>NC_073227.2:74755530-75058560 GCF_029281585.2 Gorilla gorilla gorilla | reverse complement strand
GGGCATTCCACTCACATAGTTTAACCTTTCTTTTCATAGAACAGTGTGGAAACACTGTGTTTGTAAAGTCTGCAAGTGGATATTTGGACCTCTTCGAGGATTTCGTTGGAAATGGGATTTCTTCATCTAATGCTACACAGTAGAATTCTCAGCAACTTCTTTGGGTTGCGTGTGTTCAACTCACAGAGTTGAACCTTCCTTTAGAAAGAGCAGAGTTGAAACCCTCTTTTTTGTGGAATTTGCAGGTGGACATTTGAAGCGCTTTGGGGCCAACGGTAGAATAGGAAATATCATGGTATAAAAACTAGAGAGAATCAGTCTGAGAAACCACTTTGTGATGTGTGCGTTCCACTCACAGAGTTTAACCTTCCTTTTCATAGAATAGTTTGGAAACACTCCGTTTGTAAAGTCTGCAAGTGGATATTTGGACCTCTTTGAGGATTTCTTTGGAAACGGGATTTCTTCATCTAATGCTAGACAGAAGAATTCTCAGTAATTTCTTTGAGTTCCGTGTCTTCAAGTCACAGAGTTGAACCTTCCTTTAGAAAGAGGAGATTTGAAACACTCTTTTTGTGGAATTTGCAAGTGGATATTTCAAGCGCTTTGTAGCCAACGGTAGAAAAGGAAATATCTTCGTATAAAAACTAGAGTGAATCATTCTGAGAAACCACTTTGTGATGTGTGCATTCCACTCACGGAGTTTAACCTTTCTTTTCATAGAACAGTTTGGAAACACTCTGTTTGTAAAATCTGCAAGTGGATATTTGGACCTCTTTAAGGACTTCGTTGGAAACGGGATTTCTTCATCTAATGCTAGACAGAAGTATTTTCAGTAACTTCTTTGTGTTGCGTGTGTTCAACTCACAGAGTTGAACCTTCCTTTAGACAGAGCAGATTTGAAACACTCTTTTTTGTGGTATTTGCAGGTGGATATTTGAAGCACTTTGGGGCCAACGGTAGAAAAGGAAATATATTCGTATAAAAATTAGAGAGAATCATTCTGAGAAACCGCTTTGTGATGTGTGCGTTCCACTCACAGAGTTTAACCATTCTTTTCATAGAGCAGCTTGGAAACACTCTGATTCTAAAGTCCGAAGTGGATATTAGAACATCTATGAGGATGTCGTTGGAAACGCGATTTCTTCATGTAATGCTAGACAGAAGAATTCTCAGTAACTTCTTTGGGTTGCTTGTGTTCAACTCACAGAGATGAACCTTCCTTTAGACAGAGCAGATTTGAAACAATCTTTTTGTGGAATTTGCAAGTGGACATTTCAAGCGCTTTGGGGCCAATGGTAGAAAAGGAAATATCCTCGTATAAAAACTAGAGTGAATCATACTGAGAAACCACTTTGTGATGTGTGCGTTCCACTTACAGAGTTTAACCTTTCTATTCATAGAACAGTTTGGAAACACTGTGTTTGTAAAGTCTGCAAGTGGATATTTTGACCAGTTTGAGGATTTCACTGGAAACGGTATTTCTTCAACAAATGCTAGACAGAAGAATTCTCACTAACTTATTTGGGTTTTGTGAGTTCAACTCACAGAGTTGAACCTTCCTTTAGACAGAGCAGATTTGAAACCCTCTTTTTGTGGAATTTGCAAGTGGACATTTCAAGCGCTTTGGGGCCAACGGTAGAAAATGGAACATCTTCGTGTAAATATTAGAGAGAATCATTCTCAGAAACCACTTTGTGATGTGTGCATTCCACTCACAGAGTTTAACCTTTCTTTTCATAGAGCAGATTGGAAACACTCTGTTTGTAAAGTCTGCAAGTGGATATTTGAACCTCTTTGAGGATTTCGTTGGAAACGAGGTTTCTTCATCTAATGCAAGACAGAAAAATTCTCAGTAACTTCTTTGGGCAGCGTGTGTTCAACTCACAGAGATGAACCTTCCTTTAGACAGAGCAGATTTGAAACAATCTTTTTGTGGAATTTGCAAGTGGGCATTTCAAGCGCTTTGGGGCCAATGGTAGAAAAGGAAATATCTTCGTATAAAAACTAGAGTGAATCATTCTGAGAAACCACTTTGTGATGTGTGCGTTCCACTTACAGAGTTTAACCTTTCTTTTCATAGAACAGTTTGGAAACACTCTGCTCGTAAAGTCTGCAAGTGGATATTTGGACCACTTTGAGGATTTCGTTGGAAACGGTGTTTCTTCATCTAATGCAAGGGAGAAGAATTCTCAGTAACTTCTATGAGTTCCGTGTGTTCAACGCACAGAGTTGAACCTTCCTTTAGACAGAGGAGATTTGAAACACTCTTTTTGTGGAATTTGCAAGTGGACATTTCAAGCGCTTTGCGGCCAACGGTAGAAAAGGAAATATCCTCGTATAAAAACTAGAGTGAATCATTCTGAGAAACCACTTTGTGATGTGGGCATTCCACTCACATAGTTTAACCTTTCTTTTCATAGAACAGTTTGGAAACACTCTGTTTGTAAAGTCTGCAAGTGGATATATGGACTTCTTTGAGGATTTCTTTGGAAACGCGATTTCTTCATGTAATGCTAGACAGAAGAATTCTCATTAACTTCTTTGGGTTGCGTGTGTTCAACTCACAGACTTGAACATTCCTTTAGAAAGTGCAGATTTGAAACCCTCTTTTTTGTGGAATTTGCAAGTGGACATTTGAAGCGCTTTGGGGCCAACGGTAGAAAAGGAAATATCTTCGTATAAAAACTAGAGAGAATCAGTCTGAGAAACCACTTTGTGATGTGTGCATTCCACTCACAGAGTTTAACCATTCTTTTCATAGAGCAGCTTGGAAACACTCTGTTTGTAAAGTCTGCAAGTGGATATTTGGACCTCTTTGAGGATTTCGTTGGAAACGAGGTTTCTTCACCTACTGCTAGACAGAAGAATTCTCAGTAACTTCTTTGGGCAGCGTGTGTTCAACTCACAGAGATGAACCTTCCTTTAGACAGAGCAGATTTGAAACAATCTTTTTGTGGAATTTGCAAGTGGGCATTTCAAGCGCTTTGGGGCCAATTGTAGAAAAGGTAATATCTTCGTATAAAAACTAGAGTGAATCATTCTGAGAAACCATTTTGTGATGCGTGCCTTCCACTTACAGAGTTTAACCTTTCTTTTCATAGAACAGTTTGGAAACACTCTGTTCGTAAAGTCTGCAAGTGGATATTTGGACCACTTTGAGGATTTCGTTGGAAACGGGATTTCTTCAACAAATGCTAGACAGAAGAATTCTCAGTAACTTCTATGAGTTCCTTGTGTTCAACGCACAGACTTGAACCTTCCTTTAGACAGAGGAGATTTGAAACACTCTTTTTGTGTAATTTGCAAGTGGACATTTCAAGCGCTTTGGGGCCAACGGTAGAAAAGGAAATATCCTCGTATAAAAACTAGAGTGAATCATTCTGAGAAACCACTTTGTGATGTGCGCATTCCAGTCACATAGTTTAACCTTTCTTTTCATAGAACAGTTTGGAAACACTCTGTTTGTAAAGTCTGCAAGTGGATATATGGACCTCTTTGAGGATATCTTTGGAAACGGGATTTCGTCATGTAATGCTAGACAGAAGAATTCTCAGTAACCTCTTTTGGTTGCGTGTGTTCAACTCACAGATATGAACCTTCCTTTAGACAGAGCAGATTTGAAACCCTCTTTTTGTGGAATTTGCAAGTGGACATTTCAAGCGCTTTGGGGCCAACGGTAGAAAAGGAAATATCTTCATATAAAAACTAGAGAGAATCATTCTCAGAAACCACTTTTTGATGTGTGTGTTCCACTCACAGAGTTTAACCTTTCTTTTCATAGAACAGTGTGGAAACACTCTGTTTGTAAAGTCTGCAAGTGGATATTTGGACCTCTTTGAGGATTTCGTTGGAAACGGGATTTCTTCATCTAATGCTACACAGAAGAATTCTCAGCAACTTCTTTGGGTTGCGTGTGTTCAACTCACAGAGTTGAACCTTCCTTTAGAAAGAGCATAGTTGAAACCCTCTTTTTTGTGGAATTTGCAGGTGGACATTTGAAGCGCTTTGGGGCCAATGGTAGAAAAGGAAATATCATGGTATAAAAACTAGAGAGAATCAGTCTGAGAAATCACTTTGTGATGGGTGAGTTAAACTCACAGAGTTTAACCATTCTTTTCATAGAGCAGCTTGGAAACACTCTATTTCTAAAGTCCGCAAGTGGATATTTAGACCTCTTTGAGGATTTCGTTGGAAACGGGATTTCTTCATCTAATGCTAGACAGAAGAATTCACAGTAACTTCTTTGGGTTGCGTGTGTTCAACTCACAGAGATGAACCTTCCTTTAGACAGAGCAGATTTGAAACCCTCTTTTTGTGGAATTTGCAATTGGACATTTCAAGCGCTTTGGGGCCAACGGTAGAAAAGGAAATATCTTCATATAAAAACTAGAGTGAATCATTCTGAGAAACCACTTTCTGATGTGTGCGTTCCACTCACAGAGTTTAACCTTTCTTTTCATAGAACAGTTTGGAAACACTCTGTACATAAAATCTGCAAGTGGATATTTGGACCTCTTTGAGGATTTCGTTGGAAACGGGATTTCTTCATCTAATGCTAGACAGAAGAATTCTCAGTAACTTCTTTGAGTTCCGTGTGTTCAACTCACAGAGTTGAACCTTCCTTTAGACAGAGCAGATTTGAAACCCTCTTTTTTGTGGTATTTGCAAGTGGACATTTGAAGCGCTTTGGGGCCAACGGTAGAAAAGGAAATATCTTCGTATAAAAACTAGAGAGATTCAGTCTGAGAAACCACTTTGTGATGTGTGCGTTCCACTCACAGAGTTTAACCTTTCTTTTCATAGAGCAGCTTGGAAACACTCTGTTTGTAAAGTCTGCAAGTGGATATTTGGACCTCTTTGAGGATTTCGTGGGAAACGGGATTTCTTCATCTAATGCTAGACAGAAGAATTCTCAGTAACTTCTTTGTGTTGCATGTGTTCAACTCACAGAGATGAAGCTTCCTTTAGACACAGCAGATTTGAAACCCTCTTTTTGTGGAATTTGCAAGTGGACATTTGAAGCGCATTGGGGCCAACGATAGAAAAGGAAATATCTTCGTATAAAAACTAGAGAGAATCAGTCTGAGAAACCACTTTGTGATGTGTGCGTTCCACTCACAGAGTTTAACCATTCTTTTCATAGAGCAGCTTGGAAACACTCTGTTTCTAAAGTCCGCAAGTGGATATTTGGACCTCTTTGAGGATTTCGTTGGAAACGGGATTTCTTCCTCTAATGCTAGACAGAAGAATTCTCAGCAACTTCTTTGGGTTGCTTGTGTTCAACTCACAGAGATGAACCTTCCTTTAGACAGAGCAGATTTGAAACCCTCTTTTTGTGGAATATGCTAGTGGACATTACAAGCGCTTTGGGGCCAAGGGTAGAAAAGGAAATATGTTCGTATAAAAACTAGAGTGAATCATTCTGAGAAACTACTTTCTGATGAGTGCGTTCCACTCACAGAGTTTAACCTTTCTTTTCATAGAACAGTTTGGAAAACCTCTGCTTCTAATATCCGCAAGTGAATATTTGGATCTCTTTGAGGATTCCGTAGGAAACGGGATTTCTTCCTCTAATGCTAGACAGAAGAATTCTCAGTAAATTCTTTGGGTTGCGTGTGTTCAACTCACAGAGATGAAACTTCCTTTAGACAGAGCAGATTTTGACCCGTCTTTTTGTGGTACTTGCAAGTGGACATTTCAAGCGCTTTGGGGCCAAGGGTAGAAAGGGAATATCTTCGTGTAAAAAGTAGAGAGAATCATTCTCAGAAACTAATTTGTGATGTGTGCTTTCCACTCACAGAGTTTAACCTTTCTTTTCATAGAGCAGTTTGGAAACACTCTGTTTGTAAAGTCTGCAAGTGGATATTTGGACCTCATTGAGGATTTCGTTGGAAACGGGATTTCTTCATCTAATGCTAGACAGAAGAATTCTCAGTAACTTCTTTGGGTTACGTGTGTTCAACTCACAGAAATTAACCTTCCTTTAGACAGAGCACATTTGAAACCCTCTTTTTGTGGAATTTGCAAGTGGACATTTCAAGCGCTTTGGGGCCAACGGTAGAAAAGGAGCTATCTTCATATAAAAACTAGAGAGAATCATTCTCAGAAACCACTTTGTGATGTGTGCGTTCCACTCACAGAGTTTAACCTTCCTTTTCATAGAATAGTTTGGAAACACTCTGTTTGTAAAGTCTGCAAGAGGATATTTGGACCTCTTTGAGGATTTCTTTGGAAACGGGATTTCTTCATCTAATGCTAGACAGAAGATTTCTCAGTAATTTCTTTGAGTTCCGTGTCTTCAAGTCACAGAGTTGAACCTTCCTTTAGAAAGAGGAGATTTGAAACACTCTTTTTGTGGAATTTGCAAGTGGATATTTCAAGCGCTTGGTAGCCAACGGTAGAAAAGGAAATATCTTCGTATAAAAACTAGAGTGAATCATTCTGACTAACCACTTTGTGATGTGTGCATTCCACTCACAGAGTTTAACCTTTCTTTTCATAGAACAGTTTGGAAACACTCTGTTTGTAAAATCTGCAAGTGGATATTTGGACCTCTTTAAGGACTTCGTTGGAAACGGGATTTCTTCATCTAATGCTAGACAGAAGTATTTTCAGTAACTTCTTTGTGTTGCGTGTGTTCAACTCACAGAGTTGAACCTTCCTTTAGACAGAGCAGATTTGAAACACTCTTTTTTGTGGTATTTGCAGGTGGATATTTGAAGCACTTTGGGGCCAACGGTAGAAAAGGAAATATATTCGTATAAAAATTAGAGAGAATCATTCTGAGAAACCGCTTTGTGATGTGTGCGTTCCACTCACAGAGTTTAACCTTTCTTTTCATAGAACAGTGTGGAAACACTCTGTTTGTAAAGTCTGCAAGTGGATATTTGGACCTCTTTGAGGATTTCGTTGGAAACGGGATTTCTTCATCTAATGCTACACAGAAGAATTCTCAGCAACTTCTTTGGGTTGCGTGTGTTCAACTCACAGAGTTGAACCTTCCTTTAGAAAGAGCATAGTTGAAACCCTCTTTTTTGTGGAATTTGCAGGTGGACATTTGAAGCGCTTTGGGGCCAATGGTAGAAAAGGAAATATCATGGTATAAAAACTAGAGAGAATCAGTCTGAGAAATCACTTTGTGATGGGTGAGTTAAACTCACAGAGTTTAACCATTCTTTTCATAGAGCAGCTTGGAAACACTCTATTTCTAAAGTCCGCAAGTGGATATTTAGACCTCTTTGAGGATTTCGTTGGAAACGGGATTTCTTCATCTAATGCTAGACAGAAGAATTCACAGTAACTTCTTTGGGTTGCGTGTGTTCAACTCACAGAGATGAACCTTCCTTTAGACAGAGCAGATTTGAAACCCTCTTTTTGTGGAATTTGCAATTGGACATTTCAAGCGCTTTGGGGCCAACGGTAGAAAAGGAAATATCTTCATATAAAAACTAGAGTGAATCATTCTGAGAAACCACTTTCTGATGTGTGCGTTCCACTCACAGAGTTTAACCTTTCTTTTCATAGAACAGTTTGGAAACACTCTGTACATAAAATCTGCAAGTGGATATTTGGACCTCTTTGAGGATTTCGTTGGAAACGGGATTTCTTCATCTAATGCTAGACAGAAGAATTCTCAGTAACTTCTTTGAGTTCCGTGTGTTCAACTCACAGAGTTGAACCTTCCTTTAGACAGAGCAGATTTGAAACCCTCTTTTTTGTGGTATTTGCAAGTGGACATTTGAAGCGCTTTGGGGCCAACGGTAGAAAAGGAAATATCTTCGTATAAAAACTAGAGAGATTCAGTCTGAGAAACCACTTTGTGATGTGTGCGTTCCACTCACAGAGTTTAACCTTTCTTTTCATAGAGCAGCTTGGAAACACTCTGTTTGTAAAGTCTGCAAGTGGATATTTGGACCTCTTTGAGGATTTCGTGGGAAACGGGATTTCTTCATCTAATGCTAGACAGAAGAATTCTCAGTAACTTCTTTGTGTTGCATGTGTTCAACTCACAGAGATGAAGCTTCCTTTAGACACAGCAGATTTGAAACCCTCTTTTTGTGGAATTTGCAAGTGGACATTTGAAGCGCATTGGGGCCAACGATAGAAAAGGAAATATCTTCGTATAAAAACTAGAGAGAATCAGTCTGAGAAACCACTTTGTGATGTGTGCGTTCCACTCACAGAGTTTAACCATTCTTTTCATAGAGCAGCTTGGAAACACTCTGTTTCTAAAGTCCGCAAGTGGATATTTGGACCTCTTTGAGGATTTCGTTGGAAACGGGATTTCTTCCTCTAATGCTAGACAGAAGAATTCTCAGCAACTTCTTTGGGTTGCTTGTGTTCAACTCACAGAGATGAACCTTCCTTTAGACAGAGCAGATTTGAAACCCTCTTTTTGTGGAATATGCTAGTGGACATTACAAGCGCTTTGGGGCCAAGGGTAGAAAAGGAAATATGTTCGTATAAAAACTAGAGTGAATCATTCTGAGAAACTACTTTCTGATGAGTGCGTTCCACTCACAGAGTTTAACCTTTCTTTTCATAGAACAGTTTGGAAAACCTCTGCTTCTAATATCCGCAAGTGAATATTTGGATCTCTTTGAGGATTCCGTAGGAAACGGGATTTCTTCCTCTAATGCTAGACAGAAGAATTCTCAGTAAATTCTTTGGGTTGCGTGTGTTCAACTCACAGAGATGAAACTTCCTTTAGACAGAGCAGATTTTGACCCGTCTTTTTGTGGTACTTGCAAGTGGACATTTCAAGCGCTTTGGGGCCAAGGGTAGAAAGGGAATATCTTCGTGTAAAAAGTAGAGAGAATCATTCTCAGAAACTAATTTGTGATGTGTGCTTTCCACTCACAGAGTTTAACCTTTCTTTTCATAGAGCAGTTTGGAAACACTCTGTTTGTAAAGTCTGCAAGTGGATATTTGGACCTCATTGAGGATTTCGTTGGAAACGGGATTTCTTCATCTAATGCTAGACAGAAGAATTCTCAGTAACTTCTTTGGGTTGCGTGTGTTCAACTCACAGAAATTAACCTTCCTTTAGACAGAGCACATTTGAAACCCTCTTTTTGTGGAATTTGCAAGTGGACATTTCAAGCGCTTTGGGGCCAACGGTAGAAAAGGAGCTATCTTCATATAAAAACTAGAGAGAATCATTCTCAGAAACCACTTTGTGATGTGTGCGTTCCACTCACAGAGTTTAACCTTCCTTTTCATAGAATAGTTTGGAAACACTCTGTTTGTAAAGTCTGCAAGAGGATATTTGGACCTCTTTGAGGATTTCTTTGGAAACGGGATTTCTTCATCTAATGCTAGACAGAAGATTTCTCAGTAATTTCTTTGAGTTCCGTGTCTTCAAGTCACAGAGTTGAACCTTCCTTTAGAAAGAGGAGATTTGAAACACTCTTTTTGTGGAATTTGCAAGTGGATATTTCAAGCGCTTGGTAGCCAACGGTAGAAAAGGAAATATCTTCGTATAAAAACTAGAGTGAATCATTCTGACTAACCACTTTGTGATGTGTGCATTCCACTCACAGAGTTTAACCTTTCTTTTCATAGAACAGTTTGGAAACACTCTGTTTGTAAAATCTGCAAGTGGATATTTGGACCTCTTTAAGGACTTCGTTGGAAACGGGATTTCTTCATCTAATGCTAGACAGAAGTATTTTCAGTAACTTCTTTGTGTTGCGTGTGTTCAACTCACAGAGTTGAACCTTCCTTTAGACAGAGCAGATTTGAAACACTCTTTTTTGTGGTATTTGCAGGTGGATATTTGAAGCACTTTGGGGCCAACGGTAGAAAAGGAAATATATTCGTATAAAAATTAGAGAGAATCATTCTGAGAAACCGCTTTGTGATGTGTGCGTTCCACTCACAGAGTTTAACCATTCTTTTCATAGAGCAGCTTGGAAACACTCTGATTCTAAAGTCCGAAGTGGATATTAGAACATCTATGTGGATGTCGTTGGAAACGGGGTTTCTTCATGTAATGCTAGACAGAAGAATTCTCAGTAACTTCTTTGGGTTGCTTGTGTTCAACTGACAGAGATGAACCTTCCTTTAGACAGAGCAGATTTGAAACAATCTTTTTGTGGAATTTGCAAGTGGACATTTCAAGCGCTTTGGGGCCAATGGTAGAAAAGGAAATATCCTCGTATAAAAACTAGAGTGAATCATTCTGAGAAACCACTTTGTGATGTGTGCGTTCCACTTACAGAGTTTAACCTTTCTATTCATAGAACAGTTTGGAAACACTGTGTTTGTAAAGTCTGCAAGTGGATATTTTGACCAGTTTGAGGATTTCACTGGAAACGGTATTTCTTCAACAAATGCTAGACAGAAGAATTCTCACTAACTTATTTGGGTTTTGTGAGTTCAACTCACAGAGTTGAACCTTCCTTTAGACAGAGCAGATTTGAAACCCTCTTTTTGTGGAATTTGCAAGTGGACATTTCAAGCGCTTTGGGGCCAACGGTAGAAAATGGAACATCTTCGTGTAAAAACTAGAGAGAATCATTCTCAGAAACCACTTTGTGATGTGTGCATTCCTCTCACAGAGTTTAACCTTTCTTTTCATAGAGCAGATTGGAAACACTCTGTTTGTAAAGTCTGCAAGTGGATATTTGAACCTCTTTGAGGATTTCGTTGGAAACGAGGTTTCTTCATCTAATGCAAGACAGAAAAATTCTCAGTAACTTCTTTGGGCAGCGTGTGTTCAACTCACAGAGATGAACCTTCCTTTAGACAGAGCAGATTTGAAACAATCTTTTTGTGGAATTTGCAAGTGGGCATTTCAAGCGCTTTGGGGCCAATGGTAGAAAAGGAAATATCTTCGTATAAAAAATAGAGTGAATCATTCTGAGAAACCACTTTGTGATGTGTGCTTTTCACTTACAGAGTTTAACCTTTCTTTTCATAGAACAGTTTGGAAACACTCTGTTCGTAAAGTCTGCAAGTGGATATTTGGACTACTTTGAGGATTTCGTTGGAAACGGTGTTTCTTCATCTAATGCAAGGGAGAAGAATTCTCAGTAACTTCTATGAGTTCCGTGTGTTCAACGCACAGAGTTGAACCTTCCTTTAGACAGAGGAGATTTGGAACACTCTTTTTGTGGAATTTGCAAGTGGACATTTCAAGCGCTTTGCGGCCAACGGTAGAAAAGGAAATATCCTCGTATAAAAACTAGAGTGAATCATTCTGAGAAACCACTTTGTGATGTGGGCATTCCACTCACATAGTTTAACCTTTCTTTTCATAGAACAGTTTGGAAACACTCTGTTTGTAAAGTCTGCAAGTGGATATATGGACTTCTTTGAGGATTTCTTTGGAAACGGGATTTCTTCATGTAATGCTAGACAGAAGAATTCTCAGTAACTTCTTTGGGTTGCGTGTGTTCAACTCACAGAGATGAACCTTCCTTTAGACAGAGCAGATTTGAAACCCTCTTTTTGTGGAATTTGCAAGTGGACATTTGAAGCGCTTTGGGGCCAACGGTAGAAAAGGAAATATCTTCATATAAAAACTAGAGAGAATCATTCTCAGAAACCACTTTGTGATGTGTGTGTTCCACTCACAGAGTTTAACCTTTCTTTTCATAGAACAGTGTGGAAACACTGTGTTTGTAAAGTCTGCAAGTGGATATTTGGACCTCTTCGAGGATTTCGTTGGAAATGGGATTTCTTCATCTAATGCTACACAGAAGAATTCTCAGCAACTTCTTTGGGTTGCGTGTGTTCAACTCACAGAGTTGAACCTTCCTTTAGAAAGAGCAGAGTTGAAACCCTCTTTTTTGTGGAATTTGCAGGTGGACATTTGAAGCGCTTTGGGGCCAACGGTAGAATAGGAAATATCATGGTATAAAAACTAGAGAGAATCAGTCTGAGAAACAACTTTGTGATGGGTGAGTTCCACTCACAGAGTTTAACCATTCTTTTCATAGAGCAGCTTGGAAACACTCTGTTTCTAAAGTCCACAAGTGGATATTTGGACCTCTTTGAGGATTTCGTTGGAAATGGGATTTCTTCATCTAATGCTAGACAGAAGAATTCTCAGTAACTTCTTTGGGTTGCCTGTGTTCAACTCACAGAAATTAACCTTCCTTTAGACAGAGCACATTTGAAACCCTCTTTTTGTGGAATTTGCAAGTGGACATTTCAAGCGCTTTGGGGCCAACGGTAGAAAAGGAGCTATCTTCATATAAAAACTAGAGAGAATCATTCTCAGAAACCACTTTGTGATGTGTGCGTTCCACTCACAGAGTTTAACCTTCCTTTTCATAGAATAGTTTGGAAACACTCCGTTTGTAAAGTCTGCAAGTGGATATTTGGACCTCTTTGAGGATTTCTTTGGAAACGGGATTTCTTCATCTAATGCTAGACAGAAGAATTCTCAGTAATTTCTTTGAGTTCCGTGTCTTCAAGTCACAGAGTTGAACCTTCCTTTAGAAAGAGGAGATTTGAAACACTCTTTTTGTGGAATTTGCAAGTGGATATTTCAAGCGCTTTGTAGCCAACGGTAGAAAAGGAAATATCTTCGTATAAAAACTAGAGTGAATCATTCTGAGAAACCACTTTGTGATGTGTGCATTCCACTCACGGAGTTTAACCTTTCTTTTCATAGAACAGTTTGGAAACACTCTGTTTGTAAAATCTGCAAGTGGATATTTGGACCTCTTTAAGGACTTCGTTGGAAACGGGATTTCTTCATCTAATGCTAGACAGAAGTATTTTCAGTAACTTCTTTGTGTTGCGTGTGTTCAACTCACAGAGTTGAACCTTCCTTTAGACAGAGCAGATTTGAAACACTCTTTTTTGTGGTATTTGCAGGTGGATATTTGAAGCACTTTGGGGCCAACGGTAGAAAAGGAAATATATTCGTATAAAAATTAGAGAGAATCATTCTGAGAAACCGCTTTGTGATGTGTGCGTTCCACTCACCGAGTTTAACCATTCTTTTCATAGAGCAGCTTGGAAACACTCTGATTCTAAAGTCCGAAGTGGATATTAGAACATCTATGAGGATGTCGTTGGAAACGCGATTTCTTCATGTAATGCTAGACAGAAGAATTCTCAGTAACTTCTTTGGGTTGCTTGTGTTCAACTCACAGAGATGAACCTTCCTTTAGACAGAGCAGATTTGAAACAATCTTTTTGTGGAATTTGCAAGTGGACATTTCAAGCGCTTTGGGGCCAATGGTAGAAAAGGAAATATCCTCGTATAAAAACTAGAGTGAATCATACTGAGAAACCACTTTGTGATGTGTGCGCTCCACTTACAGAGTTTAACCTTTCTATTCATAGAACAGTTTGGAAACACTGTGTTTGTAAAGTCTGCAAGTGGATATTTTGACCAGTTTGAGGATTTCACTGGAAACGGTATTTCTTCAACAAATGCTAGACAGAAGAATTCTCACTAACTTATTTGGGTTTTGTGAGTTCAACTCACAGAGTTGAACCTTCCTTTAGACAGAGCAGATTTGAAACCCTCTTTTTGTGGAATTTGCAAGTGGACATTTCAAGCGCTTTGGGGCCAACGGTAGAAAATGGAACATCTTCGTGTAAATATTAGAGAGAATCATTCTCAGAAACCACTTTGTGATGTGTGCATTCCACTCACAGAGTTTAACCTTTCTTTTCATAGAGCAGATTGGAAACACTCTGTTTGTAAAGTCTGCAAGTGGATATTTGAACCTCTTTGAGGATTTCGTTGGAAACGAGGTTTCTTCATCTAATGCAAGACAGAAAAATTCTCAGTAACTTCTTTGGGCAGCGTGTGTTCAACTCACAGAGATGAACCTTCCTTTAGACAGAGCAGATTTGAAACAATCTTTTTGTGGAATTTGCAAGTGGGCATTTCAAGCGCTTTGGGGCCAATGGTAGAAAAGGAAATATCTTCGTATAAAAACTAGAGTGAATCATTCTGAGAAACCACTTTGTGATGTGTGCGTTCCACTTACAGAGTTTAACCTTTCTTTTCATAGAACAGTTTGGAAACACTCTGCTCGTAAAGTCTGCAAGTGGATATTTGGACCACTTTGAGGATTTCGTTGGAAACGGTGTTTCTTCATCTAATGCAAGGGAGAAGAATTCTCAGTAACTTCTATGAGTTCCGTGTGTTCAACGCACAGAGTTGAACGTTCCTTTAGACAGAGGAGATTTGAAACACTCTTTTTGTGGAATTTGCAAGTGGACATTTCAAGCGCTTTGCGGCCAACGGTAGAAAAGGAAATATCCTCGTATAAAAACTAGAGTGAATCATTCTGAGAAACCACTTTGTGATGTGGGCATTCCACTCACATAGTTTAACCTTTCTTTTCATAGAACAGTTTGGAAACACTCTGTTTGTAAAGTCTGCAAGTGGATATATGGACTTATTTGAGGATTTCTTTGGAAACGGGATTTCTTCATGTAATGCTAGACAGAAGAATTCTCAGTAACTTCTTTGGGTTGCGTGTGTTCAACTCACAGAGATGAACCTTCCTTTAGACAGAGCAGATTTGAAACCCTCTTTTTGTGGAATTTGCAAGTGGACATTTGAAGCGCTTTGGGGCCAACGGTAGAAAAGGATATATCTTCATATAAAAACTAGAGAGAATCATTCTCAGAAACCACTTTGTGATGTGTGTGTTCCACTGACACAGTTTAACCTTTCTTTTCATAGAACAGTGTGGAAACACTGTGTTTGTAAAGTCTGCAAGTGGATATTTGGACCTCTTCGAGGATTTCGTTGGAAATGGGATTTCTTCATCTAATGCTACACAGAAGAATTCTCAGCAACTTCTTTGGGTTGCGTGTGTTCAACTCACAGAGTTGAACCTTCCTTTAGAAAGAGCAGAGTTGAAACCCTCTTTTTTGTGGAATTTGCAGGTGGACATTTGAAGCGCTTTGGGGCCAACGGTAGAATAGGAAATATCATGGTATAAAAACTAGAGAGAATCAGTCTGAGAAACCACTTTGTGATGTGTGCGTTCCACTCACAGAGTTTAACCTTCCTTTTCATAGAATAGTTTGGAAACACTCCGTTTGTAAAGTCTGCAAGTGGATATTTGGACCTCTTTGAGGATTTCTTTGGAAACGGGATTTCTTCATCTAATGCTAGACAGAAGAATTCTCAGTAATTTCTTTGAGTTCCGTGTCTTCAAGTCACAGAGTTGAACCTTCCTTTAGAAAGAGGAGATTTGAAACACTCTTTTTGTGGAATTTGCAAGTGGATATTTCAAGCGCTTTGTAGCCAACGGTAGAAAAGGAAATATCTTCGTATAAAAACTAGAGTGAATCATTCTGAGAAACCACTTTGTGATGTGTGCATTCCACTCACGGAGTTTAACCTTTCTTTTCATAGAACAGTTTGGAAACACTCTGTTTGTAAAATCTGCAAGTGGATATTTGGACCTCTTTAAGGACTTCGTTGGAAACGGGATTTCTTCATCTAATGCTAGACAGAAGTATTTTCAGTAACTTCTTTGTGTTGCGTGTGTTCAACTCACAGAGTTGAACCTTCCTTTAGACAGAGCAGATTTGAAACACTCTTTTTTGTGGTATTTGCAGGTGGATATTTGAAGCACTTTGGGGCCAACGGTAGAAAAGGAAATATATTCGTATAAAAATTAGAGAGAATCATTCTGAGAAACCGCTTTGTGATGTGTGCGTTCCACTCACAGAGTTTAACCATTCTTTTCATAGAGCAGCTTGGAAACACTCTGATTCTAAAGTCCGAAGTGGATATTAGAACATCTATGAGGATGTCGTTGGAAACGCGATTTCTTCATGTAATGCTAGACAGAAGAATTCTCAGTAACTTCTTTGGGTTGCTTGTGTTCAACTCACAGAGATGAACCTTCCTTTAGACAGAGCAGATTTGAAACAATCTTTTTGTGGAATTTGCAAGTGGACATTTCAAGCGCTTTGGGGCCAATGGTAGAAAAGGAAATATCCTCGTATAAAAACTAGAGTGAATCATACTGAGAAACCACTTTGTGATGTGTGCGTTCCACTTACAGAGTTTAACCTTTCTATTCATAGAACAGTTTGGAAACACTGTGTTTGTAAAGTCTGCAAGTGGATATTTTGACCAGTTTGAGGATTTCACTGGAAACGGTATTTCTTCAACAAATGCTAGACAGAAGAATTCTCACTAACTTATTTGGGTTTTGTGAGTTCAACTCACAGAGTTGAACCTTCCTTTAGACAGAGCAGATTTGAAACCCTCTTTTTGTGGAATTTGCAAGTGGACATTTCAAGCGCTTTGGGGCCAACGGTAGAAAATGGAACATCTTCGTGTAAATATTAGAGAGAATCATTCTCAGAAACCACTTTGTGATGTGTGCATTCCACTCACAGAGTTTAACCTTTCTTTTCATAGAGCAGATTGGAAACACTCTGTTTGTAAAGTCTGCAAGTGGATATTTGAACCTCTTTGAGGATTTCGTTGGAAACGAGGTTTCTTCATCTAATGCAAGACAGAAAAATTCTCAGTAACTTCTTTGGGCAGCGTGTGTTCAACTCACAGAGATGAACCTTCCTTTAGACAGAGCAGATTTGAAACAATCTTTTTGTGGAATTTGCAAGTGGGCATTTCAAGCGCTTTGGGGCCAATGGTAGAAAAGGAAATATCTTCGTATAAAAACTAGAGTGAATCATTCTGAGAAACCACTTTGTGATGTGTGCGTTCCACTTACAGAGTTTAACCTTTCTTTTCATAGAACAGTTTGGAAACACTCTGTTCGTAAAGTCTGCAAGTGGATATTTGGACCACTTTGAGGATTTCGTTGGAAACGGTGTTTCTTCATCTAATGCAAGGGAGAAGAATTCTCAGTAACTTCTATGAGTTCCGTGTGTTCAACGCACAGAGTTGAACCTTCCTTTAGACAGAGGAGATTTGAAACACTCTTTTTGTGGAATTTGCAAGTGGACATTTCAAGCGCTTTGCGGCCAACGGTAGAAAAGGAAATATCCTCGTATAAAAACTAGAGTGAATCATTCTGAGAAACCACTTTGTGATGTGGGCATTCCACTCACATAGTTTAACCTTTCTTTTCATAGAACAGTTTGGAAACACTCTGTTTGTAAAGTCTGCAAGTGGATATATGGACTTCTTTGAGGATTTTTTGGAAACGCGATTTCTTCATGTAATGCTAGACAGAAGAATTCTCATTAACTTCTTTGGGTTGCGTGTGTTCAACTCACAGAGATGAACCTTCCTTTAGACAGAGCAGATTTGAAACCCTCTTTTTGTGGAATTTGCAAGTGGACATTTGAAGCGCTTTGGGGCCAACGGTAGAAAAGGAAATATCTTCATATAAAAACTAGAGAGAATCATTCTCAGAAACCACTTTGTGATGTGTGTGTTCCACTCACAGAGTTTAACCTTTCTTTTCATAGAACAGTGTGGAAACACTGTGTTTGTAAAGTCTGCAAGTGGATATTTGGACCTCTTCGAGGATTTCGTTGGAAATGGGATTTCTTCATCTAATGCTACACAGAAGAATTCTCAGCAACTTCTTTGGGTTGCGTGTGTTCAACTCACAGAGTTGAACCTTCCTTTAGAAAGAGCAGAGTTGAAACCCTCTTTTTTGTGGAATTTGCAGGTGGACATTTGAAGCGCTTTGGGGCCAATGGTAGAATAGGAAATATCATGGTATAAAAACTAGAGAGAATCAGTCTGAGAAACCACTTTGTGATGGGTGAGTTCCACTCACAGAGTTTAACCATTCTTTTCATAGAGCAGCTTGGAAACACTCTGTTTCTAAAGTCCACAAGTGGATATTTGGACCTCTTCGAGGATTTCGTTGGAAATGGGATTTCTTCATCTAATGCTAGACAGAAGAATTCTCAGTAACTTCTTTGGGTTGCCTGTGTTCAACTCACAGAAATTAACCTCCCTTTAGACAGAGCACATTTGAAACCCTCTTTTTGTGGAATTTGCAAGTGGACATTTCAAGCGCTTTGGGGCCAACTGTAGAAAAGGAGCTATCTTCATATAAAAACTAGAGAGAATCATTCTCAGAAACCACTTTGTGATGTGTGCGTTCCACTCACAGAGTTTAACCTTCCTTTTCATAGAATAGTTTGGAAACACTCCGTTTGTAAAGTCTGCAAGTGGATATTTGGACCTCTTTGAGGATTTCTTTGGAAACGGGATTTCTTCATCTAATGCTAGACAGAAGAATTCTCAGTAATTTCTTTGAGTTCCGTGTCTTCAAGTCACAGAGTTGAACCTTCCTTTAGAAAGAGGAGATTTGAAACACTCTTTTTGTGGAATTTGCAAGTGGATATTTCAAGCGCTTTGTAGCCAACGGTAGAAAAGGAAATATCTTCGTATAAAAACTAGAGTGAATCATTCTGAGAAACCACTTTGTGATGTGTGCATTCCACTCACGGAGTTTAACCTTTCTTTTCATAGAACAGTTTGGAAACACTCTGTTTGTAAAATCTGCAAGTGGATATTTGGACCTCTTTAAGGACTTCGTTGGAAACGGGATTTCTTCATCTAATGCTAGACAGAAGTATTTTCAGTAACTTCTTTGTGTTGCGTGTGTTCAACTCACAGAGTTGAACCTTCCTTTAGACAGAGCAGATTTGAAACACTCTTTTTTGTGGTATTTGCAGGTGGATATTTGAAGCACTTTGGGGCCAACGGTAGAAAAGGAAATATATTCGTATAAAAATTAGAGAGAATCATTCTGAGAAACCGCTTTGTGATGTGTGCGTTCCACTCACAGAGTTTAACCATTCTTTTCATAGAGCAGCTTGGAAACACTCTGATTCTAAAGTCCGAAGTGGATATTAGAACATCTATGAGGATGTCGTTGGAAACGCGATTTCTTCATGTAATGCTATACAGAAGAATTCTCAGTAACTTCTTTGGGTTGCTTGTGTTCAACTCACAGAGATGAACCTTCCTTTAGACAGAGCAGATTTGAAACAATCTTTTTGTGGAATTTGCAAGTGGACATTTCAAGCGCTTTGGGGCCAATGGTAGAAAAGGAAATATCCTCGTATAAAAACTAGAGTGAATCATACTGAGAAACCACTTTGTGATGTGTGCGTTCCACTTACAGAGTTTAACCTTTCTATTCATAGAACAGTTTGGAAACACTGTGTTTGTAAAGTCTGCAAGTGGATATTTTGACCAGTTTGAGGATTTCACTGGAAACGGTATTTCTTCAACAAATGCTAGACAGAAGAATTCTCACTAACTTATTTGGGTTTTGTGAGTTCAACTCACAGAGTTGAACCTTCCTTTAGACAGAGCAGATTTGAAACCCTCTTTTTGTGGAATTTGCAAGTGGACATTTCAAGCGCTTTGGGGCCAACGGTAGAAAATGGAACATCTTCGTGTAAATATTAGAGAGAATCATTCTCAGAAACCACTTTGTGATGTGTGCATTCCACTCACAGAGTTTAACCTTTCTTTTCATAGAGCAGATTGGAAACACTCTGTTTGTAAAGTCTGCAAGTGGATATTTGAACCTCTTTGAGGATTTCGTTGGAAACGAGGTTTCTTCATCTAATGCAAGACAGAAAAATTCTCAGTAACTTCTTTGGGCAGCGTGTGTTCAACTCACAGAGATGAACCTTCCTTTAAACAGAGCAGATTTGAAACAATCTTTTTGTGGAATTTGCAAGTGGGCATTTCAAGCGCTTTGGGGCCAATGGTAGAAAAGGAAATATCTTCGTATAAAAACTAGAGTGAATCATTCTGAGAAACCACTTTGTGATGTGTGCGTTCCACTAACAGAGTTTAACCTTTCTTTTCATAGAACAGTTTGGAAACACTCTGTTCGTAAAGTCTGCAAGTGGATATTTGGACCACTTTGAGGATTTCGTTGGAAACGGTGTTTCTTCATCTAATGCAAGGGAGAAGAATTCTCAGTAACTTCTATGAGTTCCGTGTGTTCAACGCACAGAGTTGAACGTTCCTTTAGACAGAGGAGATTTGAAACACTCTTTTTGTGGAATTTGCAAGTGGACATTTCAAGCGCTTTGCGGCCAACGGTAGAAAAGGAAATATCCTCGTATAAAAACTAGAGTGAATCATTCTGAGAAACCACTTTGTGATGTGGGCATTCCACTCACATAGTTTAACCTTTCTTTTCATAGAACAGTTTGGAAACACTCTGTTTGTAAAGTCTGCAAGTGGATATATGGACTTCTTTGAGGATTTCTTTGGAAACGGGATTTCTTCATGTAATGCTAGACAGAAGAATTCTCAGTAACTTCTTTGGGTTGCGTGTGTTCAACTCACAGAGATGAACCTTCCTTTAGACAGAGCAGATTTGAAACCCTCTTTTTGTGGAATTTGCAAGTGGACATTTGAAGCGCTTTGGGGCCAACGGTAGAAAAGGAAATATCTTCATATAAAAACTAGAGAGAATCATTCTCAGAAACCACTTTGTGATGTGTGTGTTCCACTCACAGAGTTTAACCTTTCTTTTCATAGAACAGTGTGGAAACACTGTGTTTGTAAAGTCTGCAAGTGGATATTTGGACCTCTTCGAGGATTTCGTTGGAAATGGGATTTCTTCATCTAATGCTACACAGAAGAATTCTCAGCAACTTCTTTGGGTTGCGTGTGTTCAACTCACAGAGTTGAACCTTCCTTTAGAAAGAGCAGAGTTGAAACCCTCTTTTTTGTGGAATTTGCAGGTGGACATTTGAAGCGCTTTGGGGCCAACGGTAGAATAGGAAATATCATGGTATAAAAACTAGAGAGAATCAGTCTGAGAAACCACTTTGTGATGTGTGCGTTCCACTCACAGAGTTTAACCTTCCTTTTCATAGAATAGTTTGGAAACACTCCGTTTGTAAAGTCTGCAAGTGGATATTTGGACCTCTTTGAGGATTTCTTTGGAAACGGGATTTCTTCATCTAATGCTAGACAGAAGAATTCTCAGTAATTTCTTTGAGTTCCGTGTCTTCAAGTCACAGAGTTGAACCTTCCTTTAGAAAGAGGAGATTTGAAACACTCTTTTTGTGGAATTTGCAAGTGGATATTTCAAGCGCTTTGTAGCCAACGGTAGAAAAGGAAATATCTTCGTATAAAAACTAGAGTGAATCATTCTGAGAAACCACTTTGTGATGTGTGCATTCCACTCACGGAGTTTAACCTTTCTTTTCATAGAACAGTTTGGAAACACTCTGTTTGTAAAATCTGCAAGTGGATATTTGGACCTCTTTAAGGACTTCGTTGGAAACGGGATTTCTTCATCTAATGCTAGACAGAAGTATTTTCAGTAACTTCTTTGTGTTGCGTGTGTTCAACTCACAGAGTTGAACCTTCCTTTAGACAGAGCAGATTTGAAACACTCTTTTTTGTGGTATTTGCAGGTGGATATTTGAAGCACTTTGGGGCCAACGGTAGAAAAGGAAATATATTCGTATAAAAATTAGAGAGAATCATTCTGAGAAACCGCTTTGTGATGTGTGCGTTCCACTCACAGAGTTTAACCATTCTTTTCATAGAGCAGCTTGGAAACACTCTGATTCTAAAGTCCGAAGTGGATATTAGAACATCTATGAGGATGTCGTTGGAAACGCGATTTCTTCATGTAATGCAAGACAGAAGAATTCTCAGTAACTTCTTTGGGTTGCTTGTGTTCAACTCACAGAGATGAACCTTCCTTTAGACAGAGCAGATTTGAAACAATCTTTTTGTGGAATTTGCAAGTGGACATTTCAAGCGCTTTGGGGCCAATGGTAGAAAAGGAAATATCCTCGTATAAAAACTAGAGTGAATCATACTGAGAAACCACTTTGTGATGTGTGCGTTCCACTTACAGAGTTTAACCTTTCTATTCATAGAACAGTTTGGAAACACTGTGTTTGTAAAGTCTGCAAGTGGATATTTTGACCAGTTTGAGGATTTCACTGGAAACGGTATTTCTTCAACAAATGCTAGACAGAAGAATTCTCACTAACTTATTTGGGTTTTGTGAGTTCAACTCACAGAGTTGAACCTTCCTTTAGACAGAGCAGATTTGAAACCCTCTTTTTGTGGAATTTGCAAGTGGACATTTCAAGCGCTTTGGGGCCAACGGTAGAAAATGGAACATCTTCGTGTAAATATTAGAGAGAATCATTCTCAGAAACCACTTTGTGATGTGTGCATTCCACTCACAGAGTTTAACCTTTCTTTTCATAGAGCAGATTGGAAACACTCTGTTTGTAAAGTCTGCAAGTGGATATTTGAACCTCTTTGAGGATTTCGTTGGAAACGAGGTTTCTTCATCTAATGCAAGACAGAAAAATTCTCAGTAACTTCTTTGGGCAGCGTGTGTTCAACTCACAGAGATGAACCTTCCTTTAGACAGAGCAGATTTGAAACAATCTTTTTGTGGAATTTGCAAGTGGGCATTTCAAGCGCTTTGGGGCCAATGGTAGAAAAGGAAATATCTTCGTATAAAAACTAGAGTGAATCATTCTGAGAAACCACTTTGTGATGTGTGCGTTCCACTAACAGAGTTTAACCTTTCTTTTCATAGAACAGTTTGGAAACACTCTGTTCGTAAAGTCTGCAAGTGGATATTTGGACCACTTTGAGGATTTCGTTGGAAACGGTGTTTCTTCATCTAATGCAAGGGAGAAGAATTCTCAGTAACTTCTATGAGTTCCGTGTGTTCAACGCACAGAGTTGAAACTTCCTTTAGACAGAGGAGATTTGAAACACTCTTTTTGTGGAATTTGCAAGTGGACATTTCAAGCGCTTTGCGGCCAACGGTAGAAAAGGAAATATCCTCGTATAAAAACTAGAGTGAATCATTCTGAGAAACCACTTTGTGATGTGGGCATTCCACTCACATAGTTTAACCTTTCTTTTCATAGAACAGTTTGGAAACACTCTGTTTGTAAAGTCTGCAAGTGGATATATGGACTTCTTTGAGGATTTCTTTGGAAACGGGATTTCTTCATGTAATGCTAGACAGAAGAATTCTCAGTAACTTCTTTGGGTTGCGTGTGTTCAACTCACAGAGATGAACCTTCCTTTAGACAGAGCAGATTTGAAACCCTCTTTTTGTGGAATTTGCAAGTGGACATTTGAAGCGCTTTGGGGCCAACGGTAGAAAAGGAAATATCTTCATATAAAAACTAGAGAGAATCATTCTCAGAAACCACTTTGTGATGTGTGTGTTCCACTCACAGAGTTTAACCTTTCTTTTCATAGAACAGTGTGGAAACACTGTGTTTGTAAAGTCTGCAAGTGGATATTTGGACCTCTTCGAGGATTTCGTTGGAAATGGGATTTCTTCATCTAATGCTACACAGAAGAATTCTCAGCAACTTCTTTGGGTTGCGTGTGTTCAACTCACAGAGTTGAACCTTCCTTTAGAAAGAGCAGAGTTGAAACCCTCTTTTTTGTGGAATTTGCAGGTGGACATTTGAAGCGCTTTGGGGCCAACGGTAGAATAGGAAATATCATGGTATAAAAACTAGAGAGAATCAGTCTGAGAAACCACTTTGTGATGTGTGCGTTCCACTCACAGAGTTTAACCTTCCTTTTCATAGAATAGTTTGGAAACACTCCGTTTGTAAAGTCTGCAAGTGGATATTTGGACCTCTTTGAGGATTTCTTTGGAAACGGGATTTCTTCATCTAATGCTAGACAGAAGAATTCTCAGTAATTTCTTTGAGTTCCGTGTCTTCAAGTCACAGAGTTGAACCTTCCTTTAGAAAGAGGAGATTTGAAACACTCTTTTTGTGGAATTTGCAAGTGGATATTTCAAGCGCTTTGTAGCCAACGGTAGAAAAGGAAATATCTTCGTATAAAAACTAGAGTGAATCATTCTGAGAAACCACTTTGTGATGTGTGCATTCCACTCACGGAGTTTAACCTTTCTTTTCATAGAACAGTTTGGAAACACTCTGTTTGTAAAATCTGCAAGTGGATATTTGGACCTCTTTAAGGACTTCGTTGGAAACGGGATTTCTTCATCTAATGCTAGACAGAAGTATTTTCAGTAACTTCTTTGTGTTGCGTGTGTTCAACTCACAGAGTTGAACCTTCCTTTAGACAGAGCAGATTTGAAACACTCTTTTTTGTGGTATTTGCAGGTGGATATTTGAAGCACTTTGGGGCCAACGGTAGAAAAGGAAATATATTCGTATAAAAATTAGAGAGAATCATTCTGAGAAACCGCTTTGTGATGTGTGCGTTCCACTCACAGAGTTTAACCATTCTTTTCATAGAGCAGCTTGGAAACACTCTGATTCTAAAGTCCGAAGTGGATATTAGAACATCTATGAGGATGTCGTTGGAAACGCGATTTCTTCATGTAATGCTAGACAGAAGAATTCTCAGTAACTTCTTTGGGTTGCTTGTGTTCAACTCACAGAGATGAACCTTCCTTTAGACAGAGCAGATTTGAAACAATCTTTTTGTGGAATTTGCAAGTGGACATTTCAAGCGCTTTGGGGCCAATGGTAGAAAAGGAAATATCCTCGTATAAAAACTAGAGTGAATCATACTGAGAAACCACTTTGTGATGTGTGCATTCCACTTACAGAGTTTAACCTTTCTATTCATAGAACAGTTTGGAAACACTGTGTTTGTAAAGTCTGCAAGTGGATATTTTGACCAGTTTGAGGATTTCACTGGAAACGGTATTTCTTCAACAAATGCTAGACAGAAGAATTCTCACTAACTTATTTGGGTTTTGTGAGTTCAACTCACAGAGTTGAACCTTCCTTTAGACAGAGCAGATTTGAAACCCTCTTTTTGTGGAATTTGCAAGTGGACATTTCAAGCGCTTTGGGGCCAACGGTAGAAAATGGAACATCTTCATGTAAATATTAGAGAGAATCATTCTCAGAAACCACTTTGTGATGTGTGCATTCCACTCACAGAGTTTAACCTTTCTTTTCATAGAGCAGATTGGAAACACTCTGTTTGTAAAGTCTGCAAGTGGATATTTGAACCTCTTTGAGGATTTCGTTGGAAACGAGGTTTCTTCATCTAATGCAAGACAGAAAAATTCTCAGTAACTTCTTTGGGCAGCGTGTGTTCAACTCACAGAGATGAACCTTCCTTTAAACAGAGCAGATTTGAAACAATCTTTTTGTGGAATTTGCAAGTGGGCATTTCAAGCGCTTTGGGGCCAATGGTAGAAAAGGAAATATCTTCGTATAAAAACTAGAGTGAATCATTCTGAGAAACCACTTTGTGATGTGTGCGTTCCACTAACAGAGTTTAACCTTTCTTTTCATAGAACAGTTTGGAAACACTCTGTTCGTAAAGTCTGCAAGTGGATATTTGGACCACTTTGAGGATTTCGTTGGAAACGGTGTTTCTTCATCTAATGCAAGGGAGAAGAATTCTCAGTAACTTCTATGAGTTCCGTGTGTTCAACGCACAGAGTTGAACGTTCCTTTAGACAGAGGAGATTTGAAACACTCTTTTTGTGGAATTTGCAAGTGGACATTTCAAGCGCTTTGCGGCCAACGGTAGAAAAGGAAATATCCTCGTATAAAAACTAGAGTGAATCATTCTGAGAAACCACTTTGTGATGTGGGCATTCCACTCACATAGTTTAACCTTTCTTTTCATAGAACAGTTTGGAAACACTCTGTTTGTAAAGTCTGCAAGTGGATATATGGACTTCTTTGAGGATTTCTTTGGAAACGGGATTTCTTCATGTAATGCTAGACAGAAGAATTCTCAGTAACTTCTTTGGGTTGCGTGTGTTCAACTCACAGAGATGAACCTTCCTTTAGACAGAGCAGATTTGAAACCCTCTTTTTGTGGAATTTGCAAGTGGACATTTGAAGCGCTTTGGGGCCAACGGTAGAAAAGGAAATATCTTCATATAAAAACTAGAGAGAATCATTCTCAGAAACCACTTTGTGATGTGTGTGTTCCACTCACAGAGTTTAACCTTTCTTTTCATAGAACAGTGTGGAAACACTGTGTTTGTAAAGTCTGCAAGTGGATATTTGGACCTCTTCGAGGATTTCGTTGGAAATGGGATTTCTTCATCTAATGCTACACAGAAGAATTCTCAGCAACTTCTTTGGGTTGCGTGTGTTCAACTCACAGAGTTGAACCTTCCTTTAGAAAGAGCAGAGTTGAAACCCTCTTTTTTGTGGAATTTGCAGGTGGACATTTGAAGCGCTTTGGGGCCAACGGTAGAATAGGAAATATCATGGTATAAAAACTAGAGAGAATCAGTCTGAGAAACCACTTTGTGATGTGTGCGTTCCACTCACAGAGTTTAACCTTCCTTTTCATAGAATAGTTTGGAAACACTCCGTTTGTAAAGTCTGCAAGTGGATATTTGGACCTCTTTGAGGATTTCTTTGGAAACGGGATTTCTTCATCTAATGCTAGACAGAAGAATTCTCAGTAATTTCTTTGAGTTCCGTGTCTTCAAGTCACAGAGTTGAACCTTCCTTTAGAAAGAGGAGATTTGAAACACTCTTTTTGTGGAATTTGCAAGTGGATATTTCAAGCGCTTTGTAGCCAACGGTAGAAAAGGAAATATCTTCGTATAAAAACTAGAGTGAATCATTCTGAGAAACCACTTTGTGATGTGTGCATTCCACTCACGGAGTTTAACCTTTCTTTTCATAGAACAGTTTGGAAACACTCTGTTTGTAAAATCTGCAAGTGGATATTTGGACCTCTTTAAGGACTTCGTTGGAAACGGGATTTCTTCATCTAATGCTAGACAGAAGTATTTTCAGTAACTTCTTTGTGTTGCGTGTGTTCAACTCACAGAGTTGAACCTTCCTTTAGACAGAGCAGATTTGAAACACTCTTTTTTGTGGTATTTGCAGGTGGATATTTGAAGCACTTTGGGGCCAACGGTAGAAAAGGAAATATATTCGTATAAAAATTAGAGAGAATCATTCTGAGAAACCGCTTTGTGATGTGTGCGTTCCACTCACAGAGTTTAACCATTCTTTTCATAGAGCAGCTTGGAAACACTCTGATTCTAAAGTCCGAAGTGGATATTAGAACATCTATGAGGATGTCGTTGGAAACGCGATTTCTTCATGTAATGCTAGACAGAAGAATTCTCAGTAACTTCTTTGGGTTGCTTGTGTTCAACTCACAGAGATGAACCTTCCTTTAGACAGAGCAGATTTGAAACAATCTTTTTGTGGAATTTGCAAGTGGACATTTCAAGCGCTTTGGGGCCAATGGTAGAAAAGGAAATATCCTCGTATAAAAACTAGAGTGAATCATACTGAGAAACCACTTTGTGATGTGTGCGTTCCACTTACAGAGTTTAACCTTTCTATTCATAGAACAGTTTGGAAACACTGTGTTTGTAAAGTCTGCAAGTGGATATTTTGACCAGTTTGAGGATTTCACTGGAAACGGTATTTCTTCAACAAATGCTAGACAGAAGAATTCTCACTAACTTATTTGGGTTTTGTGAGTTCAACTCACAGAGTTGAACCTTCCTTTAGACAGAGCAGATTTGAAACCCTCTTTTTGTGGAATTTGCAAGTGGACATTTCAAGCGCTTTGGGGCCAACGGTAGAAAATGGAACATCTTCGTGTAAATATTAGAGAGAATCATTCTCAGAAACCACTTTGTGATGTGTGCATTCCACTCACAGAGTTTAACCTTTCTTTTCATAGAGCAGATTGGAAACACTCTGTTTGTAAAGTCTGCAAGTGGATATTTGAACCTCTTTGAGGATTTCGTTGGAAACGAGGTTTCTTCATCTAATGCAAGACAGAAAAATTCTCAGTAACTTCTTTGGGCAGCGTGTGTTCAACTCACAGAGATGAACCTTCCTTTAGACAGAGCAGATTTGAAACAATCTTTTTGTGGAATTTGCAAGTGGGCATTTCAAGCGCTTTGGGGCCAATGGTAGAAAAGGAAATATCTTCGTATAAAAACTAGAGTGAATCATTCTGAGAAACCACTTTGTGATGTGTGCGTTCCACTAACAGAGTTTAACCTTTCTTTTCATAGAACAGTTTGGAAACACTCTGTTCGTAAAGTCTGCAAGTGGATATTTGGACCACTTTGAGGATTTCGTTGGAAACGGTGTTTCTTCATCTAATGCAAGGGAGAAGAATTCTCAGTAACTTCTATGAGTTCCGTGTGTTCAACGCACAGAGTTGAAACTTCCTTTAGACAGAGGAGATTTGAAACACTCTTTTTGTGGAATTTGCAAGTGGACATTTCAAGCGCTTTGCGGCCAACGGTAGAAAAGGAAATATCCTCGTATAAAAACTAGAGTGAATCATTCTGAGAAACCACTTTGTGATGTGGGCATTCCACTCACATAGTTTAACCTTTCTTTTCATAGAACAGTTTGGAAACACTCTGTTTGTAAAGTCTGCAAGTGGATATATGGACTTCTTTGAGGATTTCTTTGGAAACGGGATTTCTTCATGTAATGCTAGACAGAAGAATTCTCAGTAACTTCTTTGGGTTGCGTGTGTTCAACTCACAGAGATGAACCTTCCTTTAGACAGAGCAGATTTGAAACCCTCTTTTTGTGGAATTTGCAAGTGGACATTTGAAGCGCTTTGGGGCCAACGGTAGAAAAGGAAATATCTTCATATAAAAACTAGAGAGAATCATTCTCAGAAACCACTTTGTGATGTGTGTGTTCCACTGACAGAGTTTAACCTTTCTTTTCATAGAACAGTGTGGAAACACTGTGTTTGTAAAGTCTGCAAGTGGATATTTGGACCTCTTCGAGGATTTCGTTGGAAATGGGATTTCTTCATCTAATGCTACACAGAAGAATTCTCAGCAACTTCTTTGGGTTGCGTGTGTTCAACTCACAGAGTTGAACCTTCCTTTAGAAAGAGCAGAGTTGAAACCCTCTTTTTTGTGGAATTTGCAGGTGGACATTTGAAGCGCTTTGGGGCCAACGGTAGAATAGGAAATATCATGGTATAAAAACTAGAGAGAATCAGTCTGAGAAACCACTTTGTGATGTGTGCGTTCCACTCACAGAGTTTAACCTTCCTTTTCATAGAATAGTTTGGAAACACTCCGTTTGTAAAGTCTGCAAGTGGATATTTGGACCTCTTTGAGGATTTCTTTGGAAACGGGATTTCTTCATCTAATGCTAGACAGAAGAATTCTCAGTAATTTCTTTGAGTTCCGTGTCTTCAAGTCACAGAGTTGAACCTTCCTTTAGAAAGAGGAGATTTGAAACACTCTTTTTGTGGAATTTGCAAGTGGATATTTCAAGCGCTTTGTAGCCAACGGTAGAAAAGGAAATATCTTCGTATAAAAACTAGAGTGAATCATTCTGAGAAACCACTTTGTGATGTGTGCATTCCACTCACGGAGTTTAACCTTTCTTTTCATAGAACAGTTTGGAAACACTCTGTTTGTAAAATCTGCAAGTGGATATTTGGACCTCTTTAAGGACTTCGTTGGAAACGGGATTTCTTCATCTAATGCTAGACAGAAGTATTTTCAGTAACTTCTTTGTGTTGCGTGTGTTCAACTCACAGAGTTGAACCTTCCTTTAGACAGAGCAGATTTGAAACACTCTTTTTTGTGGTATTTGCAGGTGGATATTTGAAGCACTTTGGGGCCAACGGCAGAAAAGGAAATATATTCGTATAAAAATTAGAGAGAATCATTCTGAGAAACCGCTTTGTGATGTGTGCGTTCCACTCACAGAGTTTAACCATTCTTTTCATAGAGCAGCTTGGAAACACTCTGATTCTAAAGTCCGAAGTGGATATTAGAACATCTATGAGGATGTCGTTGGAAACGCGATTTCTTCATGTAATGCTAGACAGAAGAATTCTCAGTAACTTCTTTGGGTTGCTTGTGTTCAACTCACAGAGATGAACCTTCCTTTAGACAGAGCAGATTTGAAACAATCTTTTTGTGGAATTTGCAAGTGGACATTTCAAGCGCTTTGGGGCCAATGGTAGAAAAGGAAATATCCTCGTATAAAAACTAGAGTGAATCATACTGAGAAACCACTTTGTGATGTGTGCGTTCCACTTACAGAGTTTAACCTTTCTATTCATAGAACAGTTTGGAAACACTGTGTTTGTAAAGTCTGCAAGTGGATATTTTGACCAGTTTGAGGATTTCACTGGAAACGGTATTTCTTCAACAAATGCTAGACAGAAGAATTCTCACTAACTTATTTGGGTTTTGTGAGTTCAACTCACAGAGTTGAACCTTCCTTTAGACAGAGCAGATTTGAAACCCTCTTTTTGTGGAATTTGCAAGTGGACATTTCAAGCGCTTTGGGGCCAACGGTAGAAAATGGAACATCTTCGTGTAAATATTAGAGAGAATCATTCTCAGAAACCACTTTGTGATGTGTGCATTCCACTCACAGAGTTTAACCTTTCTTTTCATAGAGCAGATTGGAAACACTCTGTTTGTAAAGTCTGCAAGTGGATATTTGAACCTCTTTGAGGATTTCGTTGGAAACGAGGTTTCTTCATCTAATGCAAGACAGAAAAATTCTCAGTAACTTCTTTGGGCAGCGTGTGTTCAACTCACAGAGATGAACCTTCCTTTAGACAGAGCAGATTTGAAACAATCTTTTTGTGGAATTTGCAAGTGGGCATTTCAAGCGCTTTGGGGCCAATGGTAGAAAAGGAAATATCTTCGTATAAAAACTAGAGTGAATCATTCTGAGAAACCACTTTGTGATGTGTGCGTTCCACTTACAGAGTTTAACCTTTCTTTTCATAGAACAGTTTGGAAACACTCTGTTCGTAAAGTCTGCAAGTGGATATTTGGACCACTTTGAGGATTTCGTTGGAAACGGTGTTTCTTCATCTAATGCAAGGGAGAAGAATTCTCAGTAACTTCTATGAGTTCCGTGTGTTCAACGCACAGAGTTGAACCTTCCTTTAGACAGAGGAGATTTGAAACACTCTTTTTGTGGAATTTGCAAGTGGACATTTCAAGCGCTTTGCGGCCAACGGTAGAAAAGGAAATATCCTCGTATAAAAACTAGAGTGAATCATTATGAGAAACCACTTTGTGATGTGGGCATTCCACTCACATAGTTTAACCTTTCTTTTCATAGAACAGTTTGGAAACACTCTGTTTGTAAAGTCTGCAAGTGGATATATGGACTTCTTTGAGGATTTCTTTGGAAACGCGATTTCTTCATGTAATGCTAGACAGAAGAATTCTCAGTAACTTCTTTGGGTTGCGTGTGTTCAACTCACAGAGATGAACCTTCCTTTAGACAGAGCAGATTTGAAACCCTCTTTTTGTGGAATTTGCAAGTGGACATTTGAAGCGCTTTGGGGCCAACGGTAGAAAAGGAAATATCTTCATATAAAAACTAGAGAGAATCATTCTCAGAAACCACTTTGTGATGTGTGTGTTCCACTCACAGAGTTTAACCTTTCTTTTCATAGAACAGTGTGGAAACACTGTGTTTGTAAAGTCTGCAAGTGGATATTTGGACCTCTTCGAGGATTTCGTTGGAAATGGGATTTCTTCATCTAATGCTACACAGAAGAATTCTCAGCAACTTCTTTGGGTTGCGTGTGTTCAACTCACAGAGTTGAACCTTCCTTTAGAAAGAGCAGAGTTGAAACCCTCTTTTTTGTGGAATTTGCAGGTGGACATTTGAAGCGCTTTGGGGCCAACGGTAGAATAGGAAATATCATGGTATAAAAACTAGAGAGAATCAGGCTGAGAAACCACTTTGTGATGGGTGAGTTCCACTCACAGAGTTTAACCATTCTTTTCATAGAGCAGCTTGGAAACACTCTGTTTCTAAAGTCCACAAGTGGATATTTGGACCTCTTCGAGGATTTCGTTGGAAATGGGATTTCTTCATCTAATGCTAGACAGAAGAATTCTCAGTAACTTCTTTGGGTTGCCTGTGTTCAACTCACAGAAATTAACCTTCCTTTAGACAGAGCACATTTGAAACCCTCTTTTTGTGGAATTTGCAAGTGGACATTTCAAGCGCTTTGGGTCCAACGGTAGAAAAGGAGCTATCTTCATATAAAAACTAGAGAGAATCATTCTCAGAAACCACTTTGTGATGTGTGCGTTCCACTCACAGAGTTTAACCTTCCTTTTCATAGAATAGTTTGGAAACACTCCGTTTGTAAAGTCTGCAAGTGGATATTTGGACCTCTTTGAGGATTTCTTTGGAAACGGGATTTCTTCATCTAATGCTAGACAGAAGAATTCTCAGTAATTTCTTTGAGTTCCGTGTCTTCAAGTCACAGAGTTGAACCTTCCTTTAGAAAGAGGAGATTTGAAACACTCTTTTTGTGGAATTTGCAAGTGGATATTTCAAGCGCTTTGTAGCCAACGGTAGAAAAGGAAATATCTTCGTATAAAAACTAGAGTGAATCATTCTGAGAAACCACTTTGTGATGTGTGCATTCCACTCACGGAGTTTAACCTTTCTTTTCATAGAACAGTTTGGAAACACTCTGTTTGTAAAATCTGCAAGTGGATATTTGGACCTCTTTAAGGACTTCGTTGGAAACGGGATTTCTTCATCTAATGCTAGACAGAAGTATTTTCAGTAACTTCTTTGTGTTGCGTGTGTTCAACTCACAGAGTTGAACCTTCCTTTAGACAGAGCAGATTTGAAACACTCTTTTTTGTGGTATTTGCAGGTGGATATTTGAAGCACTTTGGGGCCAACGGTAGAAAAGGAAATATATTCGTATAAAAATTAGAGAGAATCATTCTGAGAAACCGCTTTGTGATGTGTGCGTTCCACTCACAGAGTTTAACCATTCTTTTCATAGAGCAGCTTGGAAACACTCTGATTCTAAAGTCCGAAGTGGATATTAGAACATCTATGAGGATGTCGTTGGAAACGCGATTTCTTCATGTAATGCTAGACAGAAGAATTCTCAGTAACTTCTTTGGGTTGCTTGTGTTCAACTCACAGAGATGAACCTTCCTTTAGACAGAGCAGATTTGAAACAATCTTTTTGTGGAATTTGCAAGTGGACATTTCAAGCGCTTTGGGGCCAATGGTAGAAAAGGAAATATCCTCGTATAAAAACTAGAGTGAATCATACTGAGAAACCACTTTGTGATGTGTGCGTTCCACTTACAGAGTTTAACCTTTCTATTCATAGAACAGTTTGGAAACACTGTGTTTGTAAAGTCTGCAAGTGGATATTTTGACCAGTTTGAGGATTTCACTGGAAACGGTATTTCTTCAACAAATGCTAGACAGAAGAATTCTCACTAACTTATTTGGGTTTTGTGAGTTCAACTCACAGAGTTGAACCTTCCTTTAGACAGAGCAGATTTGAAACCCTCTTTTTGTGGAATTTGCAAGTGGACATTTCAAGCGCTTTGGGGCCAACAGTAGAAAATGGAACATCTTCGTGTAAATATTAGAGAGAATCATTCTCAGAAACCACTTTGTGATGTGTGCATTCCACTCACAGAGTTTAACCTTTCTTTTCATAGAGCAGATTGGAAACACTCTGTTTGTAAAGTCTGCAAGTGGATATTTGAACCTCTTTGAGGATTTCGTTGGAAACGAGGTTTCTTCATCTAATGCAAGACAGAAAAATTCTCAGTAACTTCTTTGGGCAGCGTGTGTTCAACTCACAGAGATGAACCTTCCTTTAGACAGAGCAGATTTGAAACAATCTTTTTGTGGAATTTGCAAGTGGGCATTTCAAGCGCTTTGGGGCCAATGGTAGAAAAGGAAATATCTTCGTATAAAAACTAGAGTGAATCATTCTGAGAAACCACTTTGTGATGTGTGCGTTCCACTAACGGAGTTTAACCTTTCTTTTCATAGAACAGTTTGGAAACACTCTGTTCGTAAAGTCTGCAAGTGGATATTTGGACCACTTTGAGGATTTCGTTGGAAACGGTGTTTCTTCATCTAATGCAAGGGAGAAGAATTCTCAGTAACTTCTATGAGTTCCGTGTGTTCAACGCACAGAGTTGAACCTTCCTTTAGACAGAGGAGATTTGAAACACTCTTTTTGTGGAATTTGCAAGTGGACATTTCAAGCGCTTTGCGGCCAAAGGTAGAAAAGGAAATATCCTCGTATAAAAACTAGAGTGAATCATTCTGAGAAACCACTTTGTGATGTGGGCATTCCACTCACATAGTTTAACCTTTCTTTTCATAGAACAGTTTGGAAACACTCTGTTTGTAAAGTCTGCAAGTGGATATATGGACTTCTTTGAGGATTTCTTTGGAAACGGGATTTCTTCATGTAATGCTAGACAGAAGAATTCTCAGTAACTTCTTTGGGTTGCGTGTGTTCAACTCACAGAGATGAACCTTCCTTTAGACAGAGCAGATTTGAAACCCTCTTTTTGTGGAATTTGCAAGTGGACATTTGAAGCGCTTTGGGGCCAACGGTAGAAAAGGAAATATCTTCATATAAAAACTAGAGAGAATCATTCTCAGAAACCACTTTGTGATGTGTGTGTTCCACTCACAGAGTTTAACCTTTCTTTTCATAGAACAGTGTGGAAACACTGTGTTTGTAAAGTCTGCAAGTGGATATTTGGACCTCTTCGAGGATTTCGTTGGAAATGGGATTTCTTCATCTAATGCTACACAGAAGAATTCTCAGCAACTTCTTTGGGTTGCGTGTGTTCAACTCACAGAGTTGAACCTTCCTTTAGAAAGAGCAGAGTTGAAACCCTCTTTTTTGTGGAATTTGCAGGTGGACATTTGAAGCGCTTTGGGGCCAACGGTAGAATAGGAAATATCATGGTATAAAAACTAGAGAGAATCAGTCTGAGAAACCACTTTGTGATGGGTGAGTTCCACTCACAGAGTTTAACCATTCTTTTCATAGAGCAGCTTGGAAACACTCTGTTTCTAAAGTCCACAAGTGGATATTTGGACCTCTTTGAGGATTTCATTGGAAATGGGATTTCTTCATCTAATGCTAGACAGAAGAATTCTCAGTAACTTCTTTGGGTTGCCTGTGTTCAACTCACAGAAATTAACCTTCCTTTAGACAGAGCAGATTTGAAACCCTCTTTTTGTGGAATTTGCAAGTGGACATTTCAAGCGCTTTGGGTCCAACGGTAGAAAAGGAGCTATCTTCATATAAAAACTAGAGAGAATCATTCTCAGAAACCACTTTGTGATGTGTGCGTTCCACTCACAGAGTTTAACCTTCCTTTTCATAGAATAGTTTGGAAACACTCCGTTTGTAAAGTCTGCAAGTGGATATTTGGACCTCTTTGAGGATTTCTTTGGAAACGGGATTTCTTCATGTAATGCTAGACAGAAGAATTCTCAGTAACTTCTTTGGGTTGCGTGTGTTCAACTCACAGAGATGAACCTTCCTTTAGACAGAGCAGATTTGAAACCCTCTTTTTGTGGAATTTGCAAGAGGACATTTGAAGCGCTTTGGGGCCAACGGTAGAAAAGGAAATATCTTCGTATAAAAACTAGAGAGAATCAGTCTGAGAAACCACTTTGTGATGTGTGCGTTCCACTCACAGAGTTTAACCATTCTTTTCATAGAGCAGCTTGGAAACACTCTGTTTGTAAAGTCTGCTAGTGGATATTTGGAACTCTTTGAGGATTTCGTTGGAAACAGGATTTCTTCATCTAATGCTAGACAGAAGAATTCTCAGTAACTTCTTTGGGTTGCGTGTGTTCCACTCACAGAGATGAAGCTTCCTTTAGACAGAGCAGGTTTGAAACCCCCTTTTTGTGGAATTTGCAAGTGGACATTCCATGCGCTTTGGGGCCAACGGTAGAAAAGGAGCTATCTTCATATAAAAACTAGAGAGAATCATTCTCAGAAACCAATTTGTGATGTGTGGGTTCCACTCACAGAGTTTAAACATTCTTTTCATAGAGCAGCTTGGAAACACTCTGTTTCTAAAGTCCGCAAGTGGATATTTGGACCTCTTTGAGGATTTCGTTGGAAACGGGATTTCTTCATCTAATGCTAGACAGAAGAATTCTCAGTAACTTCTTTGGGTTGCCTGTGTTCAACTCACAGAGATGAACCTTCCTTTAGACAGAGCAGATTTGAGACAATCTTTTTGTGGAATTTGCAAGTGGACATTTCAGGCGCTTTGGGGCCAACAGTAGAAAAGGAAATATCTTCGTATAAAAACTAGAGTGAGTCATTTCGAGAAACCACTTTGTGATGTGTGCGTTCCACTTTCAGAGTTTAACCTTTCTATTCATATAACAGTTTGGAAACACTCTGTTTGTAAAGTCTGCCAGTGGATATTTGGACCACTTTGAGGATTTCGTTGAAAACGGTGTTTCTTCATCTAATGCTAGACAGAATAATTCTCAGTAACTTCTTTGAGTTTCGTGTGTTCAACTCACAGAGTTGAACGTTCCTTTAGACAGAGGAGATTTGAAACCCTCTTTTTGTGGAATTTGCAAGTGGACATTTCAAGTGCTTTGCGGCCAACGGTAGAAAAGGAAATATCCTCGTATAAAAACTAGAGTGAATCATGCTGAGAAACCACTTTTTGATGTGTGCATTCCACTCACAGAGTTTAACCTTTCTTTTCATAGAGTCGTTTGGAAACACTCTGTTTGTAAAGTCTGCAAGTGGATATATGGACCTCTTTGAGGATTTCTTTGGAAACGGGATTTCTTCATGTAATGCTAGACAGAAGAATTCTCAGTAACTTCTTTGGGTTGCGTGTGTTCAACTCACAGAGATGAACCTTCCTTTAGACAGAGCAGATTTGAAACCCTCTTTTTGTGGAATTTGCAAGAGGACATTTGAAGCGCTTTGGGGCCAACGGTAGAAAAGGAAATATCTTCGTATAAAAACTAGAGAGAATCAGTCTGAGAAACCACTTTGTGATGTGTGCGTTCCACTCACAGAGTTTAACCATTCTTTTCATAGAGCAGCTTGGAAACACTCTGTTTGTAAAGTCTGCTAGTGGATATTTGGAACTCTTTGAGGATTTCGTTGGAAACAGGATTTCTTCATCTAATGCTAGACAGAAGAATTCTCAGTAACTTCTTTGGGTTGCGTGTGTTCCACTCACAGAGATGAAGCTTCCTTTAGACAGAGCAGGTTTGAAACCCCCTTTTTGTGGAATATGAAAGTGGACATTCCATGCGCTTTGGGGCCAACGGTAGAAAAGGAGCTATCTTCATATAAAAACTAGAGAGAATCATTCTCAGAAACCAATTTGTGATGTGTGCGTTCCACTCACAGAGTTTAAACATTCTTTTCATAGAGCAGCTTGGAAACACTCTGTTTCTAAAGTCCGCAAGTGGATATTTGGACCTCTTTGAGGATTTCGTTGGAAACGGGATTTCTTCATCTAATGCTAGACAGAAGAATTCTCAGTAACTTCTTTGGGTTGCCTGTGTTCAACTCACAGAGATGAACCTTCCTTTATACAGAGCAGATTTGAGACAATCTTTTTGTGGAATTTGCAAGTGGACATTTCAAGCGCTTTGGGGCCAACAGTAGAAAAGGAAATATCTTCGTATAAAAACTAGAGTGAGTCATTTCGAGAAACCACTTTGTGATGTGTGCGTTCCACTTTCAGAGTTTAACCTTTCTATTCATATAACAGTTTGGAAACACTCTGTTTGTAAAGTCTGCAAGTGGATATTTGGACCACTCTGAGGATTTCGTTGGAAACGGTATTTCTTCAACAAATGCTAGACAGAAGAATTCTCAGTAACTTCTTTGGTTTTTGTGAGTTCAACTCACAGATATGAACCTTCGTTTAGACAGAGCAGATATGAAACCCTCTATTTGTGGAATTTGCAAGTGGAGATTTTAAGCGCTTTGGGGTCAAAGGTAGAAAAGGGAATATCTTTGTGTAAAAAGTAGAGAGAATCATTCTCAGAAACCACTTTGTGATGTGTGCATTCCACTCACAGAGTTTAAACTTTCTTTTCATAGAGTCGTTTGGAAACACTCTGTTTGTAAAGTCTGCAAGTGGATATTTGAACCTCTTTGAGGATTTCGTTGGAAACGTGATTTCTTCATCTAATGATAGACAGAAGAATTCTCGGCAACTTCTTTGGGTTGTGTGTGTTCAACTCACAGACTTGAAACTTCCTTTAGACAGAGCAGATTTGAAACAATCTTTTTGTGGAATTTGCAAGTGGGCATTTCAAGCGCTTTGGGGCCAACGGTAGAAAAGGAAATATCTTCGCATAAAAACTAGAGTGAATCATTCTGAGAAACCACTTTGTGATGTGTGCGTTCCACTTACAGAGTTTAACCTTTCTTTTCATAGAACAGTTTGGAAACACTCTGTTAGTAAAGTCTGCAAGTGGATATTTGGACCACTTTGAGGATTTCGTTGGAAACGGTGTTTCTTCATCTAATGCAAGGGAGAAGAATTCTCAGTAACTTCTATGAGTTCCGTGTGTTCAACGCACAGAGTTGAACCTTCCTTTAGACAGAGCAGATTTGAAACACTCTTTTTTGTGGTATTTGCAGGTGGATATTTGAAGCACTTTGGGGCCAACGGTAGAAAAGGAAATATATTCGTATAAAAATTAGAGAGAATCATTCTGAGAAACCGCTTTGTGATGTGTGCGTTCCACTCACAGAGTTTAACCATTCTTTTCATAGAGCAGCTTGGAAACACTCTGATTCTAAAGTCCGAAGTGGATATTAGAACATCTATGAGGATGTCGTTGGAAACGCGATTTCTTCATGTAATGCTAGACAGAAGAATTCTCAGTAACTTCTTTGGGTTGCTTGTGTTCAACTCACAGAGATGAACCTTCCTTTAGACAGAGCAGATTTGAAACAATCTTTTTGTGGAATTTGCAAGTGGACATTTCAAGCGCTTTGGGGCCAATGGTAGAAAAGGAAATATCCTCGTATAAAAACTAGAGTGAATCATTCTCAGAAACCACTTTGTGATGTGTGCGTTCCACTTACAGAGTTTAACCTTTCTATTCATAGAACAGTTTGGAAACACTGTGTTTGTAAAGTCTGCAAGTGGATATTTTGACCATTTTGAGGATTTCACTGGAAACGGTATTTCTTCAACAAATGCTAGACAGAAGAATTCTCACTAACTTATCTGGGTTTTGTGAGTTCAACTCACAGAGTTGAACCTTCCTTTAGACAGAGCAGATTTGAAACCCTCTTTTTGTGGAATTTGCAAGTGGACATTTCAAGTGCTTTGGGGCCAACGGCAGAAAATGGAACATCTTCGTGTAAAAACTAGAGAGAATCATTCTCAGAAACCACTTTGTAATGTGTGCATTCCACTCACAGAATTTAACCTTTCTTTTCATAGAGCAGATTGGAAACACTCTGTTTGTAAAGTCTGCAAGTGGATATTTGAACCTCTTTGAGGATTTCGTTGGAAACGAGGTTTCTGCATCTAATGCAACACAGAAAAATTCTCAGTAACTCCTTTGGGCAGCGTGTGTTCAACTCACAGAGATGAACCTTCCTTTAGACAGAGCAGATTTGAAACAATCTTTTTGTGGAATTTGCAAGTGGGCATTTCAAGCGCTTTGGGGCCAATGGTAGAAAAGGAAATATCTTCGTATAAAAACTAGAGTGAATCATTCTGAGAAACCACTTTGAGATGTGTGCGTTCCACTTACAGAGTTTAACCTTTCTTTTCATAGAACAGTTTGGAAACACTCTGTTCGTAAAGTCTGCAAGTGGATATTTGGACCACTTTGAGGATTTCGTTGGAAACGATGTTTCTTCATCTAATGCAAGGGAGAAGAATTCCCAGTAACTTCTATGAGTTCCGTGTGTTCAACGCACAGAGTTGAACCTTCCTTTAGACAGAGGAGATTTGAAACACTCTTTTTCTGGAATTTGCAAGTGGACATTTCAAGCGCTTTGCGGCCAACGGTAGAAAAGGAAATATCCTCGTATAAAAACTAGAGTGAATCATTCTGAGAAACCACTTTGTGATGTGGGCATTCCACTCACATAGTTTAACCTTTCTTTTCATAGAACAGTTTGGAAACACTCTGTTTGTAAAGTCTGCAAGTGGATATACGGACTTCTATGAGGATTTCTTTGGAAACGGGATTTCTTCATGTAATGCTAGACAGAAGAATTCTCAGTAACTTCTTTGGGTTGCGTGTGTTCAACTCACAGAGATGAACCTTCCTTTAGACAGAGCAGATTTGCAACCCTCTTTTTGTGGAATTTGCAAGTGGACATTTGAAGCGCTTTGGGGCCAACGGTAGAAAAGGAAATATCTTCATATAAAAACTAGAGAGAATCATTCTCAGAAACCACTTTGTGATGTGTGTGTTCCACTCACAGAGTTTAACCTTTCTTTTCATAGAACAGTGTGGAAACACTGTGTTTGTAAAGTCTGCAAGTGGATATTTGGACCTCTTCGAGGATTTCGTTGGAAATGGGATTTCTTCATCTAATGCTAGACAGAAGAATTCTCAGTAACTTCTTTGTGTTGCTTGTGCTCAACCCACAGAGATGAACCTTCCTTTTGACAGAGCAGATTTGAAACAATCTTTTTGTGGAATTTGCAAGTGGACATTTCAACCGCTTTGGGGCCAATGGTAGAAAAGGATATATCTTCGTATAAAAACTAGAGAGAATCATTCTCAGAAACCACTTTGTGATGTGTGCGTTCCACTCACAGAGTTTAACCATTCTTTTCATAGAGCAGCTTGGAAACACTCTGTTTCTAAAGTCCGCAAGTGGATATTTGGACCTCTAAGAGGATTTCGTTGAAAATGGGATATCTTCATCTAATGCTAGACAGAAGAACTCTCAGTAACTTCTTTGGGTTGCTTGTGTTCAACTCACAGAGATGAACCTTCCTTTAGACAGAGCAGATTTGAAACCCTCTTTTTCTGGAATTTGCAAGTAGACATTTCAAGTGCTTTGGGGCCAACGGTAGAAAAGGAAATATCTTCGTATAAAAACTAGAGTGAATCATGCTGAGAAACTACTTTCTGATGTGTGTGTTCCACTCACAGAGTTTATCCTTTCTTTTCATAGAACAGTTTGGAAACACTGTGTTTGTAAAGTCTGCAAGTGGATATTTGGACCTCTTTGAGGATTTCGATGGAAACGGGATTTCCTCATCTAATGCTAGACAGAAGAATTCTCAGTAACTCCTTTGGGTTGCGTGTGCTCAACTCACAGAGATGAACCATCCTTTAGGCGGAGCAGATTTGAAACCCTCTTTTTGTGGAATTTGCAAGAGGAGATTTCAAGCGCTTTGGGCCAACGGTAGAAAAGGAATTATCTTCATATAAAAACTAGAGAGAATCATTCTCAGAAACCACTTTGTGATGTGTGCGTTCCACTCACAGAGTTTAACCTTCCTCTTCATAGAGCAGTATGGGAACACTCTGTTTGTTAAATTTGGAAGTGGATATTTGGACCTCTTTGAGGATTTTGTTTGAAACGGGATTTCTTCATCTAATGCTAGACAGAAGAATTCTCAGTAACTTCTTTGGGTTCCGTGTGTTCACCTCACAGAGGTGAAGCTTCCTTTAGACAGAGCAGATTTGAAACCCTGTTTTTGTGGAATTTGTAAGTGGACATTTCAATCGCTTTGGGGCCAACGGTAGAAAAGGAAATATCTTCATATAAAAACTAGAGAGAATCATTCTCAGAAACCACTTTGTGATGTGTGTGTTCCACTCACAGAGTTTAACCTTTCTTTTCATAGAACAGTGTGGAAATACTCTGTTTGTAAAGTCTGCAAGTGGATATTTGGACCTCTTTGAGGATTTCGTTGGAAACGGGATTTCTTCATCTAATGCTAGACAGAAGAATACTCAGCAACTTCTTTGGGTTGCATGTGTTCAACTCACGGAGTTGAACCTTCCTTCAGAAAGAGCAGATTTGAAACCCTCTTTTTTGTGGAATTGCAAGTGGACATTTGAAGCACTTTGGAGCCAACAGTAGAAAAGTAAATATCTTCGAATAAAAACTAGAGAGAATCAGTCTGAGAAACCACTTTGTGATGGGTGCGTTCCAGTCACAGAGTTTAACCATTATTTTCATAGAGCAGCTTGGAAACACTCTGTTTCTAAAGTCTGCAAGTGGATATTTGACCGTCTTTGAGGATTTCGTTAGAAACGGGATTTCTTCATCTAATTTTAGACAGAAGAATTCTCAGCAACTTCTTTGGGTTGCGTGTGTTCAACTCACAGAGTTGAACCTCCGTTTATAAAGAGAAGATTTGAAACCCTCTTTTTTGTGGAATTTGCAAGTGGATATTTGAAGCGCTTTGGGGCCAACGGTAGAAAAGGAAATATCTTCATATAAAAAGTAGAGAGAATCAGTCTGAGAAACCTCTTTGTGATGGGTGCGTTCCATTCACAGAGTATAACCATTCTTTTCATAGAGCAGCTTGGAAACACTCTGTTTCTAAAGTCCACAAGTGGATATTTGGACCTCTTTGAGGATTTCGTTGGAAACTGGATTTCTTCGTCTAATGCTAGACAGAATAATTCTCAGTAAATTCTTTGGGTTGCGTGTGTTCAACTCACAGGGTTGAACCTTCCTTTAGACAGAGCAGATTTGAAACCCTCTTTTTGTGGAATTTGCAAGTGGACGTTTCAAGCGCTTTGGGGCCAACGGTAGAAAATGGAACATCTTCGTGTAAAAAGTATAGAGAATCATTCTCAGAAACCACTTTGTGATGTGTGCATTCCACTCACAGAGTTTAACCTTTCTTTTCATAGAGCAGATTGGAAACACTCTGTTTGTAAAGTCTGCAAGTGGATATTTGGACCACTTTTTGGATTTCGTTGGAAACGGTATTTCTTCATCTAATGCTAGACAGAAGAATTCTCAGTAACTTCTTTGGGTTTTGGGAGTTCAACTCACAGGGATGAACCTTCGTTTAGACAGAGCAGATATGAAACCCTCTTTTAGTGGAATTTGCAAGTGGAGATTTCAAGCGCTTTGGGGCCAACGGTAGAAAAGGGAATATCTTCGTATAAAGACTAGAGAGAATCAGTCTGAGAAACCACTTTGTGATGTGTGCGTTCCACTCACAGAGTTTAACCTTTCTTTTCATAGAACAGTTTGGAAACACTGTGTTTGTAAAGTCTGCAAGTGGATATTTGGACCTCTTTGAGGATTTCGTTGGAAACGGGATTTCCTCATCTAATGCTAGACAGAAGAATTCTCAGTAACTCCTTTGGGTTGTGTGTGTTCAACTCACAGAGCTGAACCATCCTTTAGACGGAGCAGATTAGAAAACCCCTTTTTGTGGAATTTGCAAGTGGAGATTTCAAGCGCTTTGGGCCAACGGTAGAAAAGGAAATATCTTCATATAAAAACTAGAGAGAAGTATTCTCAGAAACCACTTTGTGATGTGTGCGTTCCACTCACAGAGTTTAACCTTCCATTTCATAGAGCAGTTTGGAAACTCTCTGTTTGTTAAATTTGGAAGTGGATATTTGGACCTCTTTGAGGATTTTGTTTGAAACGGGATTTCTTCATCTAATGCTAGACAGAAGAATTCTCAGTAACTTCTTTGGGTTCCGTGTGTTCACCTCACAGAGGTGAAGCTTCCTTTAGACAGAGCAGATTTGAAACCCTCTTTTTGTGGAATTTGCAAGAGGACATTTCAAGCGCTTTGGGGCCAACGGTAGAAAAGGAAATATCTTCATATAAAAATTAGAGAGAATCATTCTCAGAAACCACTTTGTGATGTGTGTGTTCCACTCACCGAGTTTAACCTTTCTTTTCATAGAACAGGGTGGAAATACTCTGTTTGTAAAGTCTGCAAGTGGATATGTGGACCTGTTTGAGGATTTCGTTCGAAACGTGATTTCTTCATCTAATGCTAGACAGAAGAATTCTCAGCAACTTCTTTGGGTTGCGTGTGTTCAACTCACAGAGTTGAACCTTCCTTCAGAAAGAGCAGATTTGAAACCCTCTTTTTTGTGGAATTTGCAAGTGGACATTTGAAGCGCTTTGGGGCCAACGGTAGAAAAGGAAATATCTTCGTATAAAAAGTAGAGAGAATCAGTCTGAGAAACCACTTTGTGATGGGTGCGTTCCATTCACAGAGTATAACCATTCTTTTCATAGAGCAGCTTGGAAACACTCTTTTTCTAAAGTCCAAAAGTGGATATTTGGACCTCTTTGGGGATTTCGTTGGAAACCGGATTTCTTCGTCTAATGCAAGACAGAAGAATTCTCAGTAAATTCTTTGGGTTGCGTGTGTTCAACTCACCGAGATGAACCTTCCTTTAGACAGGGCAGATATGAAACAATCTTTTTGTGGAATTTGCAAGTGGACATTTCAACCGCTTTGTGGCCAACGGTAGAAAAGGAAATATCTTCGTTTAAAAACTAGCGTGAATCATTCTGAGAAACCACTTTGTGATGTGTGTGTTCCACTTACAGAGTTTAACCTTTCTGTTCATAGAACAGTTTGGAAACAACCCGTTCATAAAGTCTGCAAGTGGTTATTTGGACCATTTTGAGGATTTCGTTGGAAACGGAATTTCTTCATCTAATGCTAGACAGAAGAATTCTCAGTAACTTCTTTGAGTTCCGTGTCTTCAACTCACAGAGTTGAACCTTCCTTTAGACAGAGGAGATTTGAAACACTCTTTTTGTGGAATTTGCAAGTGGACTTTTCAAGCGCTTTGCGGCCAACGGTAGAAAAGGAAATATCTTCGTATAAAAACTACAGAGAATCATTCTCAGAAACCACTTTGTGATGTGTGCCTTCCACTCACAGAGTTTAACCTTTCTTTTCATTGAACAGTGTGGAAACACTCTGTTTGTAAAATCTGCAAGTGGATATTTGGACCTCTTTGAGGATTTCATTGGAAACGGGATTTCTTCATCTAATGCTAGAGAGAAGAATTCTGAGTAACTTCTTTGAGTTCCGTGTGTTCAACTCACAGAGTTGAACCTTCCTTTAGACAGAGCAGATTTGAAACCCTCTTTTTGTGGAATTTGCAATTGGACTTTTCAAGCGCTTTGGGGGCAACGGCAGAAAAGGAAATATCTTCGTATAAAAACTAGAGTGAATCATTCTGAGAAACCACTTTGTGATGTGTGCGTGTCTCTCACAGAGTTTAAACTTTCTTTTCATAGAACAGTTTGGAAACACTGTGTTTGTAAAGTCTGCAAGTGGATATTTGGACCTCTTTGAGGATTTCTTTGGAAACGGGATTTCTTCATGTACTGCTAGACAAAAGAATTCTCAGTAACTTCTTTGGGTTGCGTGTGTTCAACTCACAGAGATGAAACTTCCTTTAGACAGAGTAGATTTGAAACACTCTTTTTGTGGAATTTGCAAGTGGACATTTCAAGCGATTTGGGGCCAATGGTAGAAAAGGGAATATCTTCGTGTAAAAAGTAGAGAGAATCATTCTCAGAAACCACTTTGTGATGTGTGCATTCCACTCACAGAGTTTAACCTTTCTTTTCATAGAGTCGTTTGGAAACACTCTGTTTGTAAAGTCTGCAAGTGGATATTTGATCCACTTTGAGGATTTCGTTGGAAACGGTATTTCTTCATCTAATGCTACACAGAAGAATTCTCAGTAACTTCTTTGTGTTGCTTGTGCTCAACCCACAGAGATGAACCTTCCTTTTGACAGAGCAGATTTGAAACAATCTTTTTGTGGAATTTGCAAGTGGACATTTCAACCGCTTTGGGGCCAATTGTAGAAAAGGATATATCTTCGTATAAAAACTAGAGTGAATCATTCTGAGAAACCACTTTGTGATGTGTGCGTTCCACTTACAGAGTTTAACCTTTCTTTTCATAGAACAGTTTGGAAACACTCTGTTTGTAAAGTCTGCAAGTGGATATTTGGACCCCTTAGAGGATTTCGTTGGAAACGGTATTTCTTCATCTAATGCTAGAGAGAACAATTCTCAGTAACTTCTTTGAGTTCCATGTGTTCAACTCACAGAGTTGAACCTTCCTTTAGACAGAGGAGATTTGAAACACCCTTTTTGTTGAATTTGCAAGTGGACATTTCAAGGGCTTTGGTGCCAACGGTAGAAAAGGGAACATCTTCGTGTATAAACTAGAGAGAATCATTCTCAGAAACCACTTTGTGAAGTGTGCATTCCACTCACAGAGTTTAACCTTTCTTTTCATAGAGCAGTTTGGAAACACTCTGTTTGTAAAGTCTGCAAGTGGATATTTGGACCTCTTTGAGGATTTCGTTGGAAACGGGTTTTTTCATCTAATGCTAGACAGAAGAATTCTCAGTAACTTCTTTGGGTTGCTTGTGCTCAACTCACAGAGATGAACCTTCCTTTAGACAGAGCAGATTTGAAACTCTATTTTTGTGGAATTTGCAAGCGGACATTTCAACTGCTTTGGGGCCAACGGTAGAAAAGGATATATCTTCGTATAAAAACTAGAGTGAATCATTCTGAGAAACCACTTTGTGATGTGTGCATTCCACTCACAGAGTTTAACCTTCCTTTTCATAGAATAGTTTGGAAACACTCTGTTTGTAAAGTCTGCAAGTGGATATTTGTACGTCTTTGAGGATTTCATTGGAAACGGTGTTTCTTCATCTAATGCTAGACAGAAGAATTCTCAGTAACTTTTTTGAGTTCCGTGACTTCAGCTCACAGAGTTGAACCTTCCTTTAGACAGAGGAGATTTGAAACACTCTTTTTGTGGAATTTGCAAGTGGATATTTCAAGCGCTTTGTAGCCAACAGTAGAAAAGAAAATATCTTCGTATAAAAATTAGAGTGAATCATTGTGAGAAACCACTTGGGGATGTGTGCGTTCCACTCACAGAGTTTAACCATTCTTTTCATAGAGCAGCTTGGAAACACTCTGATTCTAAAGTCCGCAAGTGGATATTAGGACATCTATGAGGATTTCGTTGGAAACGGGATTTCTTCATGTAATTCTAGACAGAAGAATTCTCAGTAAATTCTTTGGGTTGCATGTGTTCAACTCACAGAGATGAACCTTCCTTTAGACAGAGCAGATTTCAAACAATCTTTTTGTGGAATTTTCAAGTGGACATTTCAAGCGCTTTGGGGCCAACGGTAGAAAAGGAAATATCTTCGTATGAAAACTAGAGTGAATCATTCTGAGAAACCACTTTGTGATGTTTGCATTCCACTCACAGAGTTTAACCTTTCTTTTCATAGAACAGTTTGGAAACACTCTGTTTCTAAAGTCCGCAAGTGAATATATGGACCTCTTTGAGGATTTCGTTGGAAACGGGATTTCTTCTTCTAATGCTAGACAGAAGAATTCTCAGTAACTTCTTTGGGTTGCGTGTGTTCAACTCACAGAGATGAACCTTCCTTTAGACAGAGCAGATCTGAAACCCTCTTTTTGTGGAATTTGCAAGTGGACATTTCAACCGCTTTGGGGCCAACGGTAGAAAAGGAAATATCTTCGAATAAAAACTAGAGTGAATCATTCTGAGAAACCACTTTGTGATGAGTGCATTCCACTCACAGAGTTTAACCTTTCTTTTCATAGAACACTTTGGAAACACTCAGTTTATAAAATCTGCAAGTGGATGTTTGGACCTCTTTGAGGATTTCGTTGGAAACGGGATTTCTTCATCTAATGCTAGACAGAAGAATTCTCAGTAACTTCTTTGGGTTGCTTGTGTTCAACTCACAGACTTGAACCTTCCTTTAGAAAGAGCAGATTTGAAACCCTCTTTTTTGTGGAATTTGCAAGTGGACATTTGAAGCGCTTTGGGGCCAACGGTAGAAAAGGAAATATCTTCGTATAAAAACTAGAGAGAATCAGTCTGAGAAACCACTTTGTGATGTGTGCGTTCCACTCACAGAGTTTAACCATTCTTTTCATAGAGCAGCTTGGAAACACTCTGTTTCTAAAGTCCGCAAGTGGATATTTGGACCTCTTTGAGGATTTCGTTGGAAACGGGATTTCTTCATCTAATGCTAGACAGAAGAATTCTCAGTAACTTCTTTGGGTTGTGTGTGTTCCACTCACAGAGATGAAGCTTCCTTTAGACAGAGCAGATTTGAAACCCCCTTTTTGTGGAATTTGCAAGTGGACATTCCATGCGCTTTGGGGCCAACGGTAGAAAAGGAGCTATCTTCATATAAAAACTAGAGAGAATCATTCTCAGAAACCACTTTGTGATGTGCGCGTTCCACTCACAGAGTTTAACCATTCTTTTCATAGAGCAGCTTGGAAACACTCTGTTTCTAAAGTCCGCAAGTGGATATTTGGACCTCTTTGAGGATTTCGTTGGAAATGGGATTTCTTCATCTAATGCTAGACAGAAGAATTCTCAGTAACTTCTTTGGGTTGCCTGTGTTCAACTCACAGAGATGAACCTTCCTTTAGACAGAGCAGATTTGAGACAATCTTTTTGTGGAATTTGTAAGTGGACATTTCAAGCGCTTTGGGGCCAACGGTAGAAAAGGAAATATCTTCGTATAAAAACTAGAGTGAGTCATTTCGAGAAACCACTTTGTGATGTGTGCGTTCCACTTTCAGAGTTTAACCTTTCTATTCATATAACAGTTTGGAAACACTCTGTTTGTAAAGTCTGCAAGTGGATGTTTGGACCACTCTGAGGATTTCGTTGGAAACGGTATTTCTTCAACAAATGCTAGACAGAAGAATTCTCAGTAACTTCTTTGGGTTTTGTGAGTTCAACTCACAGAGGTCAACCTTCGTTTAGACAGAGCAGATATGAAACCCTCTTTTTGTGGAATTTGCAAGTGGAGATTTGAAGCGCTTTGGGGCCAAAGGTAGAAAAGGGAATATCTTTGTGTAAAAAGTAGAGAGAATCATTCTCAGAAACCACTTTGTGATGTGTGCATTCCACTCACAGAGTTTAACCTTTCTTTTCATAGAGTCGTTTGGAAACACTCTGTTTGTAAAGTCTGCAAGTGGATATTTGAACCTCTTTGAGGATTTCGTTGGAAACGGGATTTCTTCATCTAATGATAGACAGAAGAATTCTCGGCAACTTCTTTGGGTTGTGTGTGTTCAACTCACAGACTTGAAACTTCCTTTAGACAGAGCAGATTTGAAACAATCTTTTTGTGGAATTTGCAAGTGGGCATTTCAAGCGCTTTGGGGCCAACGGTAGAAAAGGAAATATCTTCGTATAAAAACTAGAGTGAATCATTCTGAGAAACCACTTTGTGATGTGTGCGTTCCACTTACAGAGTTTAACCTTTCTTTTCATAGAACAGTTTGGAAACACTCTGTTAGTAAAGTCTGCCAGTGGATATTTGGACCACTTTGAGTATTTCGTTGGAAACGGTGTTTCTTCATCTAATGCTAGACAGAAGAATTCTCAGTAACTTCTCTGAGTTTCGTGTGTTCAACTCACAGAGTTGAACGTTCCTTTAGACAGAGGAGATTTGAAACCCTCTTTTTGTGGAATTTGCAAGTGGACATTTCAAGCGCTTTGTGGCCAACGGTAGAAAAGGAAATATCCTCGTATAAAAACTAGAGTGAATCATGCTGAGAAACCACTTTGTGATGTGTGCATTCCACTCACAGAGTTTAACCTTTCTTTTCATAGAGTCGTTTGGAAACACTCTGTATGTAAAGTCTGCAAGTGGATATATGGACCTCTTTGAGGATTTCTTTGGAAACGGGATTTCTTCATGTAATGCTAGACAGAAGAATTCTCAGTAACTTCTTTGGGTTGCGTGTGTTCAACTCACAGAGATGAACCTTCCTTTAGACAGAGCAGATTTGAAACCCTCTTTTTGTGGAATTTGCAAGAGGACATTTGAAGCGCTTTGGGGCCAACGGTAGAAAAGGAAATATCTTCGTATAAAAACTAGAGAGAATCAGTCTGAGAAACCACTTTGTGATGTGTGCGTTCCACTCACAGAGTTTAACCATTCTTTTCATAGAGCAGCTTGGAAACACTCTGTTTGTAAAGTCTGCTAGTGGATATTTGGAACTCTTTGAGGATTTCGTTGGAAACAGGATTTCTTCATCTAATGCTAGACAGAAGAATTCTCAGTAACTTCTTTGGGTTGCGTGTGTTCCACTCACAGAGATGAAGCTTCCTTTAGACAGAGCAGGTTTGAAACCCCCTTTTTGTGGAATTTGCAAGTGGACATTCCATGCGCTTTGGGGCCAACGGTAGAAAAGGAGCTATCTTCATATAAAAACTAGAGAGAATCATTCTCAGAAACCAATTTGTGATGTGTGCGTTCCACTCACAGAGTTTAAACATTCTTTTCATAGAGCAGCTTGGAAACACTCTGTTTCTAAAGTCCGCAAGTGGATATTTGGACCTCTTTGAGGATTTCGTTGGAAACGGGATTTCTTCATCTAATGCTAGACAGAAGAATTCTCAGTAACTTCTTTGGGTTGCCTGTGTTCAACTCACAGAGATGAACCTTCCTTTAGACAGAGCAGATTTGAGACAATCTTTTTGTGGAATTTGCAAGTGGATATTTCAAGCGCTTTGGGGCCAACAGTAGAAAAGGAAATATCTTCGTATAAAAAATAGAGTGAGTCATTTCGAGAAACCACTTTGTGATGTGTGCGTTCCACTTTCAGAGTTTAACCTTTCTATTCATATAACAGTTTGGAAACACTCTGTTTGTAAAGTCTGCAAGTGGATATTTGGACCACTCTGAGGATTTCGTTGGAAACCGTATTTCTTCAACAAATGCTAGACAGAAGAATTCTCAGTAACTTCTTTGGGTTTTGTGAGTTCAACTCACAGATATGAACCTTCGTTTAGACAGAGCAGATATGAAACCCTCTTTTTGTGGAATTTGCAAGTGGAGATTTGAAGCGCTTTGGGGCCAAAGGTAGAAAAGGGAATATCTTTGTGTAAAAAGTAGAGAGAATCATTCTCAGAAACCACTTTGTGATGTGTGCATTCCACTCACAGAGTTTAACCTTTCTTTTCATAGAGTCGTTTGGAAACACTCTGTTTGTAAAGTCTGCAAGTGGATATTTGAACCTCTTTGAGGATTTCGTTGGAAACGGGATTTCTTCATCTAATGATAGACAGAAGAATTCTCGGCAACTTCTTTGGGTTGTGTGTGTTCAACTCACAGACTTGAAACTTCCTTTAGACAGAGCAGATTTGAAAAAATCTTTTTGTGGAATTTGCAAGTGGGCATTTCAAGCGCTTTGGGGCCAACGGTAGAAAAGGAAATATCTTCGTATAAAAACTAGAGTGAATCATTCTGAGAAACCACTTTGTGATGTGTGCGTTCCACTTACAGAGTTTAACCTTTCTTTTCATAGAACAGTTTGGAAACACTCTGTTAGTAAAGTCTGCCAGTGGATATTTGGACCACTTTGAGGATTTCGTTGGAAACGGTGTTTCTTCATCTAATGCTAGACAGAAGAATTCTAAGTAACTTCTTTGAGTTTCGTGTGTTCAACTCACAGAGTTGAACGTTCCTTTAGACAGAGGAGATTTGAAACCCTCTTTTTGTGGAATTTGCAAGTGGACATTTCAAGCGCTTTGCGGCCAACGATAGAAAAGGAAATATCCTCGTATAAAAACTAGGGTGAATCATGCTGAGAAACCACTTTGTGATGTGTGCATTCCACTCACAGAGTTTAACCTTTCTTTTCATAGAGTCGTTTGGAAACACTCTGTATGTAAAGTCTGCAAGTGGATATATGGACCTCTTTGAGGATTTCTTTGGAAACGGGATTTCTTCATGTAATGCTAGACAGAAGAATTCTCAGTAACTTCTTTGGGTTGCGTGTGTTCAACTCACAGAGATGAACCTTCCTTTAGACAGAGCAGATTTGAAACCCTCTTTTTGTGGAATTTGCAAGAGGACATTTGAAGCGCTTTGGGGCCAACGGTAGAAAAGGAAATATCTTCGTATAAAAACTAGAGAGAATCAGTCTGAGAAACCACTTTGTGATGTGTGCGTTCCACTCACAGAGTTTAACCATTCTTTTCATAGAGCAGCTTGGAAACACTCTGTTTGTAAAGTCTGCTAGTGGATATTTGGAACTCTTTGAGGATTTCGTTGGAAACAGGATTTCTTCATCTAATGCTAGACAGAAGAATTCTCAGTAACTTCTTTGGGTTGCGTGTGTTCCACTCACAGAGATGAAGCTTCCTTTAGACAGAGCAGGTTTGAAACCCCCTTTTTGTGGAATTTGCAAGTGGACATTCCATGCGCTTTGGGGCCAACGGTAGAAAAGGAGCTATCTTCATATAAAAACTAGAGAGAATCATTCTCAGAAACCAATTTGTGATGTGTGGGTTCCACTCACAGAGTTTAAGCATTCTTTTCATAGAGCAGCTTGGAAACACTCTGTTTCTAAAGTCCGCAAGTGGATATTTGGACCTCTTTGAGGATTTCGTTGGAAACGGGATTTCTTCATCTAATGCTAGACAGAAGAATTCTCAGTAACTTCTTTGGGTTGCCTGTGTTCAACTCACAGAGATGAACCTTCCTTTAGACAGAGCAGATTTGAGACAATCTTTTTGTGGAATTTGCAAGTGGACATTTCAAGCGCTTTGGGGCCAACAGTAGAAAAGGAAATATCTTCGTATAACAACTAGAGTGAGTCATTTCGAGAAACCACTTTGTGATGTGTGCGTTCCACTTTCAGAGTTTAACCTTTCTATTCATATAACAGTTTGGAAACACTCTGTTTGTAAAGTCTGCCAGTGGATATTTGGACCACTTTGAGGATTTCGTTGGAAACGGTGTTTCTTCATCTAATGCTAGACAGAATAATTCTCAGTAACTTCTTTGAGTTTCGTGTGTTCAACTCACAGAGTTGAACGTTCCTTTAGACAGAGGAGATTTGAAACCCTCTTTTTGTGGAATTTGCAAGTGGACATTTCAAGCGCTTTGTGGCCAACGGTAGAAAAGGAAATATCCTCGTATAAAAACTAGAGTGAATCATGCTGAGAAACCACTTTGTGATGTGTGCATTCCACTCACAGAGTTTAACCTTTCTTTTCATAGAGTCGTTTGGAAACACTCTGTATGTAAAGTCTGCAAGTGGATATATGGACCTCTTTGAGGATTTCTTTGGAAACGGGATTTCTTCATGTAATGCTAGACAGAAGAATTCTCAGTAACTTCTTTGGGTTGCGTGTGTTCAACTCACAGAGATGAACCTTCCTTTAGACAGAGCAGATTTGAAACCCTCTTTTTGTGGAATTTGCAAGAGGACATTTGAAGCGCTTTGGGGCCAACGGTAGAAAAGGAAATATCTTCGTATAAAAACTAGAGAGAATCAGTCTGAGAAACCACTTTGTGATGTGTGCGTTCCACTCACAGAGTTTAACCATTCTTTTCATAGAGCAGCTTGGAAACACTCTGTTTGTAAAGTCTGCTAGTGGATATTTGGAACTCTTTGAGGATTTCGTTGGAAACAGGATTTCTTCATCTAATGCTAGACAGAAGAATTCTCAGTAACTTCTTTGGGTTGCGTGTGTTCCACTCACAGAGATGAAGCTTCCTTTAGACAGAGCAGGTTTGAAACCCCCTTTTTGTGGAATTTGCAAGTGGACATTCCATGCGCTTTGGGGCCAACGGTAGAAAAGGAGCTATCTTCATATAAAAACTAGAGAGAATCATTCTCAGAAACCAATTTGTGATGTGTGCGTTCCACTCACAGAGTTTAAACATTCTTTTCATAGAGCAGCTTGGAAACACTCTGTTTCTAAAGTCCGCAAGTGGATATTTGGACCTCTTTGAGGATTTCGTTGGAAACGGGATTTCTTCATCTAATGCTAGACAGAAGAATTCTCAGTAACTTCTTTGGGTTGCCTGTGTTCAACTCACAGAGATGAACCTTCCTTTAGACAGAGCAGATTTGAGACAATCTTTTTGTGGAATTTGCAAGTGGACATTTCAAGCGATTTGGGGCCAACAGTAGAAAAGGAAATATCTTCGTATAAAAAATAGAGTGAGTCATTTCGAGAAACCACTTTGTGATGTGTGCGTTCCACTTTCAGAGTTTAACCTTTCTATTCATATAACAGTTTGGAAACACTCTGTTTGTAAAGTCTGCAAGTGGATATTTGGACCACTCTGAGGATTTCGTTGGAAACCGTATTTCTTCAACAAATGCTAGACAGAAGAATTCTCAGTAACTTCTTTGGGTTTTGTGAGTTCAACTCACAGATATGAACCTTCGTTTAGACAGAGCAGATATGAAACCCTCTTTTTGTGGAATTTGCAAGTGGAGATTTGAAGCGCTTTGGGGCCAAAGGTAGAAAAGGGAATATCTTTGTGTAAAAAGTAGAGAGAATCATTCTCAGAAACCACTTTGTGATGTGTGCATTCCACTCACAGAGTTTAACCTTTCTTTTCATAGAGTCGTTTGGAAACACTCTGTTTGTAAAGTCTGCAAGTGGATATTTGAACCTCTTTGAGGATTTCGTTGGAAACGGGATTTCTTCATCTAATGATAGACAGAAGAATTCTCGGCAACTTCTTTGGGTTGTGTGTGTTCAACTCACAGACTTGAAACTTCCTTTAGACAGAGCAGATTTGAAAAAATCTTTTTGTGGAATTTGCAAGTGGGCATTTCAAGCGCTTTGGGGCCAACGGTAGAAAAGGAAATATCTTCGTATAAAAACTAGAGTGAATCATTCTGAGAAACCACTTTGTGATGTGTGCGTTCCACTTACAGAGTTTAACCTTTCTTTTCATAGAACAGTTTGGAAACACTCTGTTAGTAAAGTCTGCCAGTGGATATTTGGACCACTTTGAGGATTTCGTTGGAAACGGTGTTTCTTCATCTAATGCTAGACAGAAGAATTCTAAGTAACTTCTTTGAGTTTCGTGTGTTCAACTCACAGAGTTGAACGTTCCTTTAGACAGAGGAGATTTGAAACCCTCTTTTTGTGGAATTTGCAAGTGGACATTTCAAGCGCTTTGCGGCCAACGATAGAAAAGGAAATATCCTCGTATAAAAACTAGAGTGAATCATGCTGAGAAACCACTTTGTGATGTGTGCATTCCACTCACAGAGTTTAACCTTTCTTTTCATAGAGTCGTTTGGAAACACTCTGTATGTAAAGTCTGCAAGTGGATATATGGACCTCTTTGAGGATTTCTTTGGAAACGGGATTTCTTCATGTAATGCTAGACAGAAGAATTCTCAGTAACTTCTTTGGGTTGCGTGTGTTCAACTCACAGAGATGAACCTTCCTTTAGACAGAGCAGATTTGAAACCCTCTTTTTGTGGAATTTGCAAGAGGACATTTGAAGCGCTTTGGGGCCAACGGTAGAAAAGGAAATATCTTCGTATAAAAACTAGAGAGAATCAGTCTGAGAAACCACTTTGTGATGTGTGCGTTCCACTCACAGAGTTTAACCATTCTTTTCATAGAGCAGCTTGGAAACACTCTGTTTGTAAAGTCTGCTAGTGGATATTTGGAACTCTTTGAGGATTTCGTTGGAAACAGGATTTCTTCATCTAATGCTAGACAGAAGAATTCTCAGTAACTTCTTTGGGTTGCGTGTGTTCCACTCACAGAGATGAAGCTTCCTTTAGACAGAGCAGGTTTGAAACCCCCTTTTTGTGGAATTTGCAAGTGGACATTCCATGCGCTTTGGGGCCAACGGTAGAAAAGGAGCTATCTTCATATAAAAACTAGAGAGAATCATTCTCAGAAACCAATTTGTGATGTGTGGGTTCCACTCACAGAGTTTAAGCATTCTTTTCATAGAGCAGCTTGGAAACACTCTGTTTCTAAAGTCCGCAAGTGGATATTTGGACCTCTTTGAGGATTTCGTTGGAAACGGGATTTCTTCATCTAATGCTAGACAGAAGAATTCTCAGTAACTTCTTTGGGTTGCCTGTGTTCAACTCACAGAGATGAGCCTTCCTTTGGACAGAGCAGATTTGAGACAATCTTTTTGTGGAATTTGCAAGTGGACATTTCAAGCGCTTTGGGGCCAACAGTAGAAAAGGAAATATCTTCGTATAAAAACTAGAGTGAGTCATTTCGAGAAACCACTTTGTGATGTGTGCGTTCCACTTTCAGAGTTTAACCTTTCTATTCATATAACAGTTTGGAAACACTCTGTTTGTAAAGTCTGCCAGTGGATATTTGGACCACTTTGAGGATTTCGTTGGAAACGGTGTTTCTTCATCTAATGCTAGACAGAATAATTCTCAGTAACTTCTTTGAGTTTCGTGTGTTCAACTCACAGAGTTGAACGTTCCTTTAGACAGAGGAGATTTGAAACCCTCTTTTTGTGGAATTTGCAAGTGGACATTTCAAGCGCTTTGTGGCCAACGGTAGAAAAGGAAATATCCTCGTATAAAAACTAGAGTGAATCATGCTGAGAAACCACTTTGTGATGTGTGCATTCCACTCACAGAGTTTAACCTTTCTTTTCATAGAGTCGTTTGGAAACACTCTGTATGTAAAGTCTGCAAGTGGATATATGGACCTCTTTGAGGATTTCTTTGGAAACGGGATTTCTTCATGTAATGCTAGACAGAAGAATTCTCAGTAACTTCTTTGGGTTGCGTGTGTTCAACTCACAGAGATGAACCTTCCTTTAGACAGAGCAGATTTGAAACCCTCTTTTTGTGGAATTTGCAAGAGGACATTTGAAGCGCTTTGGGGCCAACGGTAGAAAAGGAAATATCTTCGTATAAAAACTAGAGAGAATCAGTCTGAGAAACCACTTTGTGATGTGTGCGTTCCACTCACAGAGTTTAACCATTCTTTTCATAGAGCAGCTTGGAAACACTCTGTTTGTAAAGTCTGCTAGTGGATATTTGGAACTCTTTGAGGATTTCGTTGGAAACAGGATTTCTTCATCTAATGCTAGACAGAAGAATTCTCAGTAACTTCTTTGGGTTGCGTGTGTTCCACTCACAGAGATGAAGCTTCCTTTAGACAGAGCAGGTTTGAAACCCCCTTTTTGTGGAATTTGCAAGTGGACATTCCATGCGCTTTGGGGCCAACGGTAGAAAAGGAGCTATCTTCATATAAAAACTAGAGAGAATCATTCTCAGAAACCAATTTGTGATGTGTGCGTTCCACTCACAGAGTTTAAACATTCTTTTCATAGAGCAGCTTGGAAACACTCTGTTTCTAAAGTCCGCAAGTGGATATTTGGACCTCTTTGAGGATTTCGTTGGAAACGGGATTTCTTCATCTAATGCTAGACAGAAGAATTCTCAGTAACTTCTTTGGGTTGCCTGTGTTCAACTCACAGAGATGAACCTTCCTTTAGACAGAGCAGATTTGAGACAATCTTTTTGTGGAATTTGCAAGTGGACATTTCAAGCGCTTTGGGGCCAACAGTAGAAAAGGAAATATCTTCGTATAAAAAATAGAGTGAGTCATTTCGAGAAACCACTTTGTGATGTGTGCGTTCCACTTTCAGAGTTTAACCTTTCTATTCATATAACAGTTTGGAAACACTCTGTTTGTAAAGTCTGCAAGTGGATATTTGGACCACTCTGAGGATTTCGTTGGAAACCGTATTTCTTCAACAAATGCTAGACAGAAGAATTCTCAGTAACTTCTTTGGGTTTTGTGAGTTCAACTCACAGATATGAACCTTCGTTTAGACAGAGCAGATATGAAACCCTCTTTTTGTGGAATTTGCAAGTGGAGATTTGAAGCGCTTTGGGGCCAAAGGTAGAAAAGGGAATATCTTTGTGTAAAAAGTAGAGAGAATCATTCTCAGAAACCACTTTGTGATGTGTGCATTCCACTCACAGAGTTTAACCTTTCTTTTCATAGAGTCGTTTGGAAACACTCTGTTTGTAAAGTCTGCAAGTGGATATTTGAACCTCTTTGAGGATTTCGTTGGAAACGGGATTTCTTCATCTAATGATAGACAGAAGAATTCTCGGCAACTTCTTTGGGTTGTGTGTGTTCAACTCACAGACTTGAAACTTCCTTTAGACAGAGCAGATTTGAAAAAATCTTTTTGTGGAATTTGCAAGTGGGCATTTCAAGCGCTTTGGGGCCAACGGTAGAAAAGGAAATATCTTCGTATAAAAACTAGAGTGAATCATTCTGAGAAACCACTTTGTGATGTGTGCGTTCCACTTACAGAGTTTAACCTTTCTTTTCATAGAACAGTTTGGAAACACTCTGTTAGTAAAGTCTGCCAGTGGATATTTGGACCACTTTGAGGATTTCGTTGGAAACGGTGTTTCTTCATCTAATGCTAGACAGAAGAATTCTCAGTAACTTCTTTGAGGTTCGTGTGTTCAACTCACAGAGTTGAACGTTCCTTTAGACAGAGGAGATTTGAAACCCTCTTTTTGTGGAATTTGCAAGTGGACATTTCAAGCGCTTTGTGGCCAACGGTAGAAAAGGAAATATCCTCGTATAAAAACTAGAGTGAATCATGCTGAGAAACCACTTTGTGATGTGTGCATTCCACTCACAGAGTCTAACCTTTCTTTTCATAGAGTCGTTTGGAAACACTCTGTATGTAAAGTCTGCAAGTGGATATATGGACCTCTTTGAGGATTTCTTTGGAAACGGGATTTCTTCATGTAATGCTAGACAGAAGAATTCTCAGTAACTTCTTTGGGTTGCGTGTGTTCAACTCACAGAGATGAACCTTCCTTTAGACAGAGCAGATTTGAAACCCTCTTTTTGTGGAATTTGCAAGAGGACATTTGAAGCGCTTTGGGGCCAACGGTAGAAAAGGAAATATCTTCGTATAAAAACTAGAGAGAATCAGTCTGAGAAACCACTTTGTGATGTGTGCGTTCCACTCACAGAGTTTAACCATTCTTTTCATAGAGCAGCTTGGAAACACTCTGTAAAGTCTGCTAGTGGATATTTGGAACTCTTTGAGGATTTCGTTGGAAACAGGATTTCTTCATCTAATGCTAGACAGAAGAATTCTCAGTAACTTCTTTGGGTTGCGTGTGTTCCACTCACAGAGATGAAGCTTCCTTTAGACAGAGCAGGTTTGAAACCCCCTTTTTGTGGAATTTGCAAGTGGACATTCCATGCGCTTTGGGGCCAACGGTAGAAAAGGAGCTATCTTCATATAAAAACTAGAGAGAATCATTCTCAGAAACCAATTTGTGATGTGTGCGTTCCACTCACAGAGTTTAAACATTCTTTTCATAGAGCAGCTTGGAAACACTCTGTTTCTAAAGTCCGCAAGTGGATATTTGGACCTCTTTGAGGATTTCGTTGGAAACGGGATTTCTTCATCTAATGCTAGACAGAAGAATTCTCAGTAACTTCTTTGGGTTGCCTGTGTTCAACTCACAGAGATGAACCTTCCTTTATACAGAGCAGATTTGAGACAATCTTTTTGTGGAATTTGCAAGTGGACATTTCAAGCACTTTGGGGCCCACAGTAGAAAAGGAAATATCTTCGTATAAAAACTAGAGTGAGTCATTTCGAGAAACCACTTTGTGATGTGTGCGTTCCACTTTCAGAGTTTAACCTTTCTATTCATATAACAGTTTGGAAACACTCTGTTTGTAAAGTCTGCAAGTGGATATTTGGACCACTCTGAGGATTTCGTTGGAAACGGTATTTCTTCAACAAATGCTAGACAGAAGAATTCTCAGTAACTTCTTTGGGTTTTGTGAGTTCAACTCACAGATGTGAACCTTCGTTTAGACAGAGCAGATATGAAACCCTCTTTTTGTGGAATTTGCAAGTGGAGATTTGAAGCGCTTTGGGGCCAAAGGTAGAAAAGGGAATATCTTTGTGTAAAAAGTAGAGAGAATCATTCTCAGAAACCACTTTGTGATGTGTGCATTCCACTCACAGAGTTTAACCTTTCTTTTCATAGAGTCGTTTGGAAACACTCTGTTTGTAAAGTCTGCAAGTGGATATTTGAACCTCTTTGAGGATTTCGTTGGAAACGGGATTTCTTCATCTAATGATAGACAGAAGAATTCTCGGCAACTTCTTTGGGTTGTGTGTGTTCAACTCACAGACTTGAAACTTCCTTTAGACAGAGCAGATTTGAAACAATCTTTTTGTGGAATTTGCAAGTGGGCATTTCAAGCGCTTTGGGGCCAACGGTAGAAAAGGAAATATCTTCGTATAAAAACTAGAGTGAATCATTCTGAGAAACCACTTTGTGATGTGTGCGTTCCACTTACAGAGTTTAACCTTTCTTTTCATAGAACAGTTTGGAAACACTCTGTTAGTAAAGTCTGCCAGTGGATATTTGGACCACTTTGAGGATTTCGTTGGAAACGGTGTTTCTTCATCTAATGCTAGACAGAATAATTCTCAGTAACTTCTTTGAGTTTCGTGTGTTCAACTCACAGAGTTGAACGTTCCTTTAGACAGAGGAGATTTGAAACCCTCTTTTTGTGGAATTTGCAAGTGGACAATTCAAGCGCTTTGCGGCCAACGGTAGAAAAGGAAATATCCTCGTATAAAAACTAGAGTGAATCATGCTGAGAAACCACTTTGTGATGTGTGCATTCCACTCACACAGTTTAACCTTTCTTTTCATAGAACAGTTTGGAAACACTCTGTTTTTAAATTCTGCAAGTGGACATATGGACCTCTTTGAGGATTTCTTTGGAAACGGGATTTCTTCATGTAATGCTAGACAGAACAATTCTCAGTAACTTCTTTGGGTTGCGTGTGTTCAACTCACAGAGATGAACCTTCCTTTAGACAGAGCAGATTTGAAACCCTCTTTTTGTGGAATTTGCAAGTGGACATTTGAAGCTCTTTGGGGCCAACAGTAGAAAAGGAAATATCTTCATATAAAAACTAGAGAGAATCATTCTCAGAAACCACTTTGTGATGTGTGTGTTCCACTCACAGAGTTTAAGCTTTCTTTTCATAGAACAGTGTGGAAACACTCTGTTTCTAAAGTCCGCAAGTGGATATTTGGACCTCTTTGAGGATTTCGTTGGAAACGGGATTTCTTCATCTAATGCTAGACAGAAGAACTCTCAGCAACTTCTTTGGGTTGCTTGTGTTCAACTCACAGAGATGAACCTTCCTTTAGACAGAGCAAAATTGAAACCCTCTTTTTGTGGAATTTGCTAGTGTACATTACAATCGCTTTGCGGCCAACGGTATAAAAGGAAATATCTTCGTATAAAAACTGGACAGAATCATTCTCAGAAACTACTTTGTGATGTGTGCGTTCCACTTGCAGAGTTTAACCTTTCTACTCATAGAACAGTTTGGAAACTCTCTGTTCATAAAGTCTGAAAGTGGATATTTGGCCCACTTTGATGATTTCCTTGGAAACGGGATTTCTTCATGTAATGCTAGACAGAACAATTCTCAGTAACTTCGTTGAGTTGCATGAGTTCAACTGACAGAGATGAACATTCTTTTAGACAGAGGAGATTTGAAACTCTCTTTTTGTTGAATTTGCAAGTGGACTTTTCAAGCGCTTTGGGGCCAACGGTAGAAAATGGAATATCTTCGTGTAAAAACTAGAGAGAATCATTCTCCGAAACCACTTTGTGATGTGTGCATTCCACTCGCAGAGTTTAAGCATTCTTTTCATAGAACAGTTTGGAAATACTCTGTTTGTAAAGTCTGCATGTGGATATTTGGACATCTTTGAGGATTTCTTTGTAAACGGGATTTCTTCATTTAATGGTAGACAGAAGAATTCTCAGTAACTTCTTTGGGTTGCTTGTGTTCAACTCACAGAGATGAACCTTCCTTTAGACACAGCAGATTTGAAACCCTCTTTTTTTGGAATTTGCAAGTGGACATTTCAAGCGCTTTGGGGCCAACGGTAGAAAAGGAAATATCTTCGTGTAAAAACTAGAGAGAATCATTCTGAGAAACCACTTTGTGATGTGTGTGTTCCACTCACAGAGTTTAACCATTCTTTTCATAGAGCAGCTTGGAAACATTCTGTTTCTAAAGTCCGCATGTGGATATTTGGACTTCTTTGTGGATTTCATTGGAAGCGGTATTTCTTCATCGAATGCTAGACAGAAGAATTCTCAGTAACTTCTTTGGGTTGCCTGTGTTCAACTCACAGAGATGAACCTTCCTATAGACAGAGCAGATTTGAAACAATCTTTTTGTGGAATTTGCAAATGGACATTTCAAGCGCTTTGGGGCCAATGGTAGAAAAGGAAATATCTTCGTATAAAAACTAGAGTGAATCATTCTGAGAAACCACTTTGTGATGTGTGCGTTCCACTCACAGAGTTTAACCTTTCTTCTCATAGAACAGTTTGGAAACACTCTGTTTGTAAAGTCTGCAAGTGGATATTTGGACCACTTTGAGGATTTCGTTGGAAACTGTATTTCTTCAACAAATGCTAGACAGAAGAATTTTCAGTAACTTCTTTCGGTTTTGTGAGTTCAACTCACAGAGATGAACCTTCGTTTAGACAGAGCAGGTATGAAACCCTCCTTTTGTGGAATTTGCAAGGGGAGATTTCAAGCGCTTTGCGGCCAACGGTAGAAAATGGAATATCTTCGTATAAAAACTAGAGAGAATCAGTCTGAGAAACCACTTTTTGATGTGTGCATTCCACTCACAGAGTTTAACCTTTCTCTTCATAGAGCAGTTTGGAAACACTCTGTGTGTAAAGTCTGCAAGTGGATATTTGGACCTCTTTGAGGATTTCTTTGGAAACGGGTTTTCTTCCTGTAATGCTAGACAGAAGAATTCTTAGTAACTTCTTTGAGTTGCGTGTGTTCAACTCACAGAGATGAAGCTTCCTTTAGACAGAGCAGATTTGAATCCCTCTTTTTGTGGAATTTGCAAGTGGACATTTCAAGCGCTTTCGGGCCAACGGTAGAAAACGAAATATCTTCGTATAAAAACTAGAGTGAATCATTCTGAGAAACCAGTTTGTGATGTGTGCGTTCCACTCACAGAGTTTAACCTTTCTTTTCATAGAACAGTTTGGAAACACTCTGTTTGTAGAGTCTGCAAGTGGATATTTGGACCACTTTGAGGATTTCGTTGGAAACGGGATTTCTTCATCTAATGCTAGACAGAAGAATTCACAGTAACTTCTTTGAGTTCCGTGTGTTCTACTCACAGAGATGAAGCTTCCTTTAGACAGAGGAGATTTGAAACACTCTTTTTGTGGAATTTGCAAGTGGACTTTTCAAGCACTAAGTGGCCAACAGTAGAAAAGGAAATATCTTCCTATAAAAGGTAGATTGAATCATTCTGAGAAACCACTTTGTGATGTGTGCATTCCACTCACAGAGTTTAACCTTTCTTTTCATAGAACAGTTTGGAAACACTCTGTTTGTAAAGTCTGCAAGTGGATATTTGGACCTCTTTGAGGATTTCTTTGGAAACGGGATTTCTTCTTGTAATGCTAGACAGAATATTTCTCAGTAACTTCTTTGGGTTGCGTGTGTTCAACTCTCAGAGATGAAGCTTCCTTTATACAGAGCAGATTTGAAACCCTCTTTTTGTGGAATTTGCAAGTGGACATTTCAAGCGCTTTGGGGCCAATGGTAGAAAAGGAAATATCTTCGTATGAAAACAAGAGTGAATCATTCTGAGAAACCACTTTGTGATGTGTGTGTTCCACTTACGGAGTTTGAACTTTCTTTTCTTAGAAAAGTTTGGAATCACTGTGTATGTAGAGTCTGCAAGTGGATATTTGGAACACTTTGAGGATTTTGTTGGAAACGGTATTTCTTCATCTAATGCTAGACAGAAGAATTCTCAGTAACTTCTTTGGGTTGCGTGTGTTCAACTCACAGAGTTGAACCTTCCTTTAGACAGAGGAGATTTGAAACACTCTTTTTGTGGAATTTGCAAGTGGACTTTTCAAGCGCTCAGTGGCCAACTGTAGAAAAGGAAAGATCTTCGTATAAAAACTAGAATGAATCATTCTGAGAAACCACTTTGTGATGTGTGCATTCCACTCACAGAGTTTAACCTTTCTTTTAATAGAACAGTTTGGAAACACTGTGTTTGTAAAGTCTGTAAGTGGATATTTGGACCTCTTTGAGGATTTCTTTGGAAACGGGATTTCTTCATGTAATGCTTGACAGAAGAATTCTCAGTAACTTCTTTGGGTTGCGTGTGTTCAACTCACAGAGATGAACCTTCCTTTAGACAGAGCAGATTTGGAACTCTCTTTTTGTGGAATTTGCAAGTGGACATTTCAAGCGCTTTGGGACCAATGGTAGAAAAGGAAATATCTTCGTATGAAAACTAGAGTGAATCATTCTGAGAAACCACTTTGTGATGTGTGTGTTCCACTTACGGAGTTTGAACTTTCTTTTCATAGAAAAGTGTGGAAACACTCTGTATGTAGAGTCTGCAAGTGGATATTTGGACCACTTTGAGGATTTCGTTGGAAACGATATTTCTTCATCTAATGCTAGACAGAAGAATTCTCAGTAACTTCTTTGGGTTGCGTATGTTCAACTCACAGAGTTGAAACTTCCTTTAGACAGAGGAGATTTGAAACACTCTTTTTGTGGAATTTGCAAGTGGACTTTTCAAGCGCTCAATGGCCAACGGTAGAAAAGGAAATATCTTCGTATAAAAATTAGAGTGAATCATTCTGAGAAACCACTTTGTGATGGGTGCATTCCACTCACATAGTTTAACCTTTCTTTTCAAAGAACAGTTTGGAAACACTCTGTTTGTAATGTCTGCAAGTGGATATTTGGACCTCTTTGAGGATTTCTTTATAAACGGGATTTCTTCATGTAATGCTAGACAGAAGAATTCTCAGTAACTTCTTTGGGTTGCGTGTATTCAACTCACAGAGATGAACCTTCCTTTAGACAGAGCAGATTTGAAACCCTGTTTTTGTCAAATTTGCAAGTGGACATTGCAAGGGCTTTGGGGCCAACGGAAGAAAAGGGAATATCTTCGTGTAAAAACTAGAGGGAATCATTCTCAGAAAGCACTTCGTTATGTGTGCATTCCACTCACAGAGTTCCACCTTTCTTTTCTTAAAGCAGTTTGGAACCACTCTTTTTGTAAAGTCTGCAATTGGATATTTGGACCTCTTTGAGGATTTCATTGGAAACGGGATTTCTTCATCTAATGCCAGACAGAAGAATTCTCAGTAACTTCTTGGGGTTGTGTGTGTTCAACTCACAGAGATGAACATTCCTTTAGACAGATCAGATATGAAACCCTCTTTTTGCAGAATTTGCAAGTGGACATTTCAAGCGCATTGGGGCTAAAGGTAGAAAAGGAAATATCTTCATATAAAAACTAGAGAGAAACATTCTCAGAAACCACTTTGTGATGTGTGCATTCCACTTACAGAGTTTAACCTTTCTTTTCATAGAACAGTTTGGAAATACTCTGTTTGTAAAGTCTGCAAGTGGATATTTGGACCACTTTGAGGATTTCGTTGGAAACGGTATTTCTTCATCTAATGCTAGACAGAAGAATTCTCAGTAACTTCTTTGGGTTGCGTGTGTTCAACTCACAGAGTTGAACCTTCCTTTAGACAGAGGAGATTTGAAACCCTCTTTTTGTGGAATTTGCAAGTGGACTTTTCAAGCACTTTGCGGCCAATGGTAGAAAAGGAAATATCTTCATATAAAAAGTAGATTGAATCATTCTGAGAAAGCACTTTGTGATGTGTGCGCTCCACTCACAGAGTTTAACATTTCTTTTCATAGAGCAGTTTGGAAACTCTGTGTTTGTAAAGTCTGCAAGTGGATATTTGGACCTCTTTGAGGATTTCGTTGGAAACGGGATTTCCTCATGTAATGCTAGACAGAAGAATTCTCAGTAACTTCTTTGGGTTGCATTTGTTCAACTCACAGAGATGAACCTTCCTTTAAACCGAGCAGATTTGAAACCCTCTTTTTGTCGTATTCGCAAGTGGACATTTCAAGCACTTTGGGGCCAACGGTGGAAAAGGGAATATCTTCGTGTAAAAACTAGAGAGAATCATTCTCAGAAACCATTTTGGATGTGTGCTTTCCACTGACAGAGTTTAACCTTTCTTTCCATAGAACAGTTTGGAAACACTCTGTTTGTAAAGTCTGCAAGTGGATATTTGGACCTCTTTGAGGATTTCGTTGGAAACGGGATTTATTCATCTAATGCTAGGCAGAAGAATTCTCTGTAACTTCTTTGGGTTACGTGTGTTCTACTCACAGAGTTGAACCTTCCTTTAGACAGAGCAGATTTGAAACAATCTTTTTTGTGGAACTTGCAAGTGGACATTTGAAGCGCTTTGGGGCCAAAGGTGGAAAAGGAAATATATTCGTATAAAAACTAGAGAGAATCATTCCCAGAAACCACTTTGTGTTGTGTGCATTCCACTCACATATTTTAAACATTCTTTTCATAGAGCAGCTTGGAAACACTCTGTTTCTAAAGTCCCCAAGTGGATATTTTTACGTCTTTGAGGATTTCATTGGAAACGGGATTTCTTCATCTAATGCTAGACAGAAGAATTCTCAGTAACTTCCTTGGGTTGCGTGTGTTCAACTCACAGAGATGAACCTTCCTTTAGACAGAGCAGATTTGAAACAAACTTTTTGTGGAATTTGCATGTGGACATTTCAACCGCATTGGGGCCAACGGTAGAAAAGGATATATCTTCGTATAAAAACTAGAGTGAATCATTCTGAGAAACCACTTTGTGATGTTTGCATTCCACTTGCAGAGTTTAACCTTTCTTTTCATAGAACAGTTTGAAACACTCTGTTTGTAAAGTCTGCAAGTGGATATTTGGACCACTTTGAGGATTTCGTTGGAAACGGTATTTCTACATCTAATGCTACACAGAAGAATTCTCAGTAACTTCTTTGAGTTCCGTGTGTTCAACTCACAGAGTTGAACCTTCCTTTAGACAGAGGAGATTTGAAACCCTCTTTTTGTGGAATTTGCAAGTGGACTTTTCAAGCGTTTTGGGGCCAACGGTAGAAAAGGAAATATCTTCGTATAAAAAGTAGAGTGAATCATTCTCAGAAACCACTTTGGATGTGTGCATTCCACTGACAGAGTTTAACCTTTCTTTTCATAGAACAGTTTGGAAACACTCTGTTTGAAAAGTCTGCAAGTGGATATTTGGACCTCTTTGAGGAATTTGTTGGAAACGGTATTTCTTCATCTAATGCTAGACAGAAGAATTCTCAGTAACTTCCTTGGTTTGCGTGTGTTCAACTCACAGAGATGAACGTTCCTTTAGACAGAGCAGATTTGAAGTAATTTTTTTGTGGAATTTGCAAGTGGACATTTCAACCGCTTTGGGGCCAACGGAAGAAAAGGAAATATCTTCGTATAAAAACTAGAGTGAATATTTCTTAGAAACCACTTTGTGATGGGTGCATTCCACTCACAGACTTTAGCCTTTCTTTTCATAGAACAGTTTGGAAACACTGTGTTTGTAAAGTCTGCAAGTGGATATTTGGACCTCTTTGAGGATTTCTTTGGAAACAGGATTTATTTGGAAACGGTATTTCTTCATGTAATGCTAGATGGAAGAATTCTCAGTAACTTCTTTGGGTTGCCTGTGTTCAACTCACAGAGATGAACCTTCCTTTAGACAGAGCAGATTTGAAACCCTCTTTTTGTGGAATTTGCACATGGACATTTCAAGCGCTTTGGAGCCAACGGTAGAAAATGGAACATCTTCGTGTAAAAAGTATAGAGAATCATTCTCAGAAACCACTTTATGATGTATGCAGTTCACTCACAGAGTTTAACCTTTCTTTTCATGGAGCAGATTGGAAACACTCTGTTTGTAAAGTCTGCAAGTGGATATTTCAACCTCTTTGAGGACTTCGTTGGAAACGGGATTTCTTCATCTAATGCAAGACAGAAGAATTCACAGTAACTTCTTCGGGTTGCGTGTGTTCAACTCACAGAGATGAACCTTCCTTTATACAGAGCAGATGTGATACAATCTTTTTGTGGAATTTGCAAGTGGACATTTCAACCGCTTAGGGGCCAATGGAAGAAAAGGAAAAATCTTCGTATAAAAACTGGATTGAATCATTCTGAGAAACCACTTTGTCATGTGTGCGTTCCACTCACAGAGTTTAACCATTCTTTTCATAGAGCTGCTTAGAAACACTCTGTTTGTAAAGTCCGAAAGTAGATATTTGGACCTCTTTGAGTATATCGTTGGAAACGGGATTTCTTTATCTAATGCTAGACAGAAGAATTCTCAGTAACTTCTTAGTGTTGCGTGAGCTCAACTCACAGAGATGAACCTTCCTTTGACACAGCAGATATGAAACCCTCTTTTTTGTGGTATTTGCAAGTGGACATTAGAAGCGCTTTGGGGCCAACGGTACAAAAGGAAATATATTCGTATAAAAACTAGAGAGAATCATTCTGAGAAACCACTTTGTGATGTGTGCGTTCCACTCACAGAGTTTAACCATTCTTTTCATAGAGCAGCTTGGAAACACTCTGATTCTAAAGTCCGCAAGTGGATATTTGGACCTCTTTGAGGATACCTTTGGAAACGGTATTTCCTCATCTAATGCTAGACAGAAGAATTCTCAGTAACTCCTTGGGTTGCGTGTGTTCAACACACAGAGATGAAGCTTCCTTTAGACAGAGCAGATTTGAAACCCTCTTTTTGTGGAATTTGCAAGTGGACATTTCAAGCGCTTTGGGGCCAATGGTAGAAAAGGAAATATCTTCGTATAAAAAGTATAGAGAATCATTCTCAGAAACCACTTTGTGATGTGTGCTTTCCTCTCACAGAGTTTAAACTTTCTTTTCATAGAGCAGATTGGAAACACTCTGTTTGTAAAATCTGCAAGTGGATATTTGAACCTCTTTGAGGATTTCGTTGGAAACGGGATTTCTTCATCTAATGCTAGACAGAAGAATTCTCAGTAACTTCTTTGTGTTGCATGTGTTCAACTCACAGATATGAACCTTCCTTTAGACAGAGCAGATTTGAAACAATCTTTTTGTGGAATTTGCAAGTGGACATTTCAAGCGCTTTGGGGCCAACGGTAGAAAAGGAAATATCTTCGTATAAAAACTAGAGTGAATCATTCTGAGAAACCACTTTGTGGTGTGTGCATTCCACTTACAGAGTTTAACCTTTCTTTTCATAGAACAGTTTGGAAACACTCTGTTTGTAAAGTCTGCAAGTGGATATTTGGACCACTTTGATGATTTCGTTGGAAACTGGATTTCTTCATCTAATGCTAGACAGAAGAATTCTCAGTAACTTCTTTGGGTAGCGTGCGTTCAACTCACAGAGTTGAACCTTCCTTTAGACAGAGCAGATTTGAAACCCTCTTTTTTGTGGTATTTGCAAGTGGACATTTGAAGCGCTTTGGGACCAACGGTAGAAAAGGAAATATATTCGTATAAAAGCTAGAGAGAATCATTATGAGAAACCACTTTGTGATGTGTGTGTTCCACTCACAGAGTTTAACCATTCTTTTCATAGAGCAGCTTGGAAACACTCTGTTTCTAAAGTCCGCAAGTGGATATTGGGACATCTTTGAGGATTTCATTGGAAACGGGAATTCTTCATCTAATGCTAGACAAAAGAATTCTCAGTAACTACTTTGGGTTGCGTGTGTTCAACTCACAGACTTGAACCTTCCTTTAGAAAGAGCAGTTTGGAAACCCTCTTTTTTGTGGAATTTGCAAGTGGACGTTTGAAGCGCTTTGGGGCCAACGGTAGAAAATGGAATATCTTCGTGTAAAAAGTATAGTGAATCAGTCTGAGAAACCACTTTGTGATGTGTACATTCCACTCACAGAGTTTAACCTTTCTTTTCATAGAGCAGTTTGGAAACACTCTGTTTGAAAGTCTGCAAGTGGATATTTGAACCTCTTTGAGGATTTCAATGGCAACGGGATTTCTTCATCTAATGCTAGACAGAAGAATTCTCAGCAACTTCTTTGAGTTCCGTGTGTTCAACTCACAGAGTTGAACCTTCCTTTAGACAGAGGAGATTTGAAACACACTTTTTCTGGAATTTGCAAGTGGACATTTCAACCGCTTTGCGGCCAACGGCAGAAAAGGAAATGTCTTCGTACAAAAACTAGAGTGAATCATTCTGAGAAACTATTTTCTGATGTGTGTGTTCCAGTGACAGAGTTTAAACTTTCTTTTCATACAACAGTTTGGAAACTCTGTGTTTGTAAAGTCTGCATGTATATATTTGGACCTCTTTGAGGATTTCGTTGGAAACGGGAATTCTTCATCTAATGCTAGACAGAAGAATTCTCAGTAAGTTCTTTGGGTTGTGTGTGTTCAACTCACAGAGATGAACCTTCCTTTTGACAGAGGAGATTTGAAACCCTCTTTTTGTGGAATTTGCAATTGGACATTTCAAGTGCTTTGGGGCCAACGGTAGAAAAGGGAATATCTTCGTGTAAAAAGTACAGAGAATCATTCTCAGAAACCACTTCGTGATGTGTGCATTCCACTCACAGAGTTTAAGCTTTCTTTTCATAGAGTCGTTTGGAAACACCCTGCTTGTAAAGTCTGCAAGTGGATATTTGGACCTCTTTGAGGATTTCGTTGGAAACGGGATTTCTTCATCTAATGCTAGACAGAAGAATTCTCAGCAACTTCTTTGGGTTGCATGTGTTCAACTCACAGAGATGAACCTTCCTTTAGAAAGAGCAAATTTGAAACCCTCTTTTTGTGGAATTTGCAAGTGGACAATTCAATCGCTTTGGGGCCAACGGTAGAAAGGGGAATATCTTCGTGTAAAAAGTAGAGAGAATCATTCTCAGAAACCACTTTGTGATGTGTGCGTTCCACTTACAGAGTTTAACCTTTCTTTTCATAGAAGAGTTTAGAAACACTCTGTTTGTAAAGTCTGCAAGTGGATATTTGGACCACATTGAGGATTTCGTTGGAAACGGTATTTCTTCATCTAATGCTAGACAGAAGAATTCTCAGTAACTTCTTTGGGTTGCATGTGTTCAACTCACAGAGATGAACCTTCCTTTACACAGAGCAGATTTGAAACCCTCTTTTTGTGGCATTTGCAAGTGGACATTTCCAGCGCTTTGCGGCCAACGGTAGAAAAGGAAATATCTTCATATAAAAACTAGAGTGAATCATTCTGAGAAACTGCTTTGTGATGTGTGTGTTCAACTTACAGAGGTTAACCTTTCTTTTCATAGAACAGTTTGGAAACACTATGTTTGTAAAGTCTGCAAGTGGATATTTGGACCACATTGAGGATTTCGTTGGAAACGGGATTTCTTCATCTAATGCTAGACAGAAGAATTCTCAGTAACTTCTTTGGGTTGCGTGTGTTCAACTCACAGAGATGAACCTTCCTTTACACAGAGCAGATTTGAAACCCTCTTTTTGTGGCATTTGCAAGTGGACATTTGAAGCGCTTTGGGGCCAACGGTAGAAAAGGGAATAACTTCGTGTAAAAAGTAGAGAGAATCATTCTCAGAAACCACTTTGTGATGTGTGCGTTCCACTCACAGAGTTTAACCTTTCTTTTCATAGAGCAGTTTGGAAACACTCTGTTTGTAAAGTCTGCAAGTGGATATTTGAACCTCTTTGAGGATTTCGTTGGAAACGGGATTTCTTCATCTAATGCTAGAGAGAAGAATTCTCTGCAACTTCTTTGAGTTCCGTGTGTTCAACTCACAGAGTTGAACCTTCCTTTAGACAGAGGAGATTTGAGACACACTTTTTCTGGAATTTGCAAGTGGACATTTCAAGCGCATTGCGGCCAACGGCAGAAAATTAAATATCTTCGTAAAAAAACTAGAGTGAATCATTCTGAGAAACTATTTTCTGATGTGTGTGTTCCACTGACAGAGTTTAAACTTTCTTTTCATACAACAGTTTGGAAACACTGTGTTTGTAAAGTCTGCATGTGGATATTTGGACCTCTTTGAGGATTTCGTTGGAAACGGGAATTCTTCATCTAATGCTAGACAGAAGAATTCTCAGTAAGTTCCTTGGGTTGTGTGTGTTCAACTCACAGAGATGAACCTTCCTTTTGACAGAGGAGATTTGAAACCCTCTTTTTGTGGAATTTGCAAGTGGACATTTCAACCGCTTTGGGGCCAACGGAAGAAAAGGAAATATCTTCGTATAAAAACTAGAGTGAATATTTCTTAGAAACCACTTTGTGATGGGTGCATTCCACTCACAGACTTTAACCTTTCTTTTCATAGAACAGTTTGGAAACACTGTGTTTGTAAAGTCTGCAAGTGGATATTTGGACCTCTTTGAGGATTTCTTTGGAAACAGGATTTATTTGGAAACGGTATTTCTTCATGTAATGCTAGATGGAAGAATTCTCAGTAACTTCTTTGGGTTGCCTGTGTTCAACTCACAGAGATGAACCTTCCTTTAGACAGAGCAGATTTGAAACCCTCTTTTTGTGGAATTTGCACATGGACATTTCAAGCGCTTTGGAGCCAACGGTAGAAAATGGAACATCTTCGTGTAAAAAGTATAGAGAATCATTCTCAGAAACCACTTTATGATGTGTGCAGTTCACTCACAGAGTTTAACCTTTCTTTTCATGGAGCAGATTGGAAACACTCTGTTTGTAAAGTCTGCAAGTGGATATTTCAACCTCTTTGAGGACTTCGTTGGAAACGGGATTTCTTCATCTAATGCAAGACAGAAGAATTCACAGTAACTTCTTCGGGTTGCGTGTGTTCAACTCACAGAGATGAACCTTCCTTTATACAGAGCAGATGTGATACAATCTTTTTGTGGAATTTGCAAGTGGACATTTCAACCGCTTAGGGGCCAAAGGAAGAAAAGGAAAAATCTTCGTATAAAAACTGGATTGAATCATTCTGAGAAACCACTTTGTCATGTGTGCGTTCCACTCACAGAGTTTAACCATTCTTTTCATAGAGCTGCTTAGAAACACTCTGTTTGTAAAGTCCGAAAGTAGATATTTGGACCTCTTTGAGTATATCGTTGGAAACGGGATTTCTTTATCTAATGCTAGACAGAAGAATTCTCAGTAACTTCTTAGTGTTGCGTGAGCTCAACTCACAGAGATGAACCTTCCTTTGACACAGCAGATATGAAACCCTCTTTTTTGTGGTATTTGCAAGTGGACATTAGAAGCGCTTTGGGGCCAACGGTACAAAAGGAAATATATTCGTATAAAAACTAGAGAGAATCATTCTGAGAAACCACTTTGTGATGTGTGCGTTCCACTCACAGAGTTTAACCATTCTTTTCATAGAGCAGCTTGGAAACACTCTGATTCTAAAGTCCGCAAGTGGATATTTGGACCTCTTTGAGGATACCTTTGGAAACGGTATTTCCTCATCTAATGCTAGACAGAAGAATTCTCAGTAACTCCTTGGGTTGCGTTTGTTCAACACACAGAGATGAAGCTTCCTTTAGACAGAGCAGATTTGAAACCCTCTTTTTGTGGAATTTGCAAGTGGACATTTCAAGCGCTTTGGGGCCAATGGTAGAAAAGGAAATATCTTCGTATAAAAAGTATAGAGAATCATTCTCAGAAACCACTTTGTGATGTGTGCTTTCCTCTCACAGAGTTTAAACTTTCTTTTCATAGAGCAGATTGGAAACACTCTGTTTGTAAAATCTGCAAGTGGATATTTGAACCTCTTTGAGGATTTCGTTGGAAACGGGATTTCTTCATCTAATGCTAGACAGAAGAATTCTCAGTAACTTCTTTGTGTTGCATGTGTTCAACTCACAGATATGAACCTTCCTTTAGACAGAGCAGATTTGAAACAATCTTTTTGTGGAATTTGCAAGTGGACATTTCAAGCGCTTTGGGGCCAACGGTAGAAAAGGAAATATCTTCGTATAAAAACTAGAGTGAATCATTCTGAGAAACCACTTTGTGGTGTGTGCATTCCACTTACAGAGTTTAACCTTTCTTTTCATAGAACAGTTTGGAAACACTCTGTTTGTAAAGTCTGCAAGTGGATATTTGGACCACTTTGATGATTTCGTTGGAAACTGGATTTCTTCATCTAATGCTAGACAGAAGAATTCTCAGTAACTTCTTTGGGTAGCGTGCGTTCAACTCACAGAGTTGAACCTTCCTTTAGACAGAGCAGATTTGAAACCCTCTTTTTTGTGGTATTTGCAAGTGGACATTTGAAGCGCTTTGGGACCAACGGTAGAAAAGGAAATATATTCGTATAAAAGCTAGAGAGAATCATTATGAGAAACCACTTTGTGATGTGTGTGTTCCACTCACAGAGTTTAACCATTCTTTTCATAGAGCAGCTTGGAAACACTCTGTTTCTAAAGTCCGCAAGTGGATATTGGGACATCTTTGAGGATTTCATTGGAAACGGGAATTCTTCATCTAATGCTAGACAAAAGAATTCTCAGTAACTACTTTGGGTTGCGTGTGTTCAACTCACAGACTTGAACCTTCCTTTAGAAAGAGCAGTTTGGAAACCCTCTTTTTTGTGGAATTTGCAAGTGGACGTTTGAAGCGCTTTGGGGCCAACGGTAGAAAATGGAATATCTTCGTGTATCTTCGTGTAAAAAGTATAGAGAATCAGTCTGAGAAACCACTTTGTGATGTGTACATTCCACTCACAGAGTTTAACCTTTCTTTTCATAGAGCAGTTTGGAAACACTCTGTTTGAAAGTCTGCAAGTGGATATTTGAACCTCTTTGAGGATTTCAATGGCAACGGGATTTCTTCATCTAATGCTAGACAGAAGAATTCTCAGCAACTTCTTTGAGTTCCGTGTGTTCAACTCACAGAGTTGAACCTTCCTTTAGACAGAGGAGATTTGAAACACACTTTTTCTGGAATTTGCAAGTGGACATTTCAACCGCTTTGCGGCCAACGGCAGAAAAGGAAATGTCTTCGTACAAAAACTAGAGTGAATCATTCTGAGAAACTATTTTCTGATGTGTGTGTTCCAGTGACAGAGTTTAAACTTTCTTTTCATACAACAGTTTGGAAACACTGTGTTTGTAAAGTCTGCATGTATATATTTGGACCTCTTTGAGGATTTCGTTGGAAACGGGAATTCTTCATCTAATGCTAGACAGAAGAATTCTCAGTAAGTTCTTTGGGTTGTGTGTGTTCAACTCACAGAGATGAACCTTCCTTTTGACAGAGGAGATTTGAAACCCTCTTTTTGTGGAATTTGCAATTGGACATTTCAAGTGCTTTGGGGCCAACGGTAGAAAAGGGAATATCTTCGTGTAAAAAGTACAGAGAATCATTCTCAGAAACCACTTCGTGATGTGTGCATTCCACTCACAGAGTTTAAGCTTTCTTTTCATAGAGTCGTTTGGAAACACCCTGCTTGTAAAGTCTGCAAGTGGATATTTGGACCTCTTTGAGGATTTCGTTGGAAACGGGATTTCTTCATCTAATGCTAGACAGAAGAATTCTCAGCAACTTCTTTGGGTTGCATGTGTTCAACTCACAGAGATGAACCTTCCTTTAGAAAGAGCAAATTTGAAACCCTCTTTTTGTGGAATTTGCAAGTGGACAATTCAATCGCTTTGGGGCCAACGGTAGAAAGGGGAATATCTTCGTGTAAAAAGTAGAGAGAATCATTCTCAGAAACCACTTTGTGATGTGTGCGTTCCACTTACAGAGTTTAACCTTTCTTTTCATAGAAGAGTTTAGAAACACTCTGTTTGTAAAGTCTGCAAGTGGATATTTGGACCACATTGAGGATTTCGTTGGAAACGGTATTTCTTCATCTAATGCTAGACAGAAGAATTCTCAGTAACTTCTTTGGGTTGCATGTGTTCAACTCACAGAGATGAACCTTCCTTTACACAGAGCAGATTTGAAACCCTCTTTTTGTGGCATTTGCAAGTGGACATTTCCAGCGCTTTGCGGCCAACGGTAGAAAAGGAAATATCTTCATATAAAAACTAGAGTGAATCATTCTGAGAAACTGCTTTGTGATGTGTGTGTTCAACTTACAGAGGTTAACCTTTCTTTTCATAGAACAGTTTGGAAACACTATGTTTGTAAAGTCTGCAAGTGGATATTTGGACCACATTGAGGATTTCGTTGGAAACGGGATTTCTTCATCTAATGCTAGACAGAAGAATTCTCAGTAACTTCTCTGGGTTGCGTGTGTTCAACTCACAGAGATGAACCTTCCTTTACAGAGCAGATTTGAAACCCTCTTTTTGTGGCATTTGCAAGTGGACATTTGAAGCGCTTTGGGGCCAACGGTAGAAAAGGGAATAACTTCGTGTAAAAAGTAGAGAGAATCATTCTCAGAAACCACTTTGTGATGTGTACATTCCACTCACAGAGTTTAACCTTTCTTTTCATAGAGCAGTTTGGAAACACTCTGTTTGTAAAGTCTGCAAGTGGATATTTGAACCTCTTTGAGGATTTCGTTGGAAACGGGATTTCTTCATCTAATGCTAGAGAGAAGAATTCTCTGCAACTTCTTTGAGTTCCGTGTGTTCAACTCACAGAGTTGAACCTTCCTTTAGACAGAGGAGATTTGAAACACACTTTTTCTGGAATTTGCAAGTGGACATTTCAAGCGCATTGCGGCAAACGGCAGAAAATTAAATATCTTCGTAAAAAAACTGGAGTGAATCATTCTGAGAAACTATTTTGTGATGTGTGTGTTCCACTGACAGAGTTTAAACTTTCTTTTCATACAACAGTTTGGGAACACTGTGTTTGTAAAGTCTGCATGTGGATATTTGGACCTCTTTGAGGATTTCGTTGGAAACGGGAATTCTTCATCTAATGCTAGACAGAAGAATTCTCAGTAAGTTCCTTGGGTTGTGTGTGTTCAACTCACAGAGATGAACCTTCATTTTGACAGAGGAGATTTGAAACCCTCTTTTTGTGGAATTTGCAAGTGGACATTTCAACCGCTTTGGGGCCAACGGAAGAAAAGGAAATATCTTCGTATAAAAACTAGAGTGAATATTTCTTAGAAACCACTTTGTGATGGGTGCATTCCACTCACAGACTTTAACCTTTCTTTTCATAGAACAGTTTGGAAACACTGTGTTTGTAAAGTCTGCAAGTGGATATTTGGACCTCTTTGAGGATTTCTTTGGAAACAGGATTTATTTGGAAACGGTATTTCTTCATGTAATGCTAGATGGAAGAATTCTCAGTAACTTCTTTGGGTTGCCTGTGTTCAACTCACAGAGATGAACCTTCCTTTAGACAGAGCAGATTTGAAACCCTCTTTTTGTGGAATTTGCACATGGACATTTCAAGCGCTTTGGAGCCAACGGTAGAAAATGGAACATCTTCGTGTAAAAAGTATAGAGAATCATTCTCAGAAACCACTTTATGATGTGTGCAGTTCACTCACAGAGTTTAACCTTTCTTTTCATGGAGCAGATTGGAAACACTCTGTTTGTAAAGTCTGCAAGTGGATATTTCAACCTCTTTGAGGACTTCGTTGGAAACGGGATTTCTTCATCTAATGCAAGACAGAAGAATTCACAGTAACTTCTTCGGGTTGCGTGTGTTCAACTCACAGAGATGAACCTTCCTTTATACAGAGCAGATGTGATACAATCTTTTTGTGGAATTTGCAAGTGGACATTTCAACCGCTTAGGGGCCAAAGGAAGAAAAGGAAAAATCTTCGTATAAAAACTGGATTGAATCATTCTGAGAAACCACTTTGTCATGTGTGCGTTCCACTCACAGAGTTTAACCATTCTTTTCATAGAGCTGCTTAGAAACACTCTGTTTGTAAAGTCCGAAAGTAGATATTTGGACCTCTTTGAGTATATCGTTGGAAACGGGATTTCTTTATCTAATGCTAGACAGAAGAATTCTCAGTAACTTCTTAGTGTTGCGTGAGCTCAACTCACAGAGATGAACCTTCCTTTGACACAGCAGATATGAAACCCTCTTTTTTGTGGTATTTGCAAGTGGACATTAGAAGCGCTTTGGGGCCAACGGTACAAAAGGAAATATATTCGTATAAAAACTAGAGAGAATCATTCTGAGAAACCACTTTGTGATGTGTGCGTTCCACTCACAGAGTTTAACCATTCTTTTCATAGAGCAGCTTGGAAACACTCTGATTCTAAAGTCCGCAAGTGGATATTTGGACCTCTTTGAGGATACCTTTGGAAACGGTATTTCCTCATCTAATGCTAGACAGAAGAATTCTCAGTAACTCCTTGGGTTGCGTTTGTTCAACACACAGAGATGAAGCTTCCTTTAGACAGAGCAGATTTGAAACCCTCTTTTTGTGGAATTTGCAAGTGGACATTTCAAGCGCTTTGGGGCCAATGGTAGAAAAGGAAATATCTTCGTATAAAAAGTATAGAGAATCATTCTCAGAAACCACTTTGTGATGTGTGCTTTCCTCTCACAGAGTTTAAACTTTCTTTTCATAGAGCAGATTGGAAACACTCTGTTTGTAAAATCTGCAAGTGGATATTTGAACCTCTTTGAGGATTTCGTTGGAAACGGGATTTCTTCATCTAATGCTAGACAGAAGAATTCTCAGTAACTTCTTTGTGTTGCATGTGTTCAACTCACAGATATGAACCTTCCTTTAGACAGAGCAGATTTGAAACAATCTTTTTGTGGAATTTGCAAGTGGACATTTCAAGCGCTTTGGGGCCAACGGTAGAAAAGGAAATATCTTCGTATAAAAACTAGAGTGAATCATTCTGAGAAACCACTTTGTGGTGTGTGCATTCCACTTACAGAGTTTAACCTTTCTTTTCATAGAACAGTTTGGAAACACTCTGTTTGTAAAGTCTGCAAGTGGATATTTGGACCACTTTGATGATTTCGTTGGAAACTGGATTTCTTCATCTAATGCTAGACAGAAGAATTCTCAGTAACTTCTTTGGGTAGCATGCGTTCAACTCACAGAGTTGAACCTTCCTTTAGACAGAGCAGATTTGAAACCCTCTTTTTTGTGGTATTTGCAAGTGGACATTTGAAGCGCTTTGGGACCAACGGTAGAAAAGGAAATATATTCGTATAAAAGCTAGAGAGAATCATTATGAGAAACCACTTTGTGATGTGTGTGTTCCACTCACAGAGTTTAACCATTCTTTTCATAGAGCAGCTTGGAAACACTCTGTTTCTAAAGTCCGCAAGTGGATATTGGGACATCTTTGAGGATTTCATTGGAAACGGGAATTCTTCATCTAATGCTAGACAAAAGAATTCTCAGTAACTACTTTGGGTTGCGTGTGTTCAACTCACAGACTTGAACCTTCCTTTAGAAAGAGCAGTTTGGAAACCCTCTTTTTTGTGGAATTTGCAAGTGGACGTTTGAAGCGCTTTGGGGCCAACGGTAGAAAATGGAATATCTTCGTGTAAAAAGTATAGAGAATCAGTCTGAGAAACCACTTTGTGATGTGTACATTCCACTCACAGAGTTTAACCTTTCTTTTCATAGAGCAGTTTGGAAACACTCTGTTTGAAAGTCTGCAAGTGGATATTTGAACCTCTTTGAGGATTTCAATGGCAACGGGATTTCTTCATCTAATGCTAGACAGAAGAATTCTCAGCAACTTCTTTGAGTTCCGTGTGTTCAACTCACAGAGTTGAACCTTCCTTTAGACAGAGGAGATTTGAAACACACTTTTTCTGGAATTTGCAAGTGGACATTTCAACCGCTTTGCGGCCAACGGCAGAAAAGGAAATGTCTTCGTACAAAAACTAGAGTGAATCATTCTGAGAAACTATTTTCTGATGTGTGTGTTCCAGTGACAGAGTTTAAACTTTCTTTTCATACAACAGTTTGGAAACACTGTGTTTGTAAAGTCTGCATGTATATATTTGGACCTCTGTGAGGATTTCGTTGGAAACGGGAATTCTTCATCTAATGCTAGACAGAAGAATTCTCAGTAAGTTCTTTGGGTTGTGTGTGTTCAACTCACAGAGATGAACCTTCCTTTTGACAGAGGAGATTTGAAACCCTCTTTTTGTGGAATTTGCAATTGGACATTTCAAGTGCTTTGGGGCCAACGGTAGAAAAGGGAATATCTTCGTGTAAAAAGTACAGAGAATCATTCTCAGAAACCACTTCGTGATGTGTGCATTCCACTCACAGAGTTTAAGCTTTCTTTTCATAGAGTCGTTTGGAAACACCCTGCTTGTAAAGTCTGCAAGTGGATATTTGGACCTCTTTGAGGATTTCGTTGGAAACGGGATTTCTTCATCTAATGCTAGACAGAAGAATTCTCAGCAACTTCTTTGGGTTGCATGTGTTCAACTCACAGAGATGAACCTTCCTTTAGAAAGAGCAAATTTGAAACCCTCTTTTTGTGGAATTTGCAAGTGGACAATTCAATCGCTTTGGGGCCAACGGTAGAAAGGGGAATATCTTCGTGTAAAAAGTAGAGAGAATCATTCTCAGAAACCACTTTGTGATGTGTGCGTTCCACTTACATAGTTTAACCTTTCTTTTCATAGAGCAGTTTGGAAACACTCTGTTTGTAAAATCTGCAAGTGGATATTTGAACCTCTTTGAGGTTTTCGTTGGAAACGCTATTACTTCATCTAATGCTTGACAGAAGAATTCTCAGTAACTTCTTTGAGTTCCGTGTGTTCAACTCACAGAGTTGAACCTTCCTTTAGACAGAGGAGATTTGAAACACTCTTTTTGTGGAATTTGCAATTGGAGATTTCAGGCGCATTGCGGCCAACGGTAGAAAAGGAAATATCTTCGTATAAAAACTAGAGAGAATCATTCTGAGAAACTACTTTATGATGTGTGTGTTCCACTGACAGAGTTAAACCTTTCTTTTCATACAACAGTTTGGAAACACTGTGTTTGTAAAGTCTGCATGTGGATATTTGGACCTCTTTGAGGATTTCGTTGGAAACGGGAATTCTTCATCTAATGCTAGACAGAAGAATTCTCAGTAAGTTCCTTGGGTTGTGTGTGTTCAACTCACAGAGATGAACCTTCATTTTGACAGAGGAGATTTGAAACCCTCTTTTTGTGGAATTTGCAAGTGGACATTTCAACCGCTTTGGGGCCAACGGAAGAAAAGGAAATATCTTCGTATAAAAACTAGAGTGAATATTTCTTAGAAACCACTTTGTGATGGGTGCATTCCACTCACAGACTTTAACCTTTCTTTTCATAGAACAGTTTGGAAACACTGTGTTTGTAAAGTCTGCAAGTGGATATTTGGACCTCTTTGAGGATTTCTTTGGAAACAGGATTTATTTGGAAACGGTATTTCTTCATGTAATGCTAGATGGAAGAATTCTCAGTAACTTCTTTGGGTTGCCTGTGTTCAACTCACAGAGATGAACCTTCCTTTAGACAGAGCAGATTTGAAACCCTCTTTTTGTGGAATTTGCACATGGACATTTCAAGCGCTTTGGAGCCAACGGTAGAAAATGGAACATCTTCGTGTAAAAAGTATAGAGAATCATTCTCAGAAACCACTTTATGATGTGTGCAGTTCACTCACAGAGTTTAACCTTTCTTTTCATGGAGCAGATTGGAAACACTCTGTTTGTAAAGTCTGCAAGTGGATATTTCAACCTCTTTGAGGACTTCGTTGGAAACGGGATTTCTTCATCTAATGCAAGACAGAAGAATTCACAGTAACTTCTTCGGGTTGCGTGTGTTCAACTCACAGAGATGAACCTTCCTTTATACAGAGCAGATGTGATACAATCTTTTTGTGGAATTTGCAAGTGGACATTTCAACCGCTTAGGGGCCAAAGGAAGAAAAGGAAAAATCTTCGTATAAAAACTGGATTGAATCATTCTGAGAAACCACTTTGTCATGTGTGCGTTCCACTCACAGAGTTTAACCATTCTTTTCATAGAGCTGCTTAGAAACACTCTGTTTGTAAAGTCCGAAAGTAGATATTTGGACCTCTTTGAGTATATCGTTGGAAACGGGATTTCTTTATCTAATGCTAGACAGAAGAATTCTCAGTAACTTCTTAGTGTTGCGTGAGCTCAACTCACAGAGATGAACCTTCCTTTGACACAGCAGATATGAAACCCTCTTTTTTGAGGTATTTGCAAGTGGACATTAGAAGCGCTTTGGGGCCAACGGTACAAAAGGAAATATATTCGTATAAAAACTAGAGAGAATCATTCTGAGAAACCACTTTGTGATGTGTGCGTTCCACTCACAGAGTTTAACCATTCTTTTCATAGAGCAGCTTGGAAACACTCTGATTCTAAAGTCCGCAAGTGGATATTTGGACCTCTTTGAGGATACCTTTGGAAACGGTATTTCCTCATCTAATGCTAGACAGAAGAATTCTCAGTAACTCCTTGGGTTGCGTTTGTTCAACACACAGAGATGAAGCTTCCTTTAGACAGAGCAGATTTGAAACCCTCTTTTTGTGGAATTTGCAAGTGGACATTTCAAGCGCTTTGGGGCCAATGGTAGAAAAGGAAATATCTTCGTATAAAAAGTATAGAGAATCATTCTCAGAAACCACTTTGTGATGTGTGCTTTCCTCTCACAGAGTTTAAACTTTCTTTTCATAGAGCAGATTGGAAACACTCTGTTTGTAAAATCTGCAAGTGGATATTTGAACCTCTTTGAGGATTTCGTTGGAAACGGGATTTCTTCATCTAATGCTAGACAGAAGAATTCTCAGTAACTTCTTTGTGTTGCATGTGTTCAACTCACAGATATGAACCTTCCTTTAGACAGAGCAGATTTGAAACAATCTTTTTGTGGAATTTGCAAGTGGACATTTCAAGCGCTTTGGGGCCAACGGTAGAAAAGGAAATATCTTCGTATAAAAACTAGAGTGAATCATTCTGAGAAACCACTTTGTGGTGTGTGCATTCCACTTACAGAGTTTAACCTTTCTTTTCATAGAACAGTTTGGAAACACTCTGTTTGTAAAGTCTGCAAGTGGATATTTGGACCACTTTGATGATTTCGTTGGAAACTGGATTTCTTCATCTAATGCTAGACAGAAGAATTCTCAGTAACTTCTTTGGGTAGCATGCGTTCAACTCACAGAGTTGAACCTTCCTTTAGACAGAGCAGATTTGAAACCCTCTTTTTTGTGGTATTTGCAAGTGGACATTTGAAGCGCTTTGGGACCAACGGTAGAAAAGGAAATATATTCGTATAAAAGCTAGAGAGAATCATTATGAGAAACCACTTTGTGATGTGTGTGTTCCACTCACAGAGTTTAACCATTCTTTTCATAGAGCAGCTTGGAAACACTCTGTTTCTAAAGTCCGCAAGTGGATATTGGGACATCTTTGAGGATTTCATTGGAAACGGGAATTCTTCATCTAATGCTAGACAAAAGAATTCTCAGTAACTACTTTGGGTTGCGTGTGTTCAACTCACAGACTTGAACCTTCCTTTAGAAAGAGCAGTTTGGAAACCCTCTTTTTTGTGGAATTTGCAAGTGGACGTTTGAAGCGCTTTGGGGCCAACGGTAGAAAATGGAATATCTTCGTGTAAAAAGTATAGAGAATCAGTCTGAGAAACCACTTTGTGATGTGTACATTCCACTCACAGAGTTTAACCTTTCTTTTCATAGAGCAGTTTGGAAACACTCTGTTTGAAAGTCTGCAAGTGGATATTTGAACCTCTTTGAGGATTTCAATGGCAACGGGATTTCTTCATCTAATGCTAGACAGAAGAATTCTCAGCAACTTCTTTGAGTTCCGTGTGTTCAACTCACAGAGTTGAACCTTCCTTTAGACAGAGGAGATTTGAAACACACTTTTTCTGGAATTTGCAAGTGGACATTTCAACCGCTTTGCGGCCAACGGCAGAAAAGGAAATGTCTTCGTACAAAAACTAGAGTGAATCATTCTGAGAAACTATTTTCTGATGTGTGTGTTCCAGTGACAGAGTTTAAACTTTCTTTTCATACAACAGTTTGGAAACACTGTGTTTGTAAAGTCTGCATGTATATATTTGGACCTCTGTGAGGATTTCGTTGGAAACGGGAATTCTTCATCTAATGCTAGACAGAAGAATTCTCAGTAAGTTCTTTGGGTTGTGTGTGTTCAACTCACAGAGATGAACCTTCCTTTTGACAGAGGAGATTTGAAACCCTCTTTTTGTGGAATTTGCAATTGGACATTTCAAGTGCTTTGGGGCCAACGGTAGAAAAGGGAATATCTTCGTGTAAAAAGTACAGAGAATCATTCTCAGAAACCACTTCGTGATGTGTGCATTCCACTCACAGAGTTTAAGCTTTCTTTTCATAGAGTCGTTTGGAAACACCCTGCTTGTAAAGTCTGCAAGTGGATATTTGGACCTCTTTGAGGATTTCGTTGGAAACGGGATTTCTTCATCTAATGCTAGACAGAAGAATTCTCAGCAACTTCTTTGGGTTGCATGTGTTCAACTCACAGAGATGAACCTTCCTTTAGAAAGAGCAAATTTGAAACCCTCTTTTTGTGGAATTTGCAAGTGGACAATTCAATCGCTTTGGGGCCAACGGTAGAAAGGGGAATATCTTCGTGTAAAAAGTAGAGAGAATCATTCTCAGAAACCACTTTGTGATGTGTGCGTTCCACTTACAGAGTTTAACCTTTCTTTTCATAGAGCAGTTTGGAAACACTCTGTTTGTAAAATCTGCAAGTGGATATTTGAACCTCTTTGAGGTTTTCGTTGGAAACGCTATTACTTCATCTAATGCTTGACAGAAGAATTCTCAGTAACTTCTTTGAGTTCCGTGTGTTCAACTCACAGAGTTGAACCTTCCTTTAGACAGAGGAGATTTGAAACACTCTTTTTGTGGAATTTGCAATTGGAGATTTCAGGCGCATTGCGGCCAACGGTAGAAAAGGAAATATCTTCGTATAAAAACTAGAGAGAATCATTCTGAGAAACTACTTTATGATGTGTGTGTTCCACTGACAGAGTTAAACCTTTCTTTTCATACAACAGTTTGGAAACACTGTGTTTGTAAAGTCTGCATGTGGATATTTGGACCTCTTTGAGGATTTCGTTGGAAACGGGATTTCTTCATCTAATGCTAGACAGAAGAATTCTCAGTAAGTTCTTTGGGTTGCGTGTGTTCAACTCACAGAGATGAACCTTCCTTTACACAGAGCAGATTTGAAACCCTCTTTTTGTGGCATTTGCAAGTGGACATTTCCAGCGCTTTGCGGCCAACGGTAGAAAAGGAAATATCTTCATATAAAAACTAGAGTGAATCATTCTGAGAAACTGCTTTGTGATGTGTGTGTTCAACTTACAGAGGTTAACCTTTCTTTTCATAGAACAGTTTGGAAACACTATGTTTGTAAAGTCTGCAAGTGGATATTTGGACCACATTGAGGATTTCGTTGGAAACGGGATTTCTTCATCTAATGCTAGACAGAAGAATTCTCAGTAACTTCTTTGGGTTGCGTGTGTTCAACTCACAGAGATGAACCTTCCTTTACACAGAGCAGATTTGAAACCCTCTTTTTGTGGCATTTGCAAGTGGACATTTGAAGCGCTTTGGGGCCAACGGTAGAAAAGGGAATAACTTCGTGTAAAAAGTAGAGAGAATCATTCTCAGAAACCACTTTGTGATGTGTGCGTTCCACTCACAGAGTTTAACCTTTCTTTTCATAGAGCAGTTTGGAAACACTCTGTTTGTAAAGTCTGCAAGTGGATATTTGAACCTCTTTGAGGATTTCGTTGGAAACGGGATTTCTTCATCTAATGCTAGAGAGAAGAATTCTCTGCAACTTCTTTGAGTTCCGTGTGTTCAACTCACAGAGTTGAACCTTCCTTTAGACAGAGGAGATTTGAAACACACTTTTTCTGGAATTTGCAAGTGGACATTTCAAGCGCATTGCGGCCAACGGCAGAAAATTAAATATCTTCGTAAAAAAACTAGAGTGAATCATTCTGAGAAACTATTTTCTGATGTGTGTGTTCCACTGACAGAGTTTAAACTTTCTCTTCATACAACAGTTTGGAAACACTGTGTTTGTAAAGTCTGCATGTGGATATTTGGACCTCTTTGAGGATTTCGTTGGAAACGGGAATTCTTCATCTAATGCTAGACAGAAGAATTCTCAGTAAGTTCCTTGGGTTGTGTGTGTTCAACTCACAGAGATGAACCTTCCTTTTGACAGAGGAGATTTGAAACCCTCTTTTTGTGGAATTTGCAAGTGGACATTTCAAGTGCTTTGGGGCCAACGGTAGAAAAGGGAATATCTTCGTGTAAAAAGTACAGAGAATCATTCTCAGAAACCACTTCGTGATGTGTGCATTCCACTCACAGAGTTTAACCTTTCTTTTCATAGAGTCGTTTGGAAACACCCTGCTTGTAAAGTCTGCAAGTGGATATTTGGACCACATTGAGGATTTCGTTGGAAATGGTATTTCATCATCTAATGCTAGACAGAAGAATTCTCAGTAACTTCTTTGGGTTGCATGTGTTCAACTCACAGAGATGAACCTTCCTTTAGAAAGAGCAGATTTGAAACCCTCTTTTTGTGGCATTTGCAAGTGGACATTTCAAGCGCTTTGCGGCCAACGGTAGAAAAGGAAATATCTTCGTATAAAAACTAGAGAGAATCATTCTGAGAAACTACTTTGTGATGTGTGTGTTCCACTCACAGAGGTTAACCTTTCTTTTCATAGAACAGTTTGGAAACACTATGTATGTAAAGTCTGCATGTGGATATTTGGACGTCTTTGAGGATTTCGTTGGAAACGGGATTTCTTCATCTAATGCTAGACAGAAGAATTCACAGTAACTTCTTTGGGTTGTGTGTGTTCAACTCACAGAGTTGAACCTTCCTTTAGACAGAGCAGATTTGAAACAATCTTTTTGTGGAATTTGCAATTGGACATTTCAAGCGCTTTGGGGCCAACGTTAGAAAATGGAACATCTTCGTGTAAAAAGTACAGAGAATCATTCTCAGAAACCACTTTGTGATGTGTGCGTTCCACTCACAGAGTTTAACCTTTCTTTTCATAGAGCAGTTTGGAAACACTCTGTTTGTAAAATCTGCAAGTGGATATTTGAACCTCTTTGAGGTTTTCGTTGGAAACGCTATTACTTCATCTAATGCTTGACAGAAGAATTCTCAGTAACTTCTTTGAGTTCCGTGTGTTCAACTCACAGAGTTGAACCTTCCTTTAGACAGAGGAGATTTGAAACACTCTTTTTGTGGAATTTGCAATTGGAGATTTCAGGCGCATTGCGGCCAACGGTAGAAAAGGAAATATCTTCGTATAAAAACTAGAGAGAATCATTCTGAGAAACTACTTTATGATGTGTGTGTTCCACTGACAGAGTTAAACCTTTCTTTTCATACAACAGTTTGGAAACACTGTGTTTGTAAAGTCTGCATGTGGATATTTGGACCTCTTTGAGGATTTCGTTGGAAACGGGATTTCTTCATCTAATGCTAGACAGAAGAATTCTCAGTAAGTTCTTTGGGTTGCGTGTGTTCAACTCACAGAGATGAACCTTCCTTTACACAGAGCAGATTTGAAACCCTCTTTTTGTGGCATTTGCAAGTGGACATTTCCAGCGCTTTGCGGCCAACGGTAGAAAAGGAAATATCTTCATATAAAAACTAGAGTGAATCATTCTGAGAAACTGCTTTGTGATGTGTGTGTTCAACTTACAGAGGTTAACCTTTCTTTTCATAGAACAGTTTGGAAACACTATGTTTGTAAAGTCTGCAAGTGGATATTTGGACCACATTGAGGATTTCGTTGGAAACGGGATTTCTTCATCTAATGCTAGACAGAAGAATTCTCAGTAACTTCTTTGGGTTGCGTGTGTTCAACTCACAGAGATGAACCTTCCTTTACACAGAGCAGATTTGAAACCCTCTTTTTGTGGCATTTGCAAGTGGACATTTGAAGCGCTTTGGGGCCAACGGTAGAAAAGGGAATAACTTCGTGTAAAAAGTAGAGAGAATCATTCTCAGAAACCACTTTGTGATGTGTGCGTTCCACTCACAGAGTTTAACCTTTCTTTTCATAGAGCAGTTTGGAAACACTCTGTTTGTAAAGTCTGCAAGTGGATATTTGAACCTCTTTGAGGATTTCGTTGGAAACGGGATTTCTTCATCTAATGCTAGAGAGAAGAATTCTCTGCAACTTCTTTGAGTTCCGTGTGTTCAACTCACAGAGTTGAACCTTCCTTTAGACAGAGGAGATTTGAAACACACTTTTTCTGGAATTTGCAAGTGGACATTTCAAGCGCATTGCGGCCAACGGCAGAAAATTAAATATCTTCGTAAAAAAACTAGAGTGAATCATTCTGAGAAACTATTTTCTGATGTGTGTGTTCCACTGACAGAGTTTAAACTTTCTTTTCATACAACAGTTTGGAAACACTGTGTTTGTAAAGTCTGCATGTGGATATTTGGACCTCTTTGAGGATTTCGTTGGAAACGGGAATTCTTCATCTAATGCTAGACAGAAGAATTCTCAGTAAGTTCCTTGGGTTGTGTGTGTTCAACTCACAGAGATGAACCTTCCTTTTGACAGAGGAGATTTGAAACCCTCTTTTTGTGGAATTTGCAAGTGGACATTTCAAGTGCTTTGGGGCCAACGGTAGAAAAGGGAATATCTTCGTGTAAAAAGTACAGAGAATCATTCTCAGAAACCACTTCGTGATGTGTGCATTCCACTCACAGAGTTTAACCTTTCTTTTCATAGAGTCGTTTGGAAACACCCTGCTTGTAAAGTCTGCAAGTGGATATTTGGACCACATTGAGGATTTCGTTGGAAATGGTATTTCATCATCTAATGCTAGACAGAAGAATTCTCAGTAACTTCTTTGGGTTGCATGTGTTCAACTCACAGAGGTGAACCTTCCTTTAGAAAGAGCAGATTTGAAACCCTCTTTTTGTGGCATTTGCAAGTGGACATTACAAGCGCTTTGCGGCCAACGGTAGAAAAGGAAATATCTTCCTATAAAAACTAGAGAGAATCATTCTGAGAAACTACTTTGTGATGTGTGTGTTCCACTCACAGAGGTTAACCTTTCTTTTCATAGAACAGTTTGGAAACACTATGTATGTAAAGTCTGCATGTGGATATTTGGACGTCCTTGAGGATTTCGTTGGAAACGGGATTTCTTCATCTAATGCTAGACAGAAGAATTCACAGTAACTTCTTTGGGTTGTGTGTGTTCAACTCACAGAGTTGAACCTTCCTTTAGACAGAGCAGATTTGAAACAATCTTTTTGTGGAATTTGCAATTGGACATTTCAAGCGCTTTGGGGCCAACGTTAGAAAATGGAACATCTTCGTGTAAAAAGTACAGAGAATCATTCTCAGAAACCACTTTGTGATGTGTGCGTTCCACTCACAGAGTTTAACCTTTCTTTTCATAGAGCAGTTTGGAAACACTCTGTTTGTAAAATCTGCAAGTGGATATTTGAACCTCTTTGAGGTTTTCGTTGGAAACGCTTTTACTTCATCTAATGCTTGACAGAAGAATTCTCAGTAACTTCTTTGAGTTCCGTGTGTTCAACTCACAGAGTTGAACCTTCCTTTAGACAGAGGAGATTTGAAACACTCTTTTTGTGGAATTTGCAATTGGAGATTTCAGGCGCATTGCGGCCAACGGTAGAAAAGGAAATATCTTCGTATAAAAACTAGAGAGAATCATTCTGAGAAACTACTTTATGATGTGTGTGTTCCACTGACAGAGTTAAACCTTTCTTTTCATACAACAGTTTGGAAACACTGTGTTTGTAAAGTCTGCATGTGGATATTTGGACCTCTTTGAGGATTTCGTTGGAAACGGGATTTCTTCATCTAATGCTAGACAGAAGAATTCTCAGTAAGTTCTTTGGGTTGCGTGTGTTCAACTCACAGAGATGAACCTTCCTTTACACAGAGCAGATTTGAAACCCTCTTTTTGTGGCATTTGCAAGTGGACATTTCCAGCGCTTTGCGGCCAACGGTAGAAAAGGAAATATCTTCATATAAAAACTAGAGTGAATCATTCTGAGAAACTGCTTTGTGATGTGTGTGTTCAACTTACAGAGGTTAACCTTTCTTTTCATAGAACAGTTTGGAAACACTATGTTTGTAAAGTCTGCAAGTGGATATTTGGACCACAATGAGGATTTCGTTGGAAACGGGATTTCTTCATCTAATGCTAGACAGAAGAATTCTCAGTAACTTCTTTGGGTTGCGTGTGTTCAACTCACAGAGATGAACCTTCCTTTACACAGAGCAGATTTGAAACCCTCTTTTTGTGGCATTTGCAAGTGGACATTTGAAGCGCTTTGGGGCCAACGGTAGAAAAGGGAATAACTTCGTGTAAAAAGTAGAGAGAATCATTCTCAGAAACCACTTTGTGATGTGTGCGTTCCACTCACAGAGTTTAACCTTTCTTTTCATAGAGCAGTTTGGAAACACTCTGTTTGTAAAGTCTGCAAGTGGATATTTGAACCTCTTTGAGGATTTCGTTGGAAACGGGATTTCTTCATCTAATGCTAGAGAGAAGAATTCTCTGCAACTTCTTTGAGTTCCGTGTGTTCAACTCACAGAGTTGAACCTTCCTTTAGACAGAGGAGATTTGAAACACACTTTTTCTGGAATTTGCAAGTGGACATTTCAAGCGCATTGCGGCCAACGGCAGAAAATTAAATATCTTCGTAAAAAAACTAGAGTGAATCATTCTGAGAAACTATTTTCTGATGTGTGTGTTCCACTGACAGAGTTTAAACTTTCTTTTCATACAACAGTTTGGAAACACTGTGTTTGTAAAGTCTGCATGTGGATATTTGGACCTCTTTGAGGATTTCGTTGGAAACGGGAATTCTTCATCTAATGCTAGACAGAAGAATTCTCAGTAAGTTCCTTGGGTTGTGTGTGTTCAACTCACAGAGATGAACCTTCCTTTTGACAGAGGAGATTTGAAACCCTCTTTTTGTGGAATTTGCAAGTGGACATTTCAAGTGCTTTGGGGCCAACGGTAGAAAAGGGAATATCTTCGTGTAAAAAGTACAGAGAATCATTCTCAGAAACCACTTCGTGATGTGTGCATTCCACTCACAGAGTTTAACCTTTCTTTTCATACAGTCGTTTGGAAACACCCTGCTTGTAAAGTCTGCAAGTGGATATTTGGACCACATTGAGGATTTCGTTGGAAATGGTATTTCATCATCTAATGCTAGACAGAAGAATTCTCAGTAACTTCTTTGGGTTGCATGTGTTCAACTCACAGAGGTGAACCTTCCTTTAGAAAGAGCAGATTTGAAACCCTCTTTTTGTGGCATTTGCAAGTGGACATTACAAGCGCTTTGCGGCCAACGGTAGAAAAGGAAATATCTTCCTATAAAAACTAGAGAGAATCATTCTGAGAAACTACTTTGTGATGTGTGTGTTCCACTCACAGAGGTTAACCTTTCTTTTCATAGAACAGTTTGGAAACACTATGTATGTAAAGTCTGCATGTGGATATTTGGACGTCCTTGAGGATTTCGTTGGAAACGGGATTTCTTCATCTAATGCTAGACAGAAGAATTCACAGTAACTTCTTTGGGTTGTGTGTGTTCAACTCACAGAGTTGAACCTTCCTTTAGACAGAGCAGATTTGAAACAATCTTTTTGTGGAATTTGCAATTGGACATTTCAAGCGCTTTGGGGCCAACGTTAGAAAATGGAACATCTTCGTGTAAAAAGTACAGAGAATCATTCTCAGAAACCACTTTGTGATGTGTGCGTTCCACTCACAGAGTTTAACCTTTCTTTTCATAGAGCAGTTTGGAAACACTCTGTTTGTAAAATCTGCAAGTGGATATTTGAACCTCTTTGAGGTTTTCTTTGGAAACGCTTTTACTTCATCTAATGCTTGACAGAAGAATTCTCAGTAACTTCTTTGAGTTCCGTGTGTTCAACTCACAGAGTTGAACCTTCCTTTAGACAGAGGAGATTTGAAACACTCTTTTTGTGGAATTTGCAATTGGAGATTTCAGGCGCATTGCGGCCAACGGTAGAAAAGGAATTATCTTCGTATAAAAACTAGAGAGAATCATTCTGAGAAACTACTTTATGATGTGTGTGTTCCACTGACAGAGTTAAACCTTTCTTTTCATACAACAGTTTGGAAACACTGTGTTTGTAAAGTCTGCATGTGGATATTTGGACCTCTTTGAGGATTTCGTTGGAAACGGGATTTCTTCATCTAATGCTAGACAGAAGAATTCTCAGTAAGTTCTTTGGGTTGCGTGTGTTCAACTCACAGAGATGAACCTTCCTTTACACAGAGCAGATTTGAAACCCTCTTTTTGTGGCATTTGCAAGTGGACATTTCCAGCGCTTTGCGGCCAACGGTAGAAAAGGAAATATCTTCATATAAAAACTAGAGTGAATCATTCTGAGAAACTGCTTTGTGATGTGTGTGTTCAACTTACAGAGGTTAACCTTTCTTTTCATAGAACAGTTTGGAAACACTATGTTTGTAAAGTCTGCAAGTGGATATTTGGACCACAATGAGGATTTCGTTGGAAACGGGATTTCTTCATCTAATGCTAGACAGAAGAATTCTCAGTAACTTCTTTGGGTTGCGTGTGTTCAACTCACAGAGATGAACCTTCCTTTACACAGAGCAGATTTGAAACCCTCTTTTTGTGGCATTTGCAAGTGGACATTTGAAGCGCTTTGGGGCCAACGGTAGAAAAGGGAATAACTTCGTGTAAAAAGTAGAGAGAATCATTCTCAGAAACCACTTTGTGATGTGTGCGTTCCACTCACAGAGTTTAACCTTTCTTTTCATAGAGCAGTTTGGAAACACTCTGTTTGTAAAGTCTGCAAGTGGATATTTGAACCTCTTTGAGGATTTCGTTGGAAACGGGATTTCTTCATCTAATGCTAGAGAGAAGAATTCTCTGCAACTTCTTTGAGTTCCGTGTGTTCAACTCACAGAGTTGAACCTTCCTTTAGACAGAGGAGATTTGAAACACACTTTTTCTGGAATTTGCAAGTGGACATTTCAAGCGCATTGCGGCCAACGGCAGAAAATTAAATATCTTCGTAAAAAAACTAGAGTGAATCATTCTGAGAAACTATTTTCTGATGTGTGTGTTCCACTGACAGAGTTTAAACTTTCTTTTCATACAACAGTTTGGAAACACTGTGTTTGTAAAGTCTGCATGTGGATATTTGGACCTCTTTGAGGATTTCGTTGGAAACGGGAATTCTTCATCTAATGCTAGACAGAAGAATTCTCAGTAAGTTCCTTGGGTTGTGTGTGTTCAACTCACAGAGATGAACCTTCCTTTTGACAGAGGAGATTTGAAACCCTCTTTTTGTGGAATTTGCAAGTGGACATTTCAAGTGCTTTGGGGCCAACGGTAGAAAAGGGAATATCTTCGTGTAAAAAGTACAGAGAATCATTCTCAGAAACCACTTCGTGATGTGTGCATTCCACTCACAGAGTTTAACCTTTCTTTTCATACAGTCGTTTGGAAACACCCTGCTTGTAAAGTCTGCAAGTGGATATTTGGACCACATTGAGGATTTCGTTGGAAATGGTATTTCATCATCTAATGCTAGACAGAAGAATTCTCAGTAACTTCTTTGGGTTGCATGTGTTCAACTCACAGAGGTGAACCTTCCTTTAGAAAGAGCAGATTTGAAACCCTCTTTTTGTGGCATTTGCAAGTGGACATTACAAGCGCTTTGCGGCCAACGGTAGAAAAGGAAATATCTTCCTATAAAAACTAGAGAGAATCATTCTGAGAAACTACTTTGTGATGTGTGTGTTCCACTCACAGAGGTTAACCTTTCTTTTCATAGAACAGTTTGGAAACACTATGTATGTAAAGTCTGCATGTGGATATTTGGACGTCCTTGAGGATTTCGTTGGAAACGGGATTTCTTCATCTAATGCTAGACAGAAGAATTCACAGTAACTTCTTTGGGTTGTGTGTGTTCAACTCACAGAGTTGAACCTTCCTTTAGACAGAGCAGATTTGAAACAATCTTTTTGTGGAATTTGCAATTGGACATTTCAAGCGCTTTGGGGCCAACGTTAGAAAATGGAACATCTTCGTGTAAAAAGTACAGAGAATCATTCTCAGAAACCACTTTGTGATGTGTGCGTTCCACTCACAGAGTTTAACCTTTCTTTTCATAGAGCAGTTTGGAAACACTCTGTTTGTAAAATCTGCAAGTGGATATTTGAACCTCTTTGAGGTTTTCGTTGGAAACGCTTTTACTTCATCTAATGCTTGACAGAAGAATTCTCAGTAACTTCTTTGAGTTCCGTGTGTTCAACTCACAGAGTTGAACCTTCCTTTAGACAGAGGAGATTTGAAACACTCTTTTTGTGGAATTTGCAATTGGAGATTTCAGGCGCATTGCGGCCAACGGTAGAAAAGGAATTATCTTCGTATAAAAACTAGAGAGAATCATTCTGAGAAACTACTTTATGATGTGTGTGTTCCACTGACAGAGTTAAACCTTTCTTTTCATACAACAGTTTGGAAACACTGTGTTTGTAAAGTCTGCATGTGGATATTTGGACCTCTTTGAGGATTTCGTTGGAAACGGGATTTCTTCATCTAATGCTAGACAGAAGAATTCTCAGTAAGTTCTTTGGGTTGCGTGTGTTCAACTCACAGAGATGAACCTTCCTTTAGACAGAGGAGATTTGAAACCCTCTTTTTGTGGAATTTGAAAGCGTACACTTCAAGCGCTTTGGGGCCTACGGTAGAAAAGGGAATATCTTCGTGTAAAAAGTACAGAGAATCATTCTCAGAAACCACTTTGTGATGTGTGCATTCCACTCACAGAGTTTAACCTTTCTTTTCATAGAGTCGTTTGGAAACACCCTGCTTGTAAAGTGTGCTAGTGGATATTTGGACATCTTTGAGGATTTCGTTGGAAACGGGATTTCTTCATCTAATGCTAGACAGAAGAATTCTCAGCAACTTCTTTGGGTTGCATGTGTTCAACCCACAGAGATGAACCTTCCTTTAGAAAGAGCAGATTTGAAACCCTCTTTTTTGTGGAATTTGCAAGTGGACAATTGAATCGCTTTGGGGCCTACGGTAGAAAGGGGAATATCTTCATGTAAAAAGTAGAGAGAATCATTCTCAGAAACCACTTTGTGATGTGTGCGTTCCACTTACAGAGTTTAACCTTTCTTTTCATAGAACAGTTTGGAAACACTATGTTTGTAAAGTCTGCAAGTGGATATTTGGACCACATTGAGGATTTCGTTGGAAACGGTATTTCTTCATCTAATGCTAGACAGAAGAATTCTCAGTAACTTCTTTGGGTTGCGTGTGTTCAACTCACAGAGATGGACCTTCCTTTACACAGAGCAGATTTGAAACCCTCTTTTTGTGGCATTTGCAAGTGGACATTTGAAGCGCTTTGGGGCCAACGGTAGAAAAGGGAATATCTTCGTGTAAAAAGTAGAGAGAATCATTCTCAGAAACCACTTTGTGATGTGTGCTTTCCACTCACAGAGTTTAACCTTTCTTTTCATAGATCAGTTTGGAAACACTCTCTTTGTAAAGTCTGCAAGTGGATATTTGAACCTCTTTGAGGATTTCGCTGGAAACGGTATTTCTTCATCTAATGCTTGACAGAAGAATTCTCAGTAACTTCTTTGAGTTCCGTGTGTTCAACTCACAGAGTTGAACCTTCCTTTAGACAGAGGAGATTTGAAACACTCTTTTTCTGGAATTTGCAGGTGGACATTTCAAGCGCTTTGCGGCCAACGGTAGAAAAGAAAATATCTTCGTACAAAAACTAGAGTGAATCATTCTGAGAAACTACTTTCTGATGTGTGTGTTCCACTGACAGAGTTTAACCTTTCTTTTCATACAACAGTTTGGAAACACTGTGTTTGTAAAGTCCGCATGTGGATATTTGGACCTCTTTGAGGATTTCGTTGGAAATTGGATTTCTTTATCTAATGCTAGACAGAAGAATTCTCAGCAACTTCTTTGGGTTGCATGTGTTCAACTCACCGACATGAACCTTCCTTTAGAAAGAGTAGATTTGAAACCCTCTTTTTTGTGGAATTTGCAAGTGGACAATTCAATCGCTTTGGGGCCAACGGTAGAAAGGGGAATATCTTCGTGTAAAATTAGAGGGAATCATTCTCAGAAACCACTTTGTGGTGTGTGCGTTCCACTTACAGAGTTTAACCTTTCTTTTCATAGAACAGTTTGGAAACACTCTGTTTGTAAGTCTGCAAGTGGATATTTGGACCACATTGAGGATTTCGCTGGAAACGGGATTTCTTCATCTAATGCTAGACAGAAGAATTCTCAGTAACTTCTTTGGGTTGCGTGTGTTCAACTCACAGAGATGAACCTTCCTTTACACAGAGCAGATTTGAAACCCTCTTTTTGTGGCATTTGCAAGTGGACATTTCAAGCGCTTTGGGGCCAACGGTAGAAAAGGAAATATCTTCGTATAAAAACTTGAGTGAATCATTCTGAGAAACTACTTTGTGATGTGTGTGTTCCACTCACAGAGGTTAATCTTTCTTTTCATAGAACAATTTGGAAACACTTTGTATGCAAAGTCTGCATGTGGATATTTGGACCTCTTTGAGGATTTCGTTGGAAACGGGATTTCTTCATCTAATGCTAGACAGAAGAATTCTCAGTAACTTTTTTGGGTTGTGAGTGTTCAACTCACAGAGTTGAACCTTCCTTTAGAAAGAGCAGATTTGAAAAAATCTTTTTGTGGAATTTCCAATTGGACATTTCAAGCGCTTTGGGGCCAACGGTAGAAAATGGAACATCTTCGTGTAAAAAGTATAGAGAATCATTCTCAGAAACCACTTTGTGATGTGTGCATTCCACTCACAGAGTTTAACCTTTCTTTTCATAGAGCACTTTGGAAACACTCTGTTTGTAAAGTCTGCAATTGGATATTTGAACCTCTTTGAGGATTTCGTTGGAAACGGGATTTCTTCCTCTAATGCTAGACAGAAGAATTCTCAGCAACTTCGTTGGGTTGCTTGTGTTCAACTCACAGACTTGAACCTTCCTTTAGACAGAGCAGATTTGAAACCCTCTTTTTGTGGCATTTGCAAGTGGACATTTCAAGCGCTTTGGGGCTAACGGTAGAAAAGGGAATATCTTCGTGTAAAAAGTACAGAGAATCATTCTCAGAAACCACTTTGTGATGTGTGCATTCCCCTCACAGAGTTTAACCTTTCTTTTCATAGAGTCGTTTGGAAACACCCTGCTTGTAATGTCTGCAAGTGGAAATTTGGACCTCTTTGAGGATTTCGTTGGAAACGGGATTTCTTCATCTAATGCTAGACAGAAGAATTCTCAGTAACTTCTTTGGGTTGCATGTGTTCAACTCACAGACATGAACCCTCCTTTAGAAAGAGCAGATTTGAAACCCGCTTTTTTGTGGAATTTGCAAGTGGACAATTCAATCGCTTTGGGGCCAACGGTAGAAAGGGGAATATCTTCGTGTAAAAAGTAGAGAGAATCATTCTCAGAAACCACTTTGTGATGTGTGCATTCCACTTACAGAGTTTAACCTTTCTTTTCATAGAACAGTTTGGAAACACTCTGTTTGTAAAGTCTGCAAGTGGATATTTGGACCACATTGAGGATTTCGTTGGAAACGGTATTTCTTCACCTTATGCTAGACAGAAGAATTCTCAGTAACTTCATTGGGTTGCTGTGTGTTCCACTCACAGAGATGAACCTTCCTTTACACAGAGCAGATTTGAAACCCTCTTTTTGTGGCATTTGCAAGTGGACATTTCAAGCGCTTTGGGGCCAACGGTAGAAAAGGAAATATCTTCGTATAAAAACTAGAGTGAATCATTCTGAGAAACTACTTTGTGATGTGTGTGTTCCACTCACAGAGGTTAATCTTTCTTTTCATAGAACAATTTGGAAACACTTTGTATGCAAAGTCTGCATGTGGATATTTGGACCTCTTTGAGGATTTCGTTGGAAACGGGATTTCTTCATCTAATGCTAGACAGAAGAATTCTCAGTAACTTTTTTGGGTTGTGAGTGTTCAACTCACAGAGTTGAACCTTCCTTTAGAAAGAGCAGATTTGAAAAAATCTTTTTGTGGAATTTCCAATTGGACATTTCAAGCGCTTTGGGGCCAACGGTAGAAAATGGAACATCTTCGTGTAAAAAGTATAGAGAATCATTCTCAGAAACCACTTTGTGATGTGTGCATTCCACTCACAGAGTTTAACCTTTCTTTTCATAGAGCACTTTGGAAACACTCTGTTTGTAAAGTCTGCAATTGGATATTTGAACCTCTTTGAGGATTTCGTTGGAAACGGGATTTCTTCCTCTAATGCTAGACAGAAGAATTCTCAGCAACTTCGTTGGGTTGCTTGTGTTCAACTCACAGACTTGAACCTTCCTTTAGACAGAGCAGATTTGAAACCCTCTTTTTGTGGCATTTGCAAGTGGACATTTCAAGCGCTTTGGGGCTAACGGTAGAAAAGGGAATATCTTCGTGTAAAAAGTACAGAGAATCATTCTCAGAAACCACTTTGTGATGTGTGCATTCCCCTCACAGAGTTTAACCTTTCTTTTCATAGAGTCGTTTGGAAACACCCTGCTTGTAATGTCTGCAAGTGGAAATTTGGACCACTTTGAGGATTTCGTTGGAAACGGGATTTCTTCATCTAATGCTAGACAGAAGAATTCTCAGTAACTTCTTTGGGTTGCATGTGTTCAACTCACAGACATGAACCCTCCTTTAGAAAGAGCAGATTTGAAACCCGCTTTTTTGTGGAATTTGCAAGTGGACAATTCAATCGCTTTGGGGCCAACGGTAGAAAGGGGAATATCTTCGTGTAAAAAGTAGAGAGAATCATTCTCAGAAACCACTTTGTGATGTGTGCATTCCACTTACAGAGTTTAACCTTTCTTTTCATAGAACAGTTTGGAAACACTCTGTTTGTAAAGTCTGCAAGTGGATATTTGGACCACATTGAGGATTTCGTTGGAAACGGTATTTCTTCACCTTATGCTAGACAGAAGAATTCTCAGTAACTTCATTGGGTTGCTGTGTGTTCCACTCACAGAGATGAACCTTCCTTTACACAGAGCAGATTTGAAACCCTCTTTTTGTGGCATTTGCAAGTGGACATTTCAAGCGCTTTGGGGCCAACGGTAGAAAAGGAAATATCTTCGTATAAAAACTAGAGTGAATCATTCTGAGAAACTACTTTGTGATGTGTGTGTTCCACTCACAGAGGTTAACCTTTCTTTTCATAGAACAGTTTGGAAACACTGTGTATGCAAAGTCTGCATGAGGATATTTGGACCTCTTTGAGGATTTCGTTGGAAACGGGATTTCTTCATCTAACGCTCGACAGAAGAATTCTCAGTAACTTCTTTGGGTTGTTTGTGTTCAACTCACAGAGTTGAACCTTCCTTTAGACAGAGCAGATTTGAAAAAATCTTTTTGTGGAATTTGCAATTGGACATTTCAAGCGCTGTGGGGCCAACGGTAGAAAATGGAACATCTTCGTGTAAAAAGTATACAGAATCATTCTCAGAAACCACTTTGTGATGTGTGCATTCCACTCACAGAGTTTAACCTTTCTTTTCATAGAGCAGTTTGGAAACACTCTGTTTGTAAAGTCTGCAATGGGATATTTGAACCTCTTTGAGGATTTCGTTGGAAACGGGATTTCTTCCTCTAATGCTAGACAGAAGAATTCTCAGCAACTTCTTTGGGTTGCTTGTGTTCAACTCACAGAGATGAACCTTCCTTTAGACAGAGCAGATTTGAAACCCTCTCTTTGTGGCAATTGCAAGTGGGCATTTCAAGCGCTTTGGGGCCAACGGCAGAAAAGGGAATATCTTCGTGTAAAAAGTACAGAGAATCATTCTCAGAAACCACTTTGTGATGTGTGCATTCCCCTCACAGAGTTTAACCTTTCTTTTCATAGAGTCGTTTGGAAACACCCTGCTTGTAATGTCTGCAAGTGGAAATTTGGACCTCTTTGAGGATTTCGTTGGAAACGGGATTTCTTCATCTAATGCTAGACAGAAGAATTCTCAGTAACTTCTTTGGGTTGCATGTGTTCAACTCACAGACATGAACCCTCCTTTAGAAAGAGCAGATTTGAAACCCGCTTTTTTGTGGAATTTGCAAGTGGACAATTCAATCGCTTTGGGGCCAACGGTAGAAAGGGGAATATCTTCGTGTAAAAAGTAGAGAGAATCATTCTCAGAAACCACTTTGTGATGTGTGCATTCCACTTACAGAGTTTAACCTTTCTTTTCATAGAACAGTTTGGAAACACTCTGTTTGTAAAGTCTGCAAGTGGATATTTGGACCACATTGAGGATTTCGTTGGAAACGGTATTTCTTCACCTTATGCTAGACAGAAGAATTCTCAGTAACTTCATTGGGTTGCTGTGTGTTCCACTCACAGAGATGAACCTTCCTTTACACAGAGCAGATTTGAAACCCTCTTTTTGTGGCATTTGCAAGTGGACATTTCAAGCGCTTTGGGGCCAACGGTAGAAAAGGAAATATCTTCGTATAAAAACTAGAGTGAATCATTCTGAGAAACTACTTTGTGATGTGTGTGTTCCACTCACAAAGGTTAACCTTTCTTTTCATAGAACAGTTTGGAAACACTGTGTATGCAAAGTCTGCATGAGGATATTTGGACCTCTTTGAGGATTTCGTTGGAAACGGGATTTCTTCATCTAACGCTCGACAGAAGAATTCTCAGTAACTTCTTTGGGTTGTTTGTGTTCAACTCACAGAGTTGAACCTTCCTTTAGACAGAGCAGATTTGAAAAAATCTTTTTGTGGAATTTGCAATTGGACATTTCAAGCGCTTTGGGGCCAACGGTAGAAAATGGAACATCTTCGTGTAAAAAGTATACAGAATCATTCTCAGAAACCACTTTGTGATGTGTGCATTCCACTCACAGAGTTTAACCTTTCTTTTCATAGAGCAGTTTGGAAACACTCTGTTTGTAAAGTCTGCAATGGGATATTTGAACCTCTTTGAGGATTTCGTTGGAAACGGGATTTCTTCCTCTAATGCTAGACAGAAGAATTCTCAGCAACTTCTTTGGGTTGCTTGTGTTCAACTCACAGAGATGAACCTTCCTTTAGACAGAGCAGATTTGAAACCCTCTTTTTGTGGCAATTGCAAGTGGGCATTTCAAGCGCTTTGGGGCCAACGGCAGAAAAGGGAATATCTTCGTGTAAAAAGTAGAGAGAATCATTCTCAGAGACCACTTTGTGATGTGTGCTTTCCACTCACAGAGTTTAACCTTTCTTTTCATAGAGCAGTTTGGAAAAACTCTGTTTGTAAATTCTGCAAGTGGATATTTGGACCTCTTTGAGATTTTCGTTGGAAACGGGATTTCTTCATCTAATACAAGACAGAAGAATTCTCAGTAACTTCTTTGGGTTGCATGTGTTCAACTCACAGTGTTGAACCTTCCCTTAGACAGAGCAGATTTGAAACAATCTTTTTGTGGAATTTGCAAGTGGACATTTCAACCGCTTTGGGGCCAACGGTAGAAAAGGAAATATATTCGAATAAAAACTAGAGAGAATCATTCTGAGAAACCACTTTGTGATGTGTGTGTTCCACACACAGAGTTTAACCTTTCTTTTCATAGAACAGTTTGGAAACACTCTGTTTGTAACGTCTGCAAGTGGATATTTGGACCTCTTTGAGGATTTCTTTGGAAACGGGATTTCTTCATCTAATGCTAGACAGAAGAATTCTCAGTAACTTCTTTGGGTTGCGTGTGTTCAACTCACAGAGATGAAAATTCCTTTAGACAGAGCAGATTTGAAATCCTCTTTTTGTGGAATTTGCAAGTGGACATTTCAAGCGCTTTGGGGCCAACGGTAGAAAAGGAAATTACTTCGTATAAAAACTAGAGTGAATCATTCTGAGAAACTACTTTCTGATTTCTGTGTTCCACTCACAGAGGTTAAACTTTCTTTTCATAGAACAGTTTGGAAGCACTGTGTTTGTAAAGTCTTCAAGTGGATATTTCAACCTCTTTATGGATTTCGTTGGAAACGGGATTTCTTCATCTAATGCTAGACAGAAGAATCCTCAGTAACTTCTTTGGGTTGCATGTGTTCAACTCACAGTGTTGAACCTTCCCTTAGACAGAGCAGATTTGAAACAATCTTTTTGTGGAATTTGCAAGTGGACATTTCAAGCGCTTTGGGGCCTACGGTAGAAAATGGAATATCTTCGTGTAAAAAGTATAGAGAATCATTCTCTGAAACCACTTTGTGATGTGTGCATTCCACTCACAGAGTTTAACCTTTCTTTTCATAGAGCAGTTTGGAAACACTCTGTTTGAAAAGTCTGCAAGTGGATATTTGAACATCTTTGAGGATTTCGTTGGAAACGGGATTTCTTCCTCTAATGCTAGACAGAAGAATTCTCAGCAACTTCTTTGGGTTGCTTGTGTTCAACTCACAGAGATGAACCTTCCTTTAGACAGAGCAGATTTGAAACCCACTTTTTGTGGAATTTGCAAGTGGACATTTGAAGCGCTTTGGGGCCAACGGTAGAAAAGGGAATATCTTCGTGTAAAAAGTAGAGATAATCATTCTCAGAAACCACTTTGTGATGTGTGCTTTCCACTCACAGAGTTTAACCTTTCTTTTCATAGAGCAGTTTGGAAACACTCTGTTTGTAAAGTCTGCAAGTGGATATTTGGACCTCTTTGATGTTTTCATTGGAAACGGGATTTCTTCATCTAATACTAGACAGAAGAATTCTCAGTAACTACTTTGGGTTGCGTGTGTTCAACTCACAGTGTTGAACCTTCCCTTAGACAGAGCAGATTGGAAACAATCTTTTTGTGGAATTTGCAAGTGGACATTTCATGCGCTTTGGGGCCAACGGTAGAAAATGGAATATCTTCGTGTAAAAACTAAAGAGAATCATTCTCAGAACCACTTTGTGATTTGTGCATTCCACTCACAGAGTTTAACCATTCTTTTCATAGAGCAGTTTGGAAACACTCTGTTTGTAAAGTCTGCAAGTGCATATTTGGACCTCTTTGAGGATTTCGTTGGAAACGGGGTTTCTTCATCTAATGTTAGACAGAAGAATTCTCAGTAACTTCTTTGGGTTGCATGTGTTCAACTCACAGAGTTGAACCTTCCTTTAGACAGAGCAGATTTGAAACCCACTTTTTGTGGAGTTAGCAAGTGGACATTTCAAGTGCTTTGGGGCCAACGGTAGAAAAGGAAATATCTTCGTATAAAAACTAGAGTGAATCATTCTGAGAAACTACTTTCTGATGTGTGTGTTCCACTCACAGAGTTTAACCTTTCTTTTCATAGAACAGTTTTATAAACACTGTGTTTGTAAAGTCTGCATGTGGATATTTGGACCTCTTTGAGGATTTCATTGGAAACGGTATTTCTTCATCTAATGCTAGACAGAAGAATTCTCAGTAACTTCTTTGAGCTCCGTGTGTTCAACTCACAGAGTTGAACCTTCCTTTAGACAGAGGAGTTTTGAAACCCTCTTTTTGTGGAATTTGCAAGTGGACATTTCAAGCACTTTGCGGCTAACGGTAGAAAAGGAAATATCTTCGTATAAAAAGTATAGAGAATCATTCTCAGAAACCACTTTGTGATGTGTGCTTTCCTCTCACAGAGTTTAAACTTTTTTTTCATACAGCAGATTGGAAACACTCTGTTTGTAAAGTCTGCAAGTGGATATTTGAACCTCTTTGAGGATTTCGTTGGAAACGGGATTTCTTCATCTAATGCTAGACAGAAGAATTCTCAGTAACTTCTTTGTGTTGCATGTGTTCAACTCACAGATATGAACCTTCCTTTAGACAGAGCAGATTTGAAACAATCTTTTTGTGGAATTTGCAAGTGGACATTTCAAGCGCTTTGGGGCCAACGGTAGAAAAGGAAATATCTTCGTATAAAAACTAGAGTGAATCATTCTGAGAAACCACTTTGTGGTGTGTGCATTCCACTTACAGAATTTAACCTTTCTTTTCATAGAACAGTTTGGAAACACTCTGTTTGTAAAGTCTGCAAGTGGATATTTGGACCACTTTGATGATTTCGTTGGAAACAGGATTTCTTCATCTAATGCTAGACAGAAGAATTCTCAGTAACTTCTTTGGGTTGCGTGCGTTCAACTCACAGAGTTGAACCTTCCTTTAGACAGAGCAGATTTGAAACCCTCTTTTTTGTGGTATGTGCAAGTGGACATTTGAAGCGCTTTGGGGCCAACAGTAGAAAAGGAAATATATTCGTATAAAAGCTAGAGAGAATCATTATGAGAAACCACTTTGTGATGTGTGTGTTCCACTCACAGAGTTTAACCATTCTTTTCATAGAGCAGCTTGGAAACACTCTGTTTCTAAAGTCCGCAAGTGGATATTTGGACCTCTTTGAGGATTTCGTTGGAAATGGGATTTCTTCATCTAATGCTAGACAGAAGAATTCTCAGTAACTTCTTAGGGTTGCGTGTGTTCAACTCACAGAGTTGAACCTTCCTTTAGACAGAGCTGATTTGAAACCCTCTTTTTGTGGAATTTGCAACTGGACATTTCACTCACTTTGGGGCCAACGGTAGAAAATGGAACATCTTCGTGTAAAAAGTATAGAGAATCATTCTCAGAAACCACTTTGTGATGTGTGCATTCCACTCACAGAGTTTAAACTTTCTTTTCATAGAGCAGATTGGAAACAATCTGTTTGTAAAGTCTGCATGGATATTTGCACCACTTTGAGGATTTCGTTGGAAACAGGGTTTCTTCATCTAATGCTAGACAGAAGAATTCTCAGTAACTTCTTTGGGTTGCGTGTGTTCAACTCACAGAGATGAACCTTACTTTAGACAGAGCAGATTTGACACCCTCTTTTTGTGGAATTTGCAAGTGGACATTTCAAGGGCTTTGGGGCCAACGGTAGAAAAGGAAATATCTTCGTATAAAAAATAGAGTGAATCATTCTGAGAAAATACTTTCTGATGTGTGTGCTCCACTCACAGAGTTTAACCTTTCTTTTCATAGGACATTTTGGAAACACTGTGTTTGTAAAGTCTGCATGTGGACATTTGGACCTCTTGGAGGATTTCGTTGGAAACGGGATTTCTTCATCTAATGCTAGACAGAAGAATTCTCAGTAACTTCTTTGGGTTGTGTGTGTTCAACTCACAGAGTTGAACCTTTCTTTAGACAGAGCAGATTTGAAACAATCTTTTTGTGGAATTTGCAATTGGACATTTCAAGCGCTTTGGGGCCAACGGTAGAAAATGGAACATCTTCGTGTAAAAAGTATAGAGAATCATTCTCAGAAACCACTTTGTGATGTGTGCATTCCACTCACAGAGTTTAACCTTTCTTTTCATAGAGCAGTTTGGAAACACTCTGTTTGTAAAATCTGCAAGTGGATAATTGAACCTCTTTGAGGTTTCCGTTGGAAACGGGATTTTTCATCTAATGGTAGACAGAAGAATTCTCAGTAACTTCTTTGGGTTGCGTGTGTTCAACTCACAGTGTTGAACCTTCCCTTAGACAGAGTAGATTTAAAACAATCTTTTTGTGGAATTTGCAAGTGGACATTTCAAGCGCTTTGGGGCCAACGGTAGAAAAAGGAATATCTTCGTGTAAAAAGTATAGAGAATCATTCCCAGAAACCACTTTGTGATGTGTACATTCCACTCACAGAGTTTAACCTTTCTTTTCATAGAGCAGTTTGGAAACACTCTGTTTGTAAAGTCTGCAAGTGGATATTTGAACCTCTTTGAGGATTTCGTTGGAAACTAGATTTCTTCATCTAATGCTAGACAGAAGAATTCTCAGTAACTTCTTTGAGTTCCGTGTGTTCAACTCACAGAGTTGAACCATCCTTTAGACAGAGGAGATTTGAAACACTCTTTTTCTGGAATTTGCAAGTGGACATTTCAAGCGCTTTGCGGCCAACGGTAGAAAAGGAAATATCTTCGTACAAAAACTAGAGTGAATCATTCTGAGAAACTACTTTGTGAAGTGTGTGTTCCACTCACAGAGGTTAACCTTTCTTTTCATAGAACAGTTTGGAAACACTGTGTATGTAAAGTCTGCATGTGGATATTTGGACCTCTTTGAGGATTTCGTTGGAAACGGTATTTCTTCATCTAATGCTAGACAGAAGAATTTTCTGTAACTTCTTTGAGTTCCGTGTGTTCATCTCATAGAGTTGAACCTTCCTTTAGACAGAGGAGATTTGAAACACTCTTTTCTGGAATTTGCAAGTGGACATTTCAAGCGCTTTGCGGCCAACGGTAGAAAAGGAAATATCTTCGTACAAAAAGTAGAGTGAATCATTCTTAGAAACTACTTTCTGATGTGTGTGTTCCACTGACAGAGTTTAACCTTTCTTTTCATACAACAGTTTGGAAACACTGTGTTTGTAAAGTCTGCATGTGGATATTTGGACCACTTTGAGGATTTCGTTGGAAACGGGATTTCTTCATCTAATGCTAGACAGAAGAATTCTCAGTAACTTCTTTGGGTTGTGTGTGTTCAACTCACAGAGATGAACCTTCCTTTAGACAGAGGAGATTTGAAACCATCTTTTTGTGGAATTTGCAAGTGGACATTTCAAGCGCTTTGGGGCCAACGGTAGAAAAGGGAATATCTTCGTGTAAAAAGTACAGAGAATCATTTTAAGAAACCACTTTGTGATGTGTGCATTCCACTCACAGAGTTTAACCTTTCTTTTCATAGAGTCGTTTGGAAACACCCTACTTGTAAAGTCTGAGAGTGGATATTTGGACCTCTTTGAGGATTTCGTTGGAAACGGGATTTCTTCATCTAATGCTAGACAGAAGAATTCTCAGCAACTTCTTTGGGTTGCATGTGTTCAACTCACAGAGATGAACCTTCCGTTAGAAAGAGCAGATTTGAAACCTTCTTTTTTGTGGAATTTGCAAGTGGACAATTCAATCGCTTTGGGGCCAACGGTAGAAAGGGGAATACCTTCGTGTAAAAAGTAGAGAGAATCATTCTCAGAAACCACTTTGTGATGTGTGCGTTCCACTTACAGAGTTTAACCTTTCTTTTCATAGAACAGTTTGGAAACACTCTGTTTGTAAAGTCTGCAAGTGGATATTTGGACCAAATTGAGGATTTCGTTGGAAACGGGATTTCTTCATATAATGCTAGACAGAAGAATTCTCAGTAACTTCTTTGGGTTGCGTGTGTTCAACTCACAGAGATGAACCTTCCTTTACACAGAGCAGATTTGAAACCCTCTTTTTGTGGCATTTGCAAGTGGACATTTCAAGCGCTTTGGGGCCAACGGTAGAAAAGGGAATATCTTCGTGTAAAAAGTGGAGAGAATCATTCTCAGAAACCACTTTGTGATGTGTGCTTTCCACTCACAGAGTTTAACCTTTCTTTTCATAGAGCAGTTTGGAAACACTCTGTTTGTAAAGTCTGCAAGTGGATATTTGGACCTCTTTGATGTTTTCGTTGGAAACGGGATTTCTTCATCTAATACTAGACAGAAGAATTCTCAGTAACTACTTTGGGTTGCGTGTGTTCAACTCACAGTGTTGAACCTTCCCTTAGACAGAGCAGATTGGAAACAATCTTTTTGTGGAATTTGCAAGTGGACATTTCATGCGCTTTGGGGCCAACGGTAGAAAATGGAATATCTTCGTGTAAAAACTAAAGAGAATCATTCTCAGAACCACTTTGTGATTTGTGCATTCCACTCACAGAGTTTAACCATTCTTTTCACAGAGCAGTTTGGAAACACTCTGTTTGTAAAGTCTGCAAGTGCATATTTGGACCTCTTTGAGGATTTCGTTGGAAACGGGGTTTCTTCATCTAATGTTAGACAGAAGAATTCTCAGTAACTTCTTTGGGTTGCGTGTGTTCAACTCACAGAGTTGAACCTTCCTTTAGACAGAGCAGATTTGAAACCCTCTTTTTGTGGAGTTAGCAAGTGGACATTTCAAGTGCTTTGGGGCCAACGGTAGAAAAGGAAATATCTTCGTATAAAAACTAGAGTGAATCATTCTGAGAAACTACTCTCTGATGTGTGTGTTCCACTCACAGAGTTTAACCTTTCTTTTCATAGAACAGTTTTATAAACACTGTGTTTGTAAAGTCTGCATGTGGATATTTGGACCTCTTTGAGGATTTCATTGGAAACGGTATTTCTTCATCTAATGCTAGACAGAAGAATTCTCAGTAACTTCTTTGAGCTCCGTGTGTTCAACTCACAGAGTTGAACCTTCCTTTAGACAGAGGTGTTTTGAAACCCTCTTTTTGTGGAATTTGCAAGTGGACATTTCAAGCACTTTGCGGCTAACGGTAGAAAAGGAAATATCTTCGTATAAAAAGTATAGAGAATCATTCTCAGAAACCACTTTGTGATGTGTGCTTTCCTCTCACAGAGTTTAAACTTTTTTTTCATAGAGCAGATTGGAAACACTCTGTTTGTAAAGTCTGCAAGTGGATATTTGAACCTCTTTGAGGATTTCGTTGGAAACGGGATTTCTTCATCTAATGCTAGACAGAAGAATTCTCAGTAACTTCTTTGTGTTGCATGTGTTCAACTCACAGATATGAACCTTCCTTTATACAGAGCAGATTTGAAACCCTCTTTTTGTGGAATTTGCTAGTGGACATTTCAAGCGCTTTGTGGCCAACGGTAGAAAAGGAAATATCTTTGTATAAAAACTAGAGTGAATCATTCTGAGAAACCACTTTGTGATGTGTGCATTCCACTCACAGAGTTTAACCTTTCTTTTCATAGAACAGTTTGGGACCACTCTGTTTGTAAAGTCTGCAAGTGGATACCAGAACCTCTTTGGGGATGTCGTTGGAAACGGGAATTCTTCATCTAATGCTAGACAGAAGAATTCTCAGTAACTTCTTTGGGTTGCGTGTGTTCAACTCACAGAGATGAACCTTACTTTAGACAGAGCAGATTTGACACCCTCTTTTTGTGGAATTTGCAAGTGGACATTTCAAGGGCTTTGGGGCCAACGGTAGAAAAGGAAATATCTTCGTATAAAAACTAGAGTGAATCATTCTGAGAAAATACTTTCTGATGTGTGTGCTCCACTCACAGAGTTTAACCTTTCTTTTCATAGGACATTTTGGAAACACTGTGTTTGTAAAGTCTGCATGTGGACATTTGGACCTCTTTGAGGATTTCGTTGGAAACGTGATTTCTTCATCTAATGCTAGACAGAAGAATTCTCAGTAACTTCTTTGGGTTGTGTGTGTTCAACTCACAGAGTTGAACCTTTCTTTAGACAGAGCAGATTTGAAACAATCTTTTTGTGGAATTTGCAATTGGACATTTCAAGCGCTTTGGGGCCAACGGTAGAAAATGGAACATCTTCGTGTAAAAAGTATAGAGAATCATTCTCAGAAACCACTTTGTGATGTGTGCATTCCACTCACAGAGTTTAACCTTTTTTTTTCATAGAGCAGTTTGGAAACACTCTGTTTGTAAAATCTGCAAGTGGATAATTGAACCTCTTTGAGGTTTCCGTTGGAAACGGGATTTTTCATCTAATGGTAGACAGAACAATTCTCAGTAACTTCTTTGGGTTGCGTGTGTTCAACTCACAGTGTTGAACCTTCCCTTAGACAGAGTAGATTTGAAACAATCTTTTTGTGGAATTTGCAAGTGGACATTTCAAGCGCTTTGGGGCCAACGGTAGAAAAAGGAATATCTTCGTGTAAAAAGTATAGAGAATCATTCTCAGAAACCACTTTGTGATGTGTACATTCCACTCACAGAGTTTAACCTTTCTTTTCATAGAGCAGTTTAGAAACACTCTGTTTGTAAAGTCTGCAAGTGGATATTTGAACCTCTTTGAGGATTTCGTTGGAAACTAGATTTCTTCATCTAATGCTAGACAGAAGAATTCTCAGTAACTTCTTTGAGTTCCGTGTGTTCAACTCACAGAGTTGAACCATCCTTTAGACAGAGGAGATTTGAAACACTCTTTTTCTGGAATTTGCAAGTGGACATTTCAAGCGCTTTGCGGCCAACGGTAGAAAAGGAAATATCTTCGTACAAAAACTAGAGTGAATCATTCTGAGAAACTACTTTGTGAAGTGTGTGTTCCACTCACAGAGGTTAACCTTTCTTTTCATAGAACAGTTTGGAAACACTGTGTTTGTAATGTCTGCATGTGGACATTTGGACCTCTTTGAGGATTTCGTTGGAAACGGGATTTCTTCAGCTAATGCTAGACAGAAGAATTCTCAGTAACTTCTTTGGGTTGCGTGTGTTCAACTCACAGAGATGAACCTTACTTTAGACAGAGCAGATTTGACACCCTCTTTTTGTGGAATTTGCAAGTGGACATTTCAAGGGCTTTGGGGCCAACGGTAGAAAAGGAAATATCTTCGTATAAAAAATAGAGTGAATCATTCTGAGAAAATACTTTCTGATGTGTGTGCTCCACTCACAGAGTTTAACCTTTCTTTTCATAGGACATTTTGGAAACACTGTGTTTGTAAAGTCTGCATGTGGACATTTGGACCTCTTTGAGGATTTCGTTGGAAACGGGATTTCTTCATCTAATGCTAGACAGAAGAATTCTCAGTAACTTCTTTGGGTTGTGTGTGTTCAACTCACAGAGTTGAACCTTTCTTTAGACAGAGCAGATTTGAAACAATCTTTTTGTGGAATTTGCAATTGGACATTTCAAGCGCTTTGGGGCCAACGGTAGAAAATGGAACATCTTCGTGTAAAAAGTATAGAGAATCATTCTCAGAAACCACTTTGTGATGTGTGCATTCCACTCACAGAGTTTAACCTTTCTTTTCATAGAGCAGTTTGGAAACACTCTGTTTGTAAAATCTGCAAGTGGATAATTGAACCTCTTTGAGGTTTCCGTTGGAAACGGGATTTTTCATCTAATGGTAGACAGAAGAATTCTCAGTAACTTCTTTGGGTTGCGTGTGTTCAACTCACAGTGTTGAACCTTCCCTTAGACAGAGTAGATTTGAAACAATCTTTTTGTGGAATTTGCAAGTGGACATTTCAAGCGCTTTGGGTCCAACGGTAGAAAAAGGAATATCTTCGTGTAAAAAGTATAGAGAATCATTCTCAGAAACCACTTTGTGATGTGTACATTCCACTCACAGAGTTTAACCTTTCTTTTCATAGAGCAGTTTGGAAACACTCTGTTTGTAAAGTCTGCAAGTGGATATTTGAACCTCTTTGAGGATTTCGTTGGAAACTAGATTTCTTCATCTAATGCTAGACAGAAGAATTCTCAGTAACTTCTTTGAGTTCCGTGTGTTCAACTCACAGAGTTGAACCATCCTTTAGACAGAGGAGATTTGAAACACTCTTTTTCTGGAATTTGCAAGTGGACATTTCAAGCGCTTTGCGGCCAACGGTAGAAAAGGAAATATCTTCGTACAAAAACTAGAGTGAATCATTCTGAGAAACTACTTTGTGAAGTGTGTGTTCCACTCACAGAGGTTAACCTTTCTTTTCATAGAACAGTTTGGAAACACTGTGTATGTAAAGTCTGCATGTGGATATTTGGACCTCTTTGAGGATTTCGTTGGAAACGGTATTTCTTCATCTAATGCTAGACAGAAGAATTTTCTGTAACTTCTTTGAGTTCAGTGTGTTCATCTCATAGAGTTGAACCTTCCTTTAGACAGAGGAGATTTGAAACACTCTTTTTCTGGAATTTGCAAGTGGACATTTCAAGCGCTTTGCGGCCAACGGTACAAAAGGAAATATCTTCGTACAAAAACTAGAGTGAATCATTCTTAGAAAGTACTTTCTGATGTGTGTGTTCCACTGACAGAGTTTAACCTTTCTTTTCATACAACAGTTTGGAAACACTGTGTTTGTAAAGTCTGCATGTGGATATTTGGACCTCTTTGAGGATTTCGTTGGAAACGGGATTTCTTCATCTAATGCTAGACAGAAGAATTCTCAGTAACTTCTTTGGGTTGTGTGTGTTCAACTCACAGAGATGAACCTTCCTTTAGACAGAGGAGATTTGAAACCATCTTTTTGTGGAATTTGCAAGTGGACATTTCAAGCGCTTTGGGGCCAACGGTAGAAAAGGGAATATCTTCGTGTAAAAAGTACAGAGAATCATTTTCAGAAACCACTTTGTGATGTGTGCATTCCACTCACAGAGTTTAACCTTTCTTTTCATAGAGTCGTTTGGAAACACCCTGCTTGTAAAGTCTGCAAGTGGATATTTGGACCTCTTTGAGGATTTCGTTGGAAACGGGATTTCTTCATCTAATGCTAGACAGAAGAATTCTCAGCAACTTCTTTGGGTTGCATGTGTTCAACTCACAGAGATGAACCTTCCGTTAGAAAGAGCAGATTTGAAACCCTCTTTTTTGTGGAATTTGCAAGTGGACAATTCAATCGCTTTGGGGCCAACGGTAGAAAGGGGAATATCTTCGTGTAAAAAGTAGAGAGAATCATTCTCAGAAACCACTTTGTGATGTGTGCGTTCCACTTACAGAGTTTAACCTTTCTTTTCATAGAACAGTTTGGAAACACTCTGTTTGTAAAGTCTGCAAGTGGATATTTGGACCAAATTGAGGATTTCGTTGGAAACGGGATTTCTTCATATAATGCTAGACAGAAGAATTCTCAGTAACTTCTTTGGGTTGCGTGTGTTCAACTCACAGAGATGAACCTTCCTTTACACAGAGCAGATTTGAAACCCTCTTTTTGTGGCATTTGCAAGTGGACATTTCAAGCGCTTTGGGGCCAACGGTAGAAAAGGGAATATCTTCGTGTAAAAAGTAGAGAGAATCATTCTCAGAAACCACTTTGTGATGTGTGCTTTCCACTCACAGAGTTTAACCTTTCTTTTCATAGAGCAGTTTGGAAACACTCTGTTTGTAAAGTCTGCAAGTGGATATTTGGACCTCTTTGATGTTTTCGTTGGAAACGGGATTTCTTCATCTAATACTAGACAGAAGAATTCTCAGTAACTACTTTGGGTTGCGTGTGTTCAACTCACAGTGTTGAACCTTCCCTTAGACAGAGCAGATTTGAAACAATCTTTTTGTGGAATTTGCAAGTGGACATTTCATGCGCTTTGGGGCCAACGGTAGAAAATGGAATATCTTCGTGTAAAAACTAAAGAGAATCATTCTCAGAACCACTTTGTGATTTGTGCATTCCACTCACAGAGTTTAACCATTCTTTTCATAGAGCAGTTTGGAAACACTCTGTTTGTAAAGTCTGCAAGTGCATATTTGGACCTCTTTGAGGATTTCGTTGGAAACGGGGTTTCTTCATCTAATGTTAGACAGAAGAATTCTCAGTAACTTCTTTGGGTTGCGTGTGTTCAACTCACAGAGTTGAACCTTCCTTTAGACAGAGCAGATTTGAAACCCTCTTTTTGTGGAGTTAGCAAGTGGACATTTCAAGTGCTTTGGGGCCAACGGTAGAAAAGGAAATATCTTCGTATAAAAACTAGAGTGAATCATTCTGAGAAACTACTTTCTGATGTGTGTGTTCCACTCACAGAGTTTAACCTTTCTTTTCATAGAACAGTTTTATAAACACTGTGTTTGTAAAGTCTGCATGTGGATATTTGGACCTCTTTGAGGATTTCATTGGAAACGGTATTTCTTCATCTAATGCTAGACAGAAGAATTCTCAGTAACTTCTTTGAGCTCCGTGTGTTCAACTCACAGAGTTGAACCTTCCTTTAGACAGAGGTGTTTTGAAACCCTCTTTTTGTGGAATTTGCAAGTGGACATTTCAAGCACTTTGCGGCTAACGGTAGAAAAGGAAATATCTTCGTATAAAAAGTATAGAGAATCATTCTCAGAAACCACTTTGTGATGTGTGCTTTCCTCTCACAGAGTTTAAACTTTTTTTTCATAGAGCAGATTGGAAACACTCTGTTTGTAAAGTCTGCAAGTGGATATTTGAACCTCTTTGAGGATTTCGTTGGAAACGGGATTTCTTCATCTAATGCTAGACAGAAGAATTCTCAGTAACTTCTTTGTGTTGCATGTGTTCAACTCACAGATATGAACCTTCCTTTAGACAGAGCAGATTTGAAACCCTCTTTTTGTGGAATTTGCAAGTGTACATTTCAAGCGCTTTGTGGCCAACGGTAGAAAAGGAAATATCTTTGTATAAAAACTAGAGTGAATCATTCTGAGAAACCACTTTGTGATGTGTGCATTCCACTCACAGAGTTTAACCTTTCTTTTCATAGAACAGTTTGGGACCACTCTGTTTGTAAAGTCTGCAAGTGGATACCAGAACCTCTTTGAGGATTTCGTTGGAAACGTTATTTCTTCATCTAATGCTAGACACAAGAATTCTCAGTAACTTCTTTGGGTTGCGTGTGTTCAACTCACAGAGATGAACCTTACTTTAGACAGAGCAGATTTGACACCCTCTTTTTGTGGAATTTGCAAGTGGACATTTCAAGGGCTTTGGGGCCAACGGTAGAAAAGTAAATATCTTCGTATAAAAACTAGAGTGAATCATTCTGAGAAAATACTTTCTGATGTGTGTGCTCCACTCACAGAGTTTAACCTTTCTTTTCATAGGACATTTTGGAAACACTGTGTTTGTAAAGTCTGCATGTGGACATTTGGACCTCTTTGAGGATTTCGTTGGAAACGGGATTTCTTCATCTAATGCTAGACAGAAGAATTCTCAGTAACTTCTTTGGGTTGTGTGTGTTCAACTCACAGAGTTGAACCTTTCTTTAGACAGAGCAGATTTGAAACAATCTTTTTGTGGAATTTGCAATTGGACATTTCAAGCGCTTTGGGGCCAACGGTAGAAAATGGAACATCTTCGTGTAAAAAGTATAGAGAATCATTCTCAGAAACCACTTTGTGATGTGTGCATTCCACTCACAGAGTTTAACCTTTCTTTTCATAGAGCAGTTTGGAAACACTCTGTTTGTAAAATCTGCAAGTGGATAATTGAACCTCTTTGAGGTTTCCGTTGGAAACGGGATTTTTCATCTAATGGTAGACAGAAGAATTCTCAGTAACTTCTTTGGGTTGCGTGTGTTCAACTCACAGTGTTGAACCTTCCCTTAGACAGAGTAGATTTGAAACAATCTTTTTGTGGAATTTGCAAGTGGACATTTCAAGCGCTTTGGGGCCAACGGTAGAAAAAGGAATATCTTCGTGTAAAAAGAATAGAGAATCATTCTCAGAAACCACTTTGTGATGTGTACATTCCACTCACAGAGTTTAACCTTTCTTTTCATAGAGCAGTTTGGAAACACTCTGTTTGTAAAGTCTGCAAGTGGATATTTGAACCTCTTTGAGGATTTCGTTGGAAACTAGATTTCTTCATCTAATGCTAGACAGAAGAATTCTCAGTAACTTCTTTGAGTTCCGTGTGTTCAACTCACAGAGTTGAACCATCCTTTAGACAGAGGAGATTTGAAACACTCTTTTTCTGGAATTTGCAAGTGGACATTTCAAGCGCTTTGCGGCCAACGGTAGAAAAGGAAATATCTTCGTACAAAAACTAGAGTGAATCATTCTGAGAAACTACTTTGTGAAGTGTGTGTTCCACTCACAGAGGTTAACCTTTCTTTTCATAGAACAGTTTGGAAACACTGTGTATGTAAAGTCTGCATGTGGATATTTGGACCTCTTTGAGGATTTCGTTGGAAACGGTATTTCTTCATCTAATGCTAGACAGAAGAATTTTCTGTAACTTCCTTGAGTTCCATGTGTTCATCTCATAGAGTTGAACCTTCCTTTAGACAGAGGAGATTTGAAACACTCTTTTTGTGGAATTTGCAAGTGGACATTTCAAGCGCTTTGCGGCCAACGGTAGAAAAGGAAATATCTTCGTACAAAAACTAGAGTGAATCATTCTTAGAAACTACTTTCTGATGTGTGTGCTCCACTGACAGAGTTTAACCTTTCTTTTCATACAACAGTTTGGAAACACTGTGTTTGTAAAGTCTGCATGTGGATATTTGGACCTCTTTGAGGATTTCGTTGGAAACGGGATTTCTTCATCTAATGCTAGACAGAAGAATTCTCAGTAACTTCTTTGGGTTTTGTGTGTTCAACTCACAGAGATGAACCTTCCTTTAGACAGAGGAGATTTGAAACCATCTTTTTGTGGAATTTGCAAGTGGACATTTCAAGCGCTTTGGGGCCAACGGTAGAAAAGGGAATATCTTCGTGTAAAAAGTACAGAGAATCATTTTCAGAAACCACTTTGTGATGTGTGCATTCCACTCACAGAGTTTAATCTTTCTTTTCATAGAGTCGTTTGGAAACACCCTGCTTGTAAAGTCTGCAAGTGGATATTTGGACCTCTTTGAGGATTTCGTTGGAAACGGGATTTCTTCATCTAATGCTAGACAGAAGAATTCTCAGCAACTTCTTTGGGTTGCATGTGTTCAACTCACAGAGATGAACCTTCCGTTAGAAAGAGCAGATTTGAAACCCTCTTTTTTGTGGAATTTGCAAGTGGACAATTCAATCGCTTTGGGGCCAACGGTAGAAAGGGGAATATCTTCGTGTAAAAAGTAGAGAGAATCATTCTCAGAAACCACTTTGTGATGTGTGCGTTCCACTTACAGAGTTTAACCTTTCTTTTCATAGAACAGTTTGGAAACACTCTGTTTGTAAAGTCTGCAAGTGGATATTTGGACCAAATTGAGGATTTCGTTGGAAACGGGATTTCTTCATATAATGCTAGACAGAAGAATTCTCAGTAACTTCTTTGGGTTGTGTGTGTTCAACTCACAGAGATGAACCTTCCTTTACACACAGCAGATTTGAAACCCTCTTTTTGTGGCATTTGCAAGTGGACATTTCAAGCGCTTTGGGGCCAACGGTAGAAAAGGGAATATCTTCGTGTAAAAAGTAGAGAGAATCATTCTCAGAAACCACTTTGTGATGTGTGCTTTCCACTCACAGAGTTTAACCTTTCTTTTCATAGAGCAGTTTGGAAACACTCTGTTTGTTAAGTCTGCAAGTGGATATTTGGACCTCTTTGATGTTTTCGTTGGAAACGGGATTTCTTCATCTAATACTAGACAGAAGAATTCTCAGTAACTACTTTGGGTTGCGTGTGTTCAACTCACAGTGTTGAACCTTCCCTTAGACAGAGCAGATTTGAAACAATCTTTTTGTGGAATTTGCAAGTGGACATTTCATGCGCTTTGGGGCCAACGGTAGAAAATGGAATATCTTCGTGTAAAAACTAAAGAGAATCATTCTCAGAACCACTTTGTGATTTGTGCATTCCACTCACAGAGTTTAACCATTCTTTTCATAGAGCAGTTTGGAAACACTCTGTTTGTAAAGTCTGCAAGTGCATATTTGGACCTCTTTGAGGATTTCGTTGGAAACGGGGTTTCTTCATCTAATGTTAGACAGAAGAATTCTCAGTAACTTCTTTGGGTTGCGTGTGTTCAACTCACAGAGTTGAACCTTCCTTTAGACAGAGCAGATTTGAAACCCTCTTTTTGTGGAGTTAGCAAGTGGACATTTCAAGTGCTTTGGGGCCAACGGTAGAAAAGGAAATATCTTCGTATAAAAACTAGAGTGAATCATTCTGAGAAACTACTTTCTGATGTGTGTGTTCCACTCACAGAGTTTAACCTTTCTTTTCATAGAACAGTTTTATAAACACTGTGTTTGTAAAGTCTGCATGTGGATATTTGGACCTCTTTGAGGATTTCATTGGAAACGGTATTTCTTCATCTAATGCTAGACAGAAGAATTCTCAGTAACTTCTTTGAGCTCCGTGTGTTCAACTCACAGAGTTGAACCTTCCTTTAGACAGAGGTGTTTTGAAACCCTCTTTTTGTGGAATTTGCAAGTGGACATTTCAAGCACTTTGCGGCTAACGGTAGAAAAGGAAATATCTTCGTATAAAAAGTATAGAGAATCATTCTCAGAAACCACTTTGTGATGTGTGCTTTCCTCTCACAGAGTTTAAACTTTTTTTTCATAGAGCAGATTGGAAACACTCTGTTTGTAAAGTCTGCAAGTGGATATTTGAACCTCTTTGAGGATTTCGTTGGAAACGGGATTTCTTCATCTAATGCTAGACAGAAGAATTCTCAGTAACTTCTTTGTGTTGCATGTGTTCAACTCACAGATATGAACCTTCCTTTAGACAGAGCAGATTTGAAACCCTCTTTTTGTGGAATTTGCAAGTGTACATTTCAAGCGCTTTGTGGCCAACGGTAGAAAAGGAAATATCTTTGTATAAAAACTAGAGTGAATCATTCTGAGAAACCACTTTGTGATGTGTGCATTCCACTCACAGAGTTTAACCTTTCTTTTCATAGAACAGTTTGGGACCACTCTGTTTGTAAAGTCTGCAAGTGGATACCAGAACCTCTTTGAGGATTTCGTTGGAAACGTTATTTCTTCATCTAATGCTAGACACAAGAATTCTCAGTAACTTCTTTGGGTTGCGTGTGTTCAACTCACAGAGATGAACCTTACTTTAGACAGAGCAGATTTGACACCCTCTTTTTGTGGAATTTGCAAGTGGACATTTCAAGGGCTTTGGGGCCAACGGTAGAAAAGTAAATATCTTCGTATAAAAACTAGAGTGAATCATTCTGAGAAAATACTTTCTGATGTGTGTGCTCCACTCACAGAGTTTAACCTTTCTTTTCATAGGACATTTTGGAAACACTGTGTTTGTAAAGTCTCCATGTGGACATTTGGACCTCTTTGAGGATTTCGTTGGAAACGGGATTTCTTCATCTAATGCTAGACAGAAGAATTCTCAGTAACTTCTTTGGGTTGTGTGTGTTCAACTCACAGAGTTGAACCTTTCTTTAGACAGAGCAGATTTGAAACAATCTTTTTGTGGAATTTGCAATTGGACATTTCAAGCGCTTTGGGGCCAACGGTAGAAAATGGAACATCTTCGTGTAAAAAGTATAGAGAATCATTCTCAGAAACCACTTTTTGATGTGTGCATTCCACTCACAGAGTTTAACCTTTCTTTTCATAGAGCAGTTTGGAAACACTCTGTTTGTAAAATCTGCAAGTGGATAATTGAACCTCTTTGAGGTTTCCGTTGGAAACGGGATTTTTCATCTAATGGTAGACAGAAGAATTCTCAGTAACTTCTTTGGGTTGCGTGTGTTCAACTCACAGTGTTGAACCTTCCCTTAGACAGAGTAGATTTGAAACAATCTTTTTGTGGAATTTGCAAGTGGACATTTCAAGCGCTTTGGGGCCAACGGTAGAAAAAGGAATATCTTCGTGTAAAAAGAATAGAGAATCATTCTCAGAAACCACTTTGTTATGTGTACATTCCACTCACAGAGTTTAACCTTTCTTTTCATAGAGCAGTTTGGAAACACTCTGTTTGTAAAGTCTGCAAGTGGATATTTGAACCTCTTTGAGGATTTCGTTGGAAACTAGATTTCTTCATCTAATGCTAGACAGAAGAATTCTCAGTAACTTCTTTGAGTTCCGTGTGTTCAACTCACAGAGTTGAACCATCCTTTAGACAGAGGAGATTTGAAACACTCTTTTTCTGGAATTTGCAAGTGGACATTTCAAGCGCTTTGCGGCCAACGGTAGAAAAGGAAATATCTTCGTACAAAAACTAGAGTGAATCATTCTGAGAAACTACTTTGTGAAGTGTGTGTTCCACTCACAGAGGTTAACCTTTCTTTTCATAGAACAGTTTGGAAACACTGTGTATGTAAAGTCTGCATGTGGATATTTGGACCTCTTTGAGGATTTCGTTGGAAACGGTATTTCTTCATCTAATGCTAGACAGAAGAATTTTCTGTAACTTCCTTGAGTTCCGTGTGTTCATCTCATAGAGTTGAACCTTCCTTTAGACAGAGGAGATTTGAAACACTCTTTTTGTGGAATTTGCAAGTGGACATTTCAAGCGCTTTGCGGCCAACGGTAGAAAAGGAAATATCTTCGTACAAAAACTAGAGTGAATCATTCTTAGAAACTACTTTCTGATGTGTGTGCTCCACTGACAGAGTTTAACCTTTCTTTTCATACAACAGTTTGGAAACACTGTGTTTGTAAAGTCTGCATGTGGATATTTGGACCTCTTTGAGGATTTCGTTGGAAACGGGATTTCTTCATCTAATGCTAGACAGAAGAATTCTCAGTAACTTCTTTGGGTTTTGTGTGTTCAACTCACAGAGATGAACCTTCCTTTAGACAGAGGAGATTTGAAACCATCTTTTTGTGGAATTTGCAAGTGGACATTTCAAGCGCTTTGGGGCCAACGGTAGAAAAGGGAATATCTTCGTGTAAAAAGTACAGAGAATCATTTTCAGAAACCACTTTGTGATGTGTGCATTCCACTCACAGAGTTTAATCTTTCTTTTCATAGAGTCGTTTGGAAACACCCTGCTTGTAAAGTCTGCAAGTGGATATTTGGACCTCTTTGAGGATTTTGTTGGAAACGGGATTTCTTCATCTAATGCTAGACAGAAGAATTCTCAGCAACTTCTTTGGGTTGCATGTGTTCAACTCACAGAGATGAACCTTCCGTTAGAAAGAGCAGATTTGAAACCCTCTTTTTTGTGGAATTTGCAAGTGGACAATTCAATCGCTTTGGGGCCAACGGTAGAAAGGGGAATATCTTCGTGTAAAAAGTAGAGAGAATCATTCTCAGAAACCACTTTGTGATGTGTGCGTTCCACTTACAGAGTTTAACCTTTCTTTTCATAGAACAGTTTGGAAACACTCTGTTTGTAAAGTCTGCAAGTGGATATTTGGACCAAATTGAGGATTTCGTTGGAAACGGGATTTCTTCATATAATGCTAGACAGAAGAATTCTCAGTAACTTCTTTGGGTTGCGTGTGTTCAACTCACAGAGATGAACCTTCCTTTACACACAGCAGATTTGAAACCCTCTTTTTGTGGCATTTGCAAGTGGACATTTCAAGCGCTTTGGGGCCAACGGTAGAAAAGGGAATATCTTCGTGTAAAAAGTAGAGAGAATCATTCTCAGAAACCACTTTGTGATGTGTGCTTTCCACTCACAGAGTTTAACCTTTCTTTTCATAGAGCAGTTTGGAAACACTCTGTTTGTAAAGTCTGCAAGTGGATATTTGGACCTCTTTGATGTTTTCGTTGGAAACGGGATTTCTTCATCTAATACTAGACAGAAGAATTCTCAGTAACTACTTTGGGTTGCGTGTGTTCAACTCACAGTGTTGAACCTTCCCTTAGACAGAGCAGATTGGAAACAATCTTTTTGTGGAATTTGCAAGTGGACATTTCATGCGCTTTGGGGCCAACGGTTGAAAATGGAATATCTTCGTGTAAAAACTAAAGAGAATCATTCTCAGAACCACTTTGTGATTTGTGCATTCCACTCACAGAGTTTAACCATTCTTTTCATAGAGCAGTTTGGAAACACTCTGTTTGTAAAGTCTGCAAGTGCATATTTGGACCTCTTTGAGGATTTCGTTGGAAACGGGGTTTCTTCATCTAATGTTAGACAGAAGAATTCTCAGTAATTTCTTTGGGTTGCGTGTGTTCAACTCACAGAGTTGAACCTTCCTTTAGACAGAGCAGATTTGAAACCCTCTTTTTGTGGAGTTAGCAAGTGGACATTTCAAGTGCTTTGGGGCCAACGGTAGAAAAGGAAATATCTTCGTATAAAAACTAGAGTGAATCATTCTGAGAAACTACTTTCTGATGTGTGTGTTCCACTCACAGAGTTTAACCTTTCTTTTCATAGAACAGTTTTATAAACACTGTGTTTGTAAAGTCTGCATGTGGATATTTGGACCTCTTTGAGGATTTCATTGGAAACGGTATTTCTTCATCTAATGCTAGACAGAAGAATTCTCAGTAACTTCTTTGAGCTCCGTGTGTTCAACTCACAGAGTTGAAACTTCCTTTAGACAGAGGTGTTTTGAAACCCTCTTTTTGTGGAATTTGCAAGTGGACATTTCAAGCACTTTGCGGCTAACGGTAGAAAAGGAAATATCTTCGTATAAAAAGTAAAGAGAATCATTCTCAGAAACCACTTTGTGATGTGTGCTTTCCTCTCACAGAGTTTAAACTTTTTTTTCATAGAGCAGATTGGAAACACTCTGTTTGTAAAGTCTGCAAGTGGATATTTGAACCTCTTTGAGGATTTCGTTGGAAACGGGATTTCTTCATCTAATGCTAGACAGAAGAATTCTCAGTAACTTCTTTGTGTTGCATGTGTTCAACTCACAGATATGAACCTTCCTTTAGACAGAGCAGATTTGAAACCCTCTTTTTGTGGAATTTGCAAGTGTACATTTCAAGCGCTTTGTGGCCAACGGTAGAAAAGGAAATATCTTTGTATAAAAACTAGAGTGAATCATTCTGAGAAACCACTTTGTGATGTGTGCATTCCACTCACAGAGTTTAACCTTTCTTTTCATAGAACAGTTTGGGACCACTCTGTTTGTAAAGTCTGCAAGTGGATACCAGAACCTCTTTGGGGATGTCGTTGGAAACGGGATTTCTTCATCTAATGCTAGACAGAAGAATTCTCAGTAACTTCTTTGGGTTGCGTGTGTTCATCTCACAGTGTTGAACCTTCCCTTAGACAGAGTAGATTTGAAACAATCTTTTTGTGGAATTTGCAAGTGGACATTTCAAGCGCTTTGGGGCCAACGGTAGAAAAGGAAATATCTTCGTATAAAAACTAGAGTGAATCATTCTGAGAAACCACTTTGTGGTGTGTGCATTCCACTTACAGAATTTAACCTTTCTTTTCATAGAACAGTTTGGAAACACTCTGTTTGTAAAGTCTGCAAGTGGATATTTGGACCACTTTGATGATTTCGTTGGAAACAGGATTTCTTCATCTAATGCTAGACAGAAGAATTCTCAGTAACTTCTTTGGGTTGCGTGCGTTCAACTCACAGAGTTGAACCTTCCTTTAGACAGAGCAGATTTGAAACCCTCTTTTTTGTGGTATGTGCAAGTGGACATTTGAAGCTCTTTGGGGCCAACAGTATAAAAGGAAATATATTCGTATAAAAGCTAGAGAGAATCATTATGAGAAACCACTTTGTGATGTGTGTGTTCCACTCACAGAGTTTAACCATTCTTTTCATAGAGCAGCTTGGAAACACTCTGTTTCTAAAGTCAGCAAGTGGATATTTGGACCTCTTTGAGGATTTCGTTGGAAATGGGATTTCTTCATCTAATGCTAGACAGAAGAATTCTCAGTAACTTCTTAGGGTTGCATGTGTTCAACTCACAGAGTTGAACCTTCCTTTAGACAGAGCTGATTTGAAACCCTCTTTTTGTGGAATTTGCAACTGGACATTTCACGCGCTTTGGGGCCAACGGTAGAAAATGGAACATCTTCGTGTAAAAAGTATAGAGAATCATTCTCAGAAACCACTTTGAGATGTGTGCATTCCACTCACAGAGTTTAAACTTTCTTTTCATAGAGCAGATTGGAAACAATCTGTTTGTAAAGTCTGCATGGATATTTGCACCACTTTGAGGATTTCGTTGGAAACGGGATTTCTTCATCTAATGCTAGACAGAAGTATTCTCAGTAACTTCTTTGTGTTGCATGTATTCAACTCACAGATATGAACCTTCCTTTAGACAGAGCAGATTTGAAACAGTCTTTTTGTGGAATTTGCAAGTGGACATTTCAACCGCTTTGGGGCCAACGGTAGAATAGGAAATATCTTCGTATAAAAACTAGAGTGAATCATTCTGAGAAACCACTTTGTGGTGGGTCCGTTCCACTTACAGAGTTTAACCTTTCTTTTCATAGAACAGTTTGGAAACACTCTGTTTGTAAAGTCTGCAAGTGGATATTTGGATCACATTGAGGATTTCGTTGGAAACGGGATTTCTTCATCTAATGCTAGACAGAAGAATTCTCAGTAACTTCTTTGGGTTGCGTGTGTTCAACTCACAGAGTTGAACCTTCCTTTAGACAGAGCAGATTTGAAACCCTCTTTTTGTGGAATTTGCAAGAGGACATTAGAAGCGCTTTGGGGCCAACGGTAGAAAAGGAAATATCTTCGTATAAAAACTAGAGTGAATCATTCTGAGAAACTACTTTGTGATGTGTGTGTTCCACTCACAGAGGTTAACCTTTCTTTTCATAGAACAGTTTGGAAACACTGTGTTTGTAAAGTCTGCATGTGGATATTTGGACCTCTTTGAGGATTTGGTTGGAAACGGGATTTCTTCATCTAATGCTAGACAGAAGAATTCTCAGTAACTTTTTTGGGTTGTGTGTGTTCAGCTCACAGAGATGAACCTTAATTTTGACAGAGCAGATTTGAAAACCTCTTTTTGTGGAATTTGCAAGTGGACATTGCAAGGGCTTTGGGGCCAACGGTAGAAAAGGGAATATCTTCGTGTGAAAACTAGAGAGAATCATTCTCAGAACCACTTTGTGATGTGTGCATTACACTCACAGAGTTTAACTTTTCTTTTCATAGAGCAGTTTGGAAACACTCTGTTTGTAAATTCTGCAAGTGGATATTTGCACCTCTTAGAGGATGTCGTTGGAAACGGGGTTTCTTCATCTAATTCTAGAGAGAAGAATTCTCAGTAACTTCTTTGTGTTGCGGGTTTTCAACTCACAGTTTTGAACCTTCCTTTAGGCAGAGCAGATTTGAAACCCTCTTTTTGTGGAATTTGCAAGTGGACATTTCAAGCGCTTTGGGGCCAACGGTAGAAAAGGGAATATCTTCGTATAAAAACTAGAGTGAATCATTCTGAGAAACTACTTTCTGATGTGTGTGTTCCACTCAAATAGTTTAACCGTTCTTTTCATAGAACAGGTTGGAAACACTGTGTTTGTAAAGTCTGCATGTGGATATTTGGACCTCTTTGAGGATTTCGTTGGAAACGGGATTTCTTCATCTAATGCTAGACAGAAGATTTTTCAGTAACTTCTTTGGGTTGTGTGTGTTCAACTCACAGAGATGAACCTTCCATTAGACAGAGCAGATTTGAAACCCTCTTTTTGTGGAATTTGCAAGTGGACATTTCAAGCGCTTTGGGGCCAACGGTAGAAAAGGGAATATCTTCGGGTAAAAAGTAGAGAGAATCATTCTCAGAAACCACTTTTTGATGTGTGCTTTCCACTCACAGAGTTTAACTTTTCTTTTCATAGCGCAGTTTGGAAACACTCTGTTTGTAAAGTCTGCAAGTGGATATTTGGAATTCTTTGAGGATTTCGTTGGAAACGGGATTTCTTCATCTAATCCTAGACAGAAGAATTCTCAGTAACTTTTTTGGGTTTCGTGTGTTCAACTCACAGAGTTGAACCTTCCCTTAGACAGAGCAGATTTGAAACAATCTTTTTGTGGAATTTGCAATTGGACATTTCAAGCGCTTTGGGGCCAACGGTAGAAAATGGAACATCTTCGTGTAAAAAGTATAGAGAATCATTCTCAGAAAAAACTTTGTGATGTGTGCATTCCACTCACACAGTTTAACCTTTCTTTTCATAGAGCAGTTTGGAAACACTCTGTTTGTAAAGTCTGCAAGTGGATATTTGAACCTCTTTGAGGATTTCGTCTGAAACGGGATTTCTTTCTCTAATGCAAGACAGAAGAATTCTCAGTAAGTTCTTTGGGTTGCTTGTGTTCAACTCACAGACTTGAACCTTCCTTTAGACAGAGCAGATTTGAAACCCTCTTTTTGTGGAATTTGCAAGTGGACATTTCAAGCGCTTTCGGGCCAACGGTAGAAAACAGAATATCTTCGTACAAAAACTAGAGTGAATCATTCTGAGAAACTACTTTCTGATGTGTGTGTTCCACTCACATAGTTTAACCGTTCTTTTCATAAAACAGGTTGGAAACACTGTGTTTGTAAAGTCTGCATGTGGATATTTGGAACTCTTTGAGGATTTCGTTGGAAAAGAGATTTCTTCATCTAATGCTAGACAGAAGAATTCTCAGTAACTTCTTTGGGTTGCGTGTGTTCAACTCACAGAGATGAACCTTCCCTTAGACAGAGCAGATTTGAAACCCTCTTTTTGTGGAATTTGCAAGTGGACATTTCAAGCGCTTTGGGGCAAACGGTAGAAAATGGAATATCTTCGTGTAAAAACTAGAGAGAATCATTCTCAGAACCTCTTTGTGATTTGTGCATTCCACTCACAGAGTTTAACCATTCTTTTCATAGAGCAGTTTGGAAACACTCTGTTTGTAAAGTCTGCAAGTGGATATTTGGACCTCTTTGAGGATTTCTTTGGAAACGGGGTTTCTTCATGTAATGTTAGACAGAAGAATTCTCAGTAACTTCTTTGCGTTGCGTGTGTTCAACTCACAGAGTTGAACCTTCCTTTAGACAGAGCAGATTTGAATCCCTCTTTTTGTGGAATTAGCAAGTGGACATTTCAAGGGCTTTGGGGCCAACGGTAGAAAAGGAAATATCTTCGTATAAAAACTAGAGTGAATCATTCTGAGAAACTACTTTCTGATGTGTGTGTTCCACTCACAGAGTTTAACCTTTCTTTCCATAGAACAGTTTGGAAACACTGTGTTTGTAAAGTCTGTATGTCGATATTTGGACCTCTTTGAGGATGTCATTGGAAAGGGGATTTCTTCACCTAATGCTCGACAGAAGAATTCTCAGTAACTTCTTTGGGTTGTGTGTGTTCAACTCACAGAGATGAACCTTTCTTTAGACAGAGCAGATTTGAAACCCTCTTTTTGTGGAATTTGCAAGTGGACATTTCAAGCGCTTTGGGGCCAACGATAGAAAAGGGAATATCCTCATGTAAAAAGAAGAGAGAATCATTCTCAGAAGCCACTTTTTGATGTGTGCTTTCCACTCACAGAGTTTAACCTTTCTTTTCATAGAGCAGTTTGGAAACACTCTGTTTGTAAAGTCTGCAAGTGGATATTTGGACCTCTTTGAGGATTTCGTTGGAAACGGGATTTCTTCATCTAATTCTAGACAGAAGAATTCTCAGTAACTTCTTTGGGTTGCGTGTGTTCAACTCACAGACTTGAACCTTCCTTTAGACAGAGCAGATTTGAAACAATCTTTTTGTGGAATTTGCAAGGGGACATTTCAATCGCTTTGGGCTAGCGGAAGAAAAGGAAATATCTTCGTATAAAAACTAGAGTGAATCATTCTGAGAAACCACTTTGTGATGTGTGCGTTCCACTTACAGAGTTTAACCTTTCTTTTCATAGAACAGTTTCGAAACACTGTGTTTGTAAAGTCTGCAAGTTTATATTTGGACCACATTGAGGATTTCGTTGGAAACGGTATTTCTTCATCTAATGCTAGACAGAAGAATTCTCAGTAACTTCTTTGAGTTCCGTGTGTTCAACTCACAGAGTTGAACCTTCCTTTAGACAGAGGAGATTTGAAAGCCTCTTATTGTGGAATTTCCAAGTGGACATTTCAAGCGCTTTTGGGCAAACGGTAGAAAAGGGAATATCTTCGTGTAAAAAGTAGAGAGAATCATTCTCAGAAACCACTTTTTGATGTGTGCTTTCCACTCACAGAGTTTAACCTTTCTTTTCATAGAGCGGTTTGGAAACACTCTGTTTGTAAAGTCTGCAAGTGGATATTTCGACCTCCTTGAGGATTTCTTTGGAATCGGGATTTCTTCATGTAATGCTAGACAGAAGAATTCTCAGTAACTTCTTTGGGTTGTGTGTGTTCAACTCACAGAGATGAACCTTCCTTTACACAGAGCAGATTTGAAACCCTCTTTTTGTGGAAATTGCAAGTGGACATTTCAAGCGAATTGGGGCCAACGGTAGAAAAGGAAATGTCTTCGTTTAAAAACTAGAGTGAATCATTCTGTGAAACTACTTTCTGATTTGTGTGTTCCACTCACAGAGGTTAACCTTTCTTTTCATAGAACAGTTTGGAAACACTGTGTTTGTAAAGTCTGCAAGTGGATATTTGAACCTCTTTATGGATTTCGTTGGAAACAGGATTTCTTCACCTAATGCTCGACAGAAGAATTCTCAGTCACTTCTTTGGGTTGTGTGTGTTCAAATCACAGAGATGAACCTTCCTTTAGACAGAGCAGATTTGAAACTCTCTTTTTGTGGAATTTGCAAGTGGACATTTCAAGCGCTTTGGGTCCAACAGTAGAAAAGGGAATATCTTCGTGTAAAAAGTAGAGAGAATCATTCTCAGAAACCACTTTTTGATGTGTGCTTTCCACTCACAGAGTTTAACCTTTCTTTTCATAGAACAGTTTGGAAACACTGTGTTTGTAAAGTCTGCAAGTGGATATTTGGACCTCTTTGAGGATTTCTTTGGAAACGGGGTTTCTTCATCTAATGTTAGACAGAAGAATTCTCAGTAACTTCTTTGGGTTGCTTGTGTTCAACTCACAGAGTTGAACCTTCCTTTAGACAGAGCAGATTTGAAACCCTCTTTTTGTGGAATTATCAAGTGGATATTTCAAGGGCTTTGGGGCCAACGGTAGAAAAGGAAATATCTTCGTATAAAAACTTAGTGAATCATTCTGAGAAACTACTTTCTGATGTGTGTGTTCCACTCACAGAGTTTAACCTTTCTTTTCATAGAACAGTTTGGAAACACTGTGTTTGTAAAGTCTGCATGTGGATATTTGGACCTCTTTGAGGATTTCATTGGAAAGGGGATTTCTTCACCTAATGCTCGACAGAAGAATTCTCAGTAACTTCTTTGGGTTATGTGTGTTCAACTCACAGAGATGAACCTTCCTTTAGACAGAGCAGATTTGAAACCCTCTTTTTTTGGAATTTGCAATTGGACATTTCAAGCGCTTTGGGGCCAACGATAGAAAAGGGAATATCCCCATGTAAAAAGTAGAGAGAATCATTCTCAGAAACCACTTTTTGATGTGTGCTTTCCACTCACAGAGTTTAACCTTTCTTTTCATAGAGCAGTTTGGAAACACTCTGTTTGTAAAGTCTGCAAGTGGATATTTGGACGTCTTAGAGGATTTCGTTGGAAACGGGGTTTCTTCATCTAATGCTAGACAGAAGAATTCTCAGTAACTTCTTTGGGTTGCGTGTGTTCAACTCACAGAGTTGAACCTTCCTTTAGACAGAGCAGATTTGAAACCATCTTTTTGTGGAATTAGCAAGTGGACATTTCAAGGGCTTTGGGGCCAACGGTAGAAAAGGAAATATCTTCGTATAAAAACTAGAGTGAATCATTCTGAGAAACTACTTTCTGATGTGTGTGTTCCACTCACAGAGTTTAACCATTCTTTTCATAGAACAGTTTGGAAACACTGTGTTTGTAAAGTCTGCATGTGGATATTTGGACCTCTTTGAGGATTTCATTGGAAACGGGATTTCTTCACCTAATGCTCGACAGAAGAATTCTCAGTAACTTCTTTGGGTTGTGTGTGTTCAACTCACAGAGATGAAAATTCCTTTAGACAGAGCAGATTTGAAACCCTCTTTTTGTGGAATTTGCAAGTGGACACTTCAAGCGCTTTGGTGCCAACGGTAGAAAAGGAAATATCTTCGTATAAAAACTAGAGTGAATCATTCTGAGAAACTACTTTCTGATTTGTGTGTTCCACTCACAGAGGTTAACCTTTCTTTTCATAGTACAGTTTGGAAACACTGTGTTTGTAAAGTCTTCAAGTGGATATTTGAACCTCTTTATGGATTTCGTTGGAAACGGGATTTCTTCATCTAATGCTAGACAGAAGAATTCTCAGTAACTTCTTTGGGTTGCGTGTGTTCAACTCACAGTGTTGAACCTTCCCTTAGACAGAGCAGATTTGAAACAATCTTTTTGTGGAATTTGCAAATGGACATTTCATGTGCTTTGGGGCCTACGGTGGAAAATGGAACATCTTCATGTAAAAAGTATAGAGAATCATTCTCAGAAACCACTTTGTGATGTGTGCTTTCTACTCACAGAGTTTTACCATTCTTTTCATAGAGCAGCTTGGAAACACTCTGTTCCTAAAGTCTGCAAGTGGATATTTGGATCACTTTGAGGATTTCATTGGAAACGGGATTTCTTCATCTAATGCTAGACAGAAGAATTCTCAGTAACTTCTTTGTGTTGCGTGTGTTCAACTCACAGAGGTGAACCTTCCTTTAGACAGAGCAGATTTGAAACCCTCTTTTTGTGGAATTAGCAAGTGGACATTTCAAGCGCTTTGGGGCCAACGATAGAAAAGGGAATATCCTCGTGTAAAAAGTAGAGAGAATCATTCTCAGAAACTCTTTTTGATGTGTGCTTTCCACTCACAGAGTTTAACCTTTCTTTTCATAGAGCAGTTTGGAAACACTCTGTTTGTAAAGTCTGCAAGTGGATATTTGGACCTCTTTGAGGATTTCGTTGGAAACGGGATTTCTTCATCTAATTCTAGACAGAAGAATTCTCAGTAACTTCTTTGGGTTGCGTGTGTTCAACTCACAGACTTGGACCTTCCTTTAGACAGAGCAGATTTGAAACAATCTTTTTGTGGAATTTGCAAGTGGACATTTCAACCGCTTTGGGGCCAACGGTAGAAAAGGAAATATCTTCGTATAAAAACAAGAGTGAATCATTCTGAGAAACCACTTTGTGATGTGTGCGTTCCACTTACAGAGTTTAACCTTTCTTTTCATAGAACAGTTTCGAAACACTCTGTTTGTAAACTCTGCAAGTGAATATTTGGACCACTTTGAGGATTTCGTTGTAAACGGGATTTCTTCATCTAATGCTAGACAGAAGAATTCTCAGCAACTTCTTAGGGTTGCGTGTGTTCAACTCACAGAGTTGAACCTTCCTTTAGAAAGAGCAGATTTGAAACCCTCTTTTTTGTGGAATTTGCAAGTGCACATTTGAAGGGCTTTGGGGCCAACGATAGAAAAAGAAATATCTTCGTATAAAAACTAGAGAGAATCAGTCTGAGAAACCACTTTGTGATCGTGCGTTCCACTCACAGAGTTTAACCATTCTTTTCATAGAGCAGCTTGGAAACACTCTGTTTCAAAAGTCCGCAAGTGGATACTTGGACCTCTTTGAGGATTTCGTTGGAAACGGGATTTCGTCGTCTAATGCTAGACAGAAGAATTCTCAGTAACTTCTTTGGGTTGCTTTTGTTCAACTCACAGAGATGAACCTTCCTTTAGACGGAGCAAATTTGAAACCCTCTTTTTGTGGAATTTGTAATTGGACATTTCAAGCGCTTTGGGCCCAGCGGTAGAAAATGGAACATCTTCGTGTAAAAAGTATAGAGAATCATTCTCAGAAACCACTTTGTGATGTGTGCATTCCACTCACAGAGTTTAACCTTTCTTTTCACAGAGCAGATTGGAAACACTCTGTTTGTAAAGTGTGCAAGTGGATATTTGAACCTCTTTGAGGATTTCGTTGGAAACGGGATTTGTTCATCTAATGCTAGACAGAAGAATTCTCAGTAACTTCTTTGGGTTGCGTGTGTTCAACTCACAGAGATGAACCTTCCTTTACACAGAGCAGATTTGAAACAATCTTTTTGTGGTATTTGCAAGTGGACGTTTCAACCGCTTTGGGGCCAACGGTAGAAAAGGAAATATCTTTGTGTAAAAATAAGACTGAATCATTCTGAGAAACCACTTTGTGATGTGTGCGTTCCACTTACAGAGTTTAAACTTTCTTTTCACAGAACAGTTTGGAAACACTCTGTTTGTATAGTCTGCAAGTGGATATTTGGAACACTTTGAGGATTTCATTGGAAACGGTATTTCATCATCTTATGCTAGAGAGAAGTATTATCAGTAACTTTTTGAGTTCCGTGTGTTCAACTCACAGAGTTGAACCTTCCTTTAGACAGAGGAGATTTGAAAGCCTCTTTTTGTGGAATTTGCAAGTGGACTTTTCAGGCGCTTTGGGGCCAATGGTAGAAAAGGAAATATCTTCGAATAAAAACTAGAGTGAATCATTCTGAGAAACCACTTTGTGATGTGTGCCTTCCACTTACAGAGTTTAAACTTTCTTTTCACAGAACAGTTTGGAAACACTGTGTTTGTAAAGTCTGCAAGTGGATATTTGGACCTCTTTTAGGATTTTTTTGGAAAGGGGATTTCTTCATGTAATGCTAGACAGAAGAATTCTCAGTAACTTCTTTGGGTTGCGTGTGTTCAACTCACAGAGATGAACCTTCCTTTAGACAGAGCAGATTTGAAACCCTCTTTTTGTGGAATTTGCAAGTGGACATTTCAAGCGCTTTGTGGCCAACGGTAGAAAAGGGAATATCTTCGTGTAAAAACTAGAGAGAATCATTCTCAGTAACCACTTTGTGATGTGTGCATTCCACTCACAGTGTTTAACTTTTCTTATCATAGAACAGTTTGGAAACACTCTGTTTGTAAAGTCTGCAAGTGAATATTTGGACCACTTTGAGGATTTCGTTGGAAACGGGATTTCTTCGTCTAATGCTAGACAGAAGAATTCTCAGCAACTTCTTTGGGTTGCGTGTGTTCAACTCACAGACTTGAACCTTCCTTTAGAAGGAGCAGATTTGAAACCCTCTTTTTTGTGGAATTTGCAAGTGGACATTTGAAGCGCTTTGGGGCCAATGGTAGAAAAAGAAATATCTTCGTATAAAAACTAGAGTGAATCATTCTGAGAAACCAATTTCTGATGTGTGCGTTCCACTCACAGAGTTTAACCTTTCTTTTCATAGAACAGTTTGGAAACACTGTGTTTGTAAAGTCTGCAAGTGGATATTTGGACCTCTTTGAGGATTTTGTTGGAAAGGGGATTTCTTCATGTAATGCTAGACAGAAGAATTCTCAGTAACTTCTTTGGGTTGTGTGTGTTCAACTCACAGAGATGAACCTTCCTTTAGTCAGAGCAGATTTGAAACCCACTTTTTGTGGAATTTGCAAGTGGACATTTCAAGCGCTTTGTGGCCAACGGTAGAAAAGGGAATATCTTCGTGTAAAAACTATAGAGAATCATTCTCAAAAACCACTTTGTGATGTCTGCATTCCACTCACGGAGTTTAACCTTTCCTTTCATACAACAGTTTGTAAACACTCTGTTTGTAAAGTCTGCAAGTGGATATTTTGACCTCTTTGAGGATTTCGTTGGAAACGGGATTTCTTCATCTAATGCTAGACAGAAGAATTCTCAGTAACTTCTTTGGGTTGCTTGTGTTCAACTCACAGAGATGAACCTTCCTTTAGACAGAGCAGATTTGAAACAATCTTTTTGTGGAATTTGCAATTGGACATTTCAAGCGCTTTGGGGCCAACGGTAGAAAAGGAAATATCTTCGTATAAAAACTAGAGTGAATCATTCTGAGAAACTACTTTCTGATGTGTGTGTTTCACTCACAGAGTTTAACCATTCTTTTCATAGAACAGTTTGGAAACACTGTGTTTGTAAAGTCTGCATGTGGATATTTGGACCTCTTTGAGGATTTCGTTGGAAACGGGATTTCTTCATCTAATGCTAGACAGAAGTATTCTCAGTAACTTCTTTGGGTTGCGTGTGTTCAACTCACAGAGTTGAACCTTCCTTTAGACAGAGCTGATTTGAAACCCTCTTTTTGTGGAATTTGCAAGTGGACATTTCAAGCGCTTTGGGGACAACGGTAGAAAAGGAAATATCTTCGTGTAAAAACAAGACTGAATCATTCTGAGAAACCACTTTGTGATGTGTGCCTTCCACTTACAGAGTTTAATCTTTCTTTTCACAGAACAGTTTGGAAACACTCTGTTTGTATTGTCTGCAAGTGGATATTTGGAACACTTTGAGGATTTCATTGGAAACAGTATTTCATCATCTTATGCTAGAGAGAAGAGTTCTCAGCAACTTGTTTGGGTTGCGTGTGTTCAACTCACAGAGTTGAAGCTTCCTTTAGAAAGAGGAGATTTGAAACCCTCTTTTTTGTGGAATTTGCAAGCGGACATTTGAAGCGCTTTTGGGCCAACGGTAGAAAAGGAAATATCTTCGTATAAAAACTAGAGAGAGTCAGTGTGAGAAACCACTTTGTGATGTGTGCGTTCCACTTACAGAGTTTAACCTTTCTTTTCATAGAACAGTGTGGAAACACACTGTTTGTAAAATCTGCAAGTGGATATTTGGACCTCTTTGAGGATTTCGTTGGAAACGGGATTTCTTCATCTAATGCTAGACAGAAGTATTCTCAGCAACTTCGTTGGGTTGCGTGTGTTCAACTCACAGAGTTGAACCTTTCTTTAGACAGAGCATATTTGAAACCCTCTTTTTTGTGGTATTTGCAAGTGGACATTTGAAGCGCTATGGGGCCAACGGTAGAAAAGGAAATATATTCGTACAAAAATCAGAGAGAATCATTCTGAGAAACCACTTTGTGATGGGTGCATTCCACTCACAGAGTTTAACCATTCTATTCATAGAGCAGCTTGGAAACACTCTGTTTCTAAAGTCCGCAAGTGGATATTAGGACCTCTTTGAGGATCTCGTTGGAAACGGGATTACTTCATCTAATGCTACACAGAAGAATTCTCAGTAACTTCTCCGGGTTGCCTGTGTTCAACTCTCAGAGATGAACCTTCCTTTAGACAGAGCAGATTTGAAGCAATCTTTTTGTGGAATTTGCAAGTGGACATTTCAAGCGCTTTGGGGACAACGGTAGTAAAGGAAATATCTTCGTATAAAACCTAGAGTGAATCATTCAGAGAAACCACTTTGTGATGTGTGCGTTCCACTTACAGAGTTTAACCTTTCTTTTCATAGAACAGTTTGGAAACACTCTGTTTGTAAAGTCTGCAAGTGGATATTTGGACCACTTTGAGGATTTCGTTGGAAACGGTATTTCTTCATCTAATGCTAGACAGAAGAATTCTCAGTAACTTCATTGACTTCCGAGGGTTCAACTCACAGAGTTGAACCTTCCTTTAGACAGAGGAGATTTGAAACCCTCTTTTTTGTGGAATTTGCAAGCGGACATTTGAAGCGCTTTTGGGCCAATGGTAGAAAAGGAAATATCTTCGTATAAAAACTAGAGAGAGTCAGTGTGAGAAACCACTTTGTGATGTGTGCGTTCCACTTACAGAGTTTAACCTTTCTTTTCATAGAACAGTTTCAAAACACTCTGTTTGTAAAGTCTGCAAGTTTATATTTGGACCACATTGAGGATTTCGTTGGAAAAGGTATTTCTTCATCTAATGCTAGACAGAAGAATTCTCAGTAACTTCTTTGAGTTCCGTGTGTTCAACTCACAGAGTTGAACCTTCCTTTAGACAGAGGAGATTTGAAAGCCTCTTATTGTGGAATTTGTAAGTGGACATTTCAAGCGCTTTGGGGCAAACGGTAGAAAAGGGAATATCTTCGTGTAAAAAGTAGAGAGAATCATTCTCAGAAACCACTTTTTGATGTGTGCTTTCCACTCACAGAGTTTAACCTTTCTTTTCATAGAGCGGTTTGGAAACACTCTGTTTGTAAAGTCTGCAAGTGGATATTTGGACCTCCTTGAGGATTTCTTTGGAATCGGGATTTCTTCATGTAATGCTAGACAGAAGAATTCTCAGTAACTTCTTTGGGTTGTGTGTGTTCAACTCACAGAGATGAACCTTCTTTTACACAGAGCAGATTTGAAACCCTCTTTTTGTGGAAATTGCAAGTGGACATTTCAAGCGAATTGGGGCCAACGGTAGAAAAGGAAATGTCTTCGTTTAAAAACTAGAGTGAATCATTCTGTGAAACTACTTTCTGATTTGTGTGTTCCACTCACAGAGGTTAACCTTTCTTTTCATAGAACAGTTTGGAAACACTGTGTTTGTAAAGTCTGCAAGTGGATATTTGAACCTCTTTATGGATTTCGTTGGAAACAGGATTTCTTCACCTAATGCTCGACAGAAGAATTCTCAGTCACTTCTTTGGGTTGTGTGTGTTCAAATCACAGAGATGAACCTTCCTTTAGACAGAGCAGATTTGAAACTCTCTTTTTGTGGAATTTGCAAGTGGACATTTCAAGCTCTTTGGGGCCAACAGTAGAAAAGGGAATATCTTCGTGTAAAAAGTAGAGAGAATCATTCTCAGAAACCACTTTTTGATGTGTGCTTTCCACTCACAGAGTTTAACCTTTCTTTTCATAGAACAGTTTGGAAACACTGTGTTTGTAAAGTCTGCAAGTGGATATTTGGACCTCTTTGAGGATTTCTTTGGAAACGGGATTTCTTCATCTAATGCTAGACAGAAGAATTCTCAGTAACTTCTTTGGGTTGCGTGTGTTCATCTCACAGAGATGAACCTTCCTTTAGACAGGGCAGATTGGAAACCCTCTTTTTGTTGGAATTTACAAGTGGACATTGCATGGGCTTTCGGGCCAACGGTAGAAAAGGGAATATCTCCGTGTAAAAACTAAAGAGAATCATTCTCAGAACCACTTTGTGATTTGTGCATTCCACTCACAGAGTTTAACCATTCTTTTCATAGAGCAGTTTGGAAACACTCTGTTTGTAAAGTCTGCAAGTGAATATTTGGACCTCTTTGAGGATTTTGTTGGAAACGGGGTTTCTTCATCTAATGTTAGACAGAAGAATTCTCAGTAACTTCTTTGGGTTGCGTGTGTTCAACTCACAGAGTTGAACCTTCCTTTAGACAGAGCAGATTTGAAACCCTCTTTTTGTGGAATTAGCAAGTGGACATTTCAAGGGCTTTGGGGCCAACGGTAGAAAAGGAAATATCTTCGTATAAAAACTAGAGTGAATCATTCTGAGAAACTACTTTCTGATGTGTGTGTTCCACTCACAGAGTTTAACCTTTCTTTTCATAGAACAGTTTGGAAACACTGTGTTTGTAAAGTCTGCATGTGGATATTTGGACCTCTTTGAGGATTTCATTGGAAAGGGGATTTCTTCACCTAATGCTCGACAGAAGAATTCTCAGTCACTTCTTTGGGTTGTGTGTGTTCAACTCACAGAGATGAACCTTCCTTTAGACAGAGCAGATTTGAAACCCTCTTTTTGTGGAATTTGCAATTGGACATTTCAAGCGCTTTGGGGCCAACGATAGAAAAGGGAATATCCCCATGTAAAAAGTAGAGAGAATCATTCTCAGAAACCACTTTTTGATGTGTGCTTTCCACTCACAGAGTTTAACCTTTCTTTTCATAGAGCAGTTTGGAAACACTCTGTTTGTAAAGTCTGCAAGTGGATATTTGGACCTCTTAGAGGATTTCGTTGGAAACGGGGTTTCTTCATCTAATGCTAGACAGAAGAATTCTCAGTAACTTCTTTGGGTTGCGTGTGTTCAACTCACAGAGTTGAACCTTCCTTTAGACAGAGCAGATTTGAAACCATCTTTTTGTGGAATTAGCAAGTGGACATTTCAAGGGCTTTGGGGCCAACAGTAGAAAAGGAAATATCTTCGTATAAAAACTAGAGTGAATCATTCTGAGAAACTACTTTCTGATGTGTGTGTTCCACTCACAGAGTTTAACCATTCTTTTCATAGAACAGTTTGGAAACACTGTGTTTGTAAAGTCTGCATGTGGGTATTTGGACCTCTTTGAGGATTTCATTGGAAACGGGATTTCTTCACCTAATGCTCGACAGAAGAATTCTCAGTAACTTCTTTGGGTTGTGTGTGTTCAACTCACAGAGATGAAAATTCCTTTAGACAGAGCAGATTTGAAACCCTCTTTTTGTGGAATTTGCAAGTAGACATTTCAAGCGCTTTGGGGCCAACGGTAGAAAAGGAAATATCTTCGTATAAAAACTAGAGTGAATCATTCTGAGAAACTACTTTCTGATTTGTGTGTTCCACTGACAGAGGTTAACCTTTCTTTTCATAGTACAGTTTGGAAACACTGTGTTTGTAAAGTCTTCAAGTGGATATTTGAACCTCTTTATGGATTTCGTTGGAAACGGGATTTCTTCATCTAATGCTAGACAGAAGAATTCTCAGTAACTTCTTTGGGTTGCGTGTGTTCAACTCACAGTGTTGAACCTTCCCTTAGACAGAGCAGATTTGAAACAATCTTTTTGTGGAATTTGCAAATGGACATTTCATGTGCTTTGGGGCCTACGGTGTAAAATGGAACATCTTCGTGTAAAAAGTATAGAGAATCATTCTCAGAAACCACTTTGTGATGTGTGCTTTCTACTCACAGAGTTTTACCATTCTTTTCATAGAGCAGCTTGGAAACACTCTGTTACTAAAGTCTGCAAGTGGATATTTGGATCACTTTGAGGATTTCGTTGGAAACGGGATTTCTTCATCTAATGCTAGACAGAAGAATTCTCAGTAACTTCTTTGTGTTGCGTGTGTTCAACTCACAGAGATGAACCTTCGTTTAGACAGAGCAGATTTGAAACCCTCTTTTTGTGGAATTTGCAATTGGACATTTCAAGTGCTTTGGGGCCAACGATAGAAAAGGGAATATCCTCGTGTAAAAAGTAGAGAGAATCATTCTCAGAAACCACTTTTTGATGTGTGCTTTCCACTCACAGAGTTTAACCTTCCTTTTCATAGAGCAGTTTGGAAACACTCTGTTTGTAAAGTCTGCAAGTGGATATTTTGACCTCTTTGAGGATTTCGTTGGAAACGGGATTTCTTCATCTAATTCTAGACAGAAGAATTCTCAGTAACTTCTTTGGGTTGCGTGTGTTCAACTCACAGACTTGAACCTTCCTTTAGACAGAGCAGATTTGAAAGAATCTTTTTGTGGAATTTGCAAGTGGACATTTCAACCGCTTTGGGGCCAACGGTAGAAAAGGAAATATCTTCGTATAAAAACTAGAGTGAATCATTCTGAGAAACTACTTTCTGATGTGTGTGTTCCACTCACAGAGTTTAACCATTCTTTTCATGGAACAGTTTGGAAACACTGTGTTTGTAAAGTCTGCATGTGGATATTTGGACCTCTTTGAGGATTTCATTGGAAACGGGATTTCTTCACCTAATGCTCGACAGAAGAATTCTCAGTAACTTCTTTGGGTTGTGTGTGTTCAACTCACAGAGATGAAAATTCCGTTAGACAGAGCAGATTTGAAACCCTCTTTTTGTGGAATTTGCAAGTGGACATTTCAAGCGCTTTGGGGCCAACGGTAGAAAAGGAAATATCTTCGTATAAAAACTAGAGTGAATCATTCTGAGAAACTACTTTCTGATTTGTGTGTTCCACTCACAGAGGTTAACCTTTCTTTTCATAGTACAGTTTGGAAACACTGTGTTTGTAAAGTCTTCAAGTGGATATTTGAACCTCTTTATGGATTTCGTTGGAAACGGGATTTCTTCATCTAATGCTAGACAGAAGAATTCTCAGTAACTTCTTTGGGTTGCGTGTGTTCAACTCACAGTGTTGAACCTTCCCTTAGACAGAGCAGATTTGAAACAATGTTTTTGTGGAATTTGCAAGTGGACATTTCAATCGCTTTGGGCTAGCGGTAGAAAAGGAAATATCTTCGTATAAAAACTAGAGTGAATCATTCTGAGAAACCACTTTGTGATGTGTGCGTTCCACTTACAGAGTTTAACCTTTCTTTTCATAGAACAGTTTCGAAACACTCTGTTTGTAAATTCTGCAAGTTTATATTGGGACCACATTGAGGATTTCGTTGGAAAAGGTATTTCTTCATCTAATGCTAGACAGAAGAATTCTCAGTAACTTCTTTGAGTTCCGTGTGTTCAACTCACAGAGTTGAACCTTCCTTTAGACAGAGGAGATTTGAAAGCCTCTTATTGTGGAATTTGCAAGTGGACATTTCAAGCGCTTTGGGGCAAACGGTAGAAAAGGGAATATCTTCGTGTAAAAAGTAGAGAGAATCATTCTCAGAAACCACTTTTTGATGTGTGCTTTCCACTCACAGAGTTTAACCTTTCTTTTCATAGAGCGGTTTGGAAACACTCTGTTTGTAAAGTCTGCAAGTGGATATTTGGACCTCCTTGAGGAGTTCTTTGGAATCGGGATTTCTTCATCTAATGCTAGACAGAAGAATTCTCAGTAACTTCTTTGGGTTGTGTGTGTTCAACTCACAGAGATGAACCTTCCTTTACACAGAGCAGATTTGAAACCCTCTTTTTGTGGAAATTGCAAGTGGACATTTCAAGCGAATTGGGGCCAACGGTAGAAAAGGAAATGTCTTCGTTTAAAAACTAGAGTGAATCATTCTGTGAAACTACTTTCTGATTTGTGTGTTCCACTCACAGAGGTTAACCTTTCTTTTCATAGAACAGTTTGGAAACACTGTGTTTGTAAAGTCTGCAAGTGGATATTTGAACCTCTTTATGGATTTCGTTGGAAACAGGATTTCTTCACCTAATGCTCGACAGAAGAATTCTCAGTCACTTCTTTGGGTTGTGTGTGTTCAAATCACAGAGATGAACCTTCCTTTAGACAGAGCAGATTTGAAACTTTCTTTTTGTGGAATTTGCAATTGGACATTTCAAGCGCTTTGGGGCCAACAGTAGAAAAGGGAATATCTTCGTGTAAAAAGTAGAGAGAATCATTCTCAGAAACCACTTTTTGATGTGTGCTTTCCACTCACAGAGTTTAACCTTTCTTTTCATAGAACAGTTTGGAAACACTGTGTTTGTAAAGTCTGCAAGTGGATATTTGGACCTCTTTGAGGATTTCTTTGGAAACTGGATTTCTTCATCTAATGCTAGACAGAAGAATTCTCAGTAACTTCTTTGGGTTGCGTGTGTTCATCTCACAGAGATGAACCTTCCTTTAGACAGGGCAGATTGGAAACCCTCTTTTTGTTGGAATTTACAAGTGGACATTGCATGGGCTTTGGGGCCAACGGTAGAAAAGGGAATATGTTCGTGTAAAAACTAAATAGAATCATTCTCAGAACCACTTTGTGATTTGTGCATTCCACTCACAGAGTTTAACCATTCTTTTCATAGAGCAGTTTGGAAACACTCTGTTTGTAAAGTCTGCAAGTGAATATTTGGACCTCTCTGAGGATTTCGTTGGAAACGGGGTTTCTTCATCTAATGTTAGACAGAAGAATTCTCAGTAACTTCTTTGTGTTGCGTGTGTTCAACTCACAGAGTTGAACCTTCCTTTAGACAGAGCAGATTTGAAACCCTCTTTTTGTGGAATTAGCAAGTGGACATTTCAAGGGCTTTGGGGCCAACGATAGAAAAGGAAATATCTTCGTTTAAAAACTAGAGTGAATCATTCTGTGAAACTACTTTCTGATTTGTGTGTTCCACTCACAGAGGTTAACCTTTCTATTCATAGAACAGTTTGGAAACACTGTGTTTGTAAAGTCTGCAAGTGGATATTTGAACCTCTTTATGGATTTCGTTGGAAACGGCATTTCTTCACCTAATGCTCGACAGAAGAATTCTCAGTCACTTCTTTGGGTTGTGTGTGTTCAAATCACAGAGATGAACCTTCCTTTAGACAGAGCAGATTTGAAACTCTCTTTTTGTGGAATTTGCAAGTGGACATTTCAAGCGCTTTGGGGCCAACGGTAGAAAAGGGAATATCTTCGTGTAAAAAGTAGAGAGAATCATTCTCAGAAACCACTTTTTGATGTGTGCTTTCCACTCACAGAGTTTAACCTTTCTTTTCATAGAACAGTTTGGAAACACTCTGTTTGTAAAGTCTGCAAGTGGATATTTGGACCTCTTTGAGGATTTCTTTGGAAACGGGATTTCTTCATCTAATGCTAGACAGAAGAATTCTCAGTCACTTCTTTGGGTTGCGTGTGTTCATCTCACAGAGATGAACCTTCCTTTAGACAGGGCAGATTGGAAACCCTCTTTTTGTTGGAATTTACAAGTGGACATTGCAAGGGCTTTGAGGCCAACGGTAGAAAAGGGAATATCTTCGTGTAAAAACTAAAGAGAATCATTCTCAGAACCACTTTGTGATTTGTGCATTCCACTCACAGAGTTTAACCATTCTTTTCATAGAGCAGTTTGGAAACACTCTGTTTGTAAAGTCTGCAAGTGGATATTTGGACCTGTTTGAGGTTTTCATTGGAAACGGGATTTCTTCATCTAATACTAGACAGAAGAATTCTCAGTAACTTCTTTGGGTTGCCTGTGTTCAACTCACAGTGTTGAACCTTCCCTTAGACAGAGCAGATTTGAAACAATCTTTTTGTGGAATTTGCAAGTGGACATTTCAAGCGCTTTGTGGCCAACGGTAGAAAATGGAATATCTTCGAGTAAAAAGTATAGAGAATCATTCTCAGAAACCACTATGTGATGTGTACATTCCACTGACAGAGTTTAACCTTTCTTTTCATAGAGGTGTTTGGAAACACTCTGTTTGTAAAGTCTGCAAGTGGATATTTGAACCTCTATGAGGATTTCCTTGGAAACGGGATTTCTTCATCTAATGCTAGACAGAAGAATTCTCAGTAACTTCTTTGGGTTGCGTGTGTTCAACTCACAGAGATGAACATTCCTTTAGACATAGCAGATTTGAAACACTCTTTTTGTGGAATTTGCAAATGGACATTTCACCCGCTTTGGGGCCCACGGTAGAAAAGGAAATATATTCGTATAAAAACTAGAGAGAATCACTCTGTGAAACCACTTTGTGATGTGTGTGTTCCACTCACAGAGTTTAACCTTTCTTTCCATAGAACAGTTTGGAAACACTCTGTTTGTAAAGTCTACATGTGGATATTTGGAGCTCTTTGAGGATTTCTTTGGAAACGGGATTTCTTCTTCTAATGCTAGACAGAAGAATTCTCTGTAACTTCTTTAGGTTGCGTGTGTTCCTCTCACAGAGATGAACCTTCCTTTTGACAGGGCAGTTTGGAAACCCTCTTTTTGTTGGAATTTACAAGTGGACATTGCAAGGGCTTTGGGGCCAACGGTAGAAAAGGGATTATCTTCGTGTAAAAACTAGAGAGAATCATTCTCAGAACCACTTTGTGATTTGTGCATTCCACTCACAGAGTTTAACCATTCTTTGCATAGAGCAGTTTGGAAACACTCTGTTTGTAAAGTCTGCAAGTGGATATTTGGACCTCTTTGAGGATTTCGTTGGAAACGGGGTTTCTTCATGTAATGTTAGACAGAAGAATTCTCAGTAACTTCTTTGGGTTGCGTGTGTTCAACTCACAGAGTTGAACCTTCCTTTAGACAGAGCAGATTTGAAACCCTCTTTTTGTGGAATTAGCAAGTGGACATTTCAAGGGCTTTGGGGCCAACGGTAGAAAAGGAAATATCTTCGTATAAAAACTAGAGTGAATCATTCTGAGAAACTACTTTCTGATGTGTGTGTTCCACTCACAGAGTTTAACCTTTCTTTTCATAGAACAGTTTGGAAACACTGTGTTTGTAAAGTCTGCATGTGGATATTTGGACCTCTTTGAGGATTTCATTGGAAACGGGATTTCTTCACCTAATGCTCGACAGAAGAATTCTCAGTAACTTCTTTGTGTTGTGTGTGTTCGACTCACAGTGTTGAACCTTCCCTTAGACAGAGCAGATTTGAAACAATCTTTTTGTGGAATTTGCAAGTGGACATTTCAAGCGCTTTGGGGCCTACGGTAGAAAATGGAACATCTTCGGGTAAAATGTACAGAGAATCATTCTCAGAAACAACTTTGTGATGTGTGCATTCCACTCACAGAGTTTAACCTTTCTTTTCATAGAGCAGTTTGGAAACACTGTGTTTGTAAAGTCTGTATGTCGATATTTGGACCTCTTTGAGGATGTCATTGGAAAGGGGATTTCTTCACCTAATGCTCGACAGAAGAATTCTCAGTAACTTCTTTGGGTTGTGTGTGTTCAACTCACAGAGATGAACCTTCCTTTAGACAGAGCAGATTTGAAACCCTCTTTTTGTTCAATTTGTATGTGGACATTTCAAGCGCTTTGGGGCCAACGTTAGAAAAGGGAATATCCTCATTTAAAAAGTAGAGAGAATCATTCTCAGAAACCACTTTTTGATGTGTGCTTTCCACTCACAGAGTTTAACCATTCTTTTCATAGAGCAGTTTGGAAACACTCTGTTTGTAAAGTCTGCAACTGGATATTTGGACTTCTTTGAGGATTTCGTTGGAAACGGGGTTTCTTCATCTAATGTTAGACAGAAGAATTCTCAGTAACTTCTTTGGGTTGCGTGTGTTCAACTCACAGAGTTGAACCTTCCTTTAGACAGAGCAGATTTGAAACCCTCTTTTTGTGGAAGTAGCAAGTGGACATTTCAAGGGCTTTGGGGCCAACGGTAGAAAAGGAAATATCTTCGTATAAAAACTAGAGTGAATCATTCTGAGAAACTACTTTCTGATGTGTGTGTTCCACTCACAGAGTTTAACCTTTCTTTTCATAGAACAGTTTGGAAACACTGTGTTTGTAAAATCTGCATGTGGATATTTGGACCTCTTTGAGGATTTCATTGGAAAGGGGATTTCTTCACCAAATGCTCGACAGAAGAATTCTCAGTAACTTCTTTGGGTTTTGTGTGTTCAACTCACAGAGATGAACCTTCCTTTAGACAGAGCAGATTTGAAACCCTCTTTTTGTGGAATTTGCAATTGGACATTTCAAGCGCTTTGGGGCCAACGACGGAAAAGGGAATATCCCCATGTAAAAAGTAGAGAGAATCATTCTCAGAAACCACTTTTTGATGTGTGCTTTCCACTCACAGAGTTTAACCTTTCTTTTCATAGAGCAGTTTGGAAACACTCTGTTTGTAAAGTCTGCAAGTGGATATTTGGACGTCTTAGAGGATTTCGTTGGAAACGGGGTTTCTTCATCTAATGCTAGACAGAAGAATTCTCAGTAACTTCTTTGGGTTGCGTGTGTTCAACTCACAGAGTTGAACCTTCCTTTAGACAGAGCAGATTTGAAACCATCTTTTTGTGGAATTAGCAAGTGGACATTTCAAGGGCTTTGAGGCCAACGGTAGAAAAGGAAATATCTTCGTATAAAAACTAGAGTGAATCATTCTGAGAAACTACTTTCTGATGTGTGTGTTCCACTCACAGAGTTTAACCATTCTTTTCATAGAACAGTTTGGAAACACTGTGTTTGTAAAGTCTGCATGTGGATATTTGGACCTCTTTGAGGATTTCATTGGAAAGGGGATTTCTTCACCTAATGCTCGACAGAAGAATTCTCAGTAACTTCTTTGGGTTGTGTGTGTTCAACTCACAGAGATGAAAATTCCTTTAGACAGAGCAGATTTGAAACCCTCTTTTTGTGGAATTTGCAAGTGGACATTTCAAGCGCTTTGGGGCCAACGGTAGAAAAGGAAATATCTTCGTATAAAAACTAGAGTGAATCAGTCTGAGAAACCAATTTGTGATGTGTGCATTCCACTCACAGAGTTTAACCATTCTTTTCATAGAGCAGTTTGGAAACACTCTGTTTGTAAAGTCTTCAAGTGGATATTTGAACCTCTTTATGGATTTCGTTGGAAACGGGATTTCTTCATCTAATGCTAGACAGAAGAATTCTCAGTAACTTCTTTGGGTTGCGTGTGTTCAACTCACAGTGTTGAAGCTTCCCTTAGACAGAGCAGATTTGAAACAATCTTTTTGTGGAATTTGCAAATGGACATTTCATGTGCTTTGGGGCCTACGGTGGAAAATGGAACATCTTCGTGTAAAAAGTATAGAGAATCATTCTCAGAAACCACTTTGTGATGTGTGCTTTCTACTCACAGAGTTTAACCTTTCTTTTCATAGAGCAGTTTGGAAACACTCTGTTTGTAAAGTCTGCAAGTGGATATTTGGACCTCTTTGAGGATTTCGTTGGAAACGGGAATTCTTCATCTAATTCTAGACAGAAGAATTCTCGGTAACTTCTTTGGGTTGCGTGTGTTCAACTCACAGACTTGAACCTTCCTTTAGACAGAGCAGATTTGAAACAATCTTTTTGTGGAATTTGCAAGGGGACATTTCAACCGCTTTGGGGCCAACGGTGGAAAAGGAAATATCTTCGTATAAAAACTAGAGTGAATCATTCTGAGAAACCACTTTGTGATGTGTGCGTTCCACTTACAGAGTTTAAGCTTTCTTTTCATGGAACAGTTTCGAAACACTCTGTTTGTAAAGTCTGCGAGTGGATATTTGGATCACATTGAGGATTTCGTTGGAAACGGTATTTCTTCATCTAACGCTAGACAGAAGAATTCTCAGTAACTTCTTTGAGTTCCGTGTGTTCAACTCACAGAGTTGAACCTTCCTTTAGACAGAGGAGATTTGAAACCCTCTTATTGTGGAATTTGCAAGTGGAGATTTCAACCGCTTTGGGGGCAACGGTAGAAAAGGAGATATCTTCGTGTAAAAAGTACAGAGAATCATTCTCAGAAACCACTTTGTGATGTGTGCATTCCACACACAGAGTTTAACCTTTCTTTTCATAGAGCAGTTTGGAAACACTCTGTTCCTAAAGTCTGCAAGTGGATATTTGGATCACTTTGAGGATTTCGTTGGAAACGGGATTTCTTCATCTAATGCTAGACAGAAGAATTCTCAGTAACTTCTTTGGGTTGTGTGTGTTCAAATCACAGAGATGAACCTTCCTTTAGACAGAGCAGATTTGAAACTCTCTTTTTGTGGAATTTGCAAGTGGACATTTCAAGCGCTTTGGGGCCAACGGTAGAAAAGGGAATATCTTCGTGTAAAAAATAGAGAGAATCATTCTCAGAAACCACTTTTTGATGTGTGCTTTCCACTCACAGAGTTTAACCATTCTTTTCATAGAGCAGTTTGGAAACACTCTGTTTGTAAAGTCTGCAACTGGATATTTGGACTTCTTTGAGAATTTCGTTGGAAACGGGGTTTCTTCATCTAATGTTAGACAGAAGAATTCTCAGTAACTTCTTTGGGTTGCGTGTGTTCAACTCACAGAGTTGAACCTTCCTTTAGACAGAGCAGATTTGAAACCCTCTTTTTGTGGAATTAGCAAGTGGACATTTCAAGGGCTTTGGGGCCAACGGTAGAAAAGGAAATATCTTCGTATAAAAACTAGAGTGAATCATTCTGAGAAACTACTTTCTGATGTGTGTGTTCCACTCACAGAGTTTAACCTTTCTTTTCATAGAACTTTTTGGAAACACTCTGTTTGTAAAGTCTGCAAGTGGATATTTGGACCTCTTTGAGGATTTCATTGGAAAGGGGACTTCTTCACCTAATGCTCGACAGAAGAATTCTCAGTAACTTCTTTGGGTTTTGTGTGTTCAACTCACAGAGATGAACCTTCCTTTAGACAGAGCAGATTTGAAACCCTCTTTTTGTGGAATTTGCAATTGGACATTTCAAGCGCTTTGGGGACAACGACGGAAAAGGGAATATCCCCATGTGAAAAGTAGAGAGAATCATTCTCAGAAACCACTTTTTGATGTGTGCTTTCCACTCACAGAGTTTAACCTTTCTTTTCATAGAGCAGTTTGGAAACACTCTGTTTGTAAAGTCTGCAAGTGGATATTTGGACGTCTTAGAGGATTTCGTTGGAAACGGGGTTTCTTCATCTAATGCTAGACAGAAGAATTCTCAGTAACTTCTTTGGGTTGTGTGTGTTCAACTCACAGAGTTGAACCTTCCTTTAGACAGAGCATATTTGAAACCATCTTTTTGTGGAATTAGCAAGTGGACATTTCAAGCGCTTTGGGGCCAACGGTAGAAAAGGAAATATCTTCATATAAAAACTAGAGTGAATCATTCTGAGAAACTACTTTCTGATGTGTGTGTTCCACTCACAGAGTTTAACCATTCTTTTCATAGAACAGTTTGGAAACACTGTGTTTGTAAAGTCTGCATGTGGATATTTGGACCTCTTTGAGGATTTCATTGGAAACGGGATTTCTTCACCTAATGCTCGACAGAAGAATTCTCAGTAACTTCTTTGGGTTGTGTGTGTTCAACTCACAGAGATGAAAATTCCTTTAGACAGAGCAGATTTGAAACCCTCTTTTTGTGGAATTTGCAAGTGGACATTTCAAGCGCTTTGGGGCCAACGGTAGAAAAGGAAATATCTTCGTATAAAAACTAGAGTGAATCATTCTGAGAAACTACTTTCTGATTTGTGTGTTCCACTCACAGAGGTTAACCTTTCTTTTCATAGTACAGTTTGGACACACTGTGTTTGTAAAGTCTTCAAGTGGATATTTGAACCTCTTTATGGATTTCGTTGGAAACGGGATTTCTTCATCTAATGCTAGACAGAAGAATTCTCAGTAACTTCTTTGGGTTGCGTGTGTTCAACTCACAGTGTTGAAGCTTCCCTTAGACAGAGCAGATTTGAAACAATCTTTTTGTGGAATTTGCAAAAGGACATTTCATGTGATTTGGGGCCTACGGTGGAAAATGGAACATCTTCGTGTAAAAAGTATAGAGAATCATTCTCAGAAACCACTTTGTGATGTGTGCTTTCTACTCACAGAGTTTAACCTTTCTTTTCATAGAGCAGTTTGGAAACACTCTGTTTGTAAAGTCTGCAAGTGGATATTTGGACCTCTTTGAGGATTTCGTTGGAAACGGGATTTCTTCATCTAATTCTAGACAGAAGAATTCTCGGTAACTTCTTTCGGTTGCGTGTGTTCAACTAACAGACTTGAACCTTCCTTTAGACAGAGCAGATTTGAAACAATCTTTTTGTGGTATTTGCAAGTGGACATTTCAACCGCTTTGGGGCCAACGGTAGAAAAGGAAATATCTTCGTATAAAAACTAGAGTGAATCATTCTGAGAAACCACTTTGTGATGTGTGCGTTCCACTTACAGAGTTTAAGCTTTCTTTTCATAGAACAGTTTCGAAACACTCTGTTTGTAAAGTCTGCGAGTGGATATTTGGACCACATTGAGGATTTCGTTGGAAACGGTATTTCTTCATCTAACGCTAGACAGAAGAATTCTCAGTAACTTCTTTGAGTTCCGTGTGTTCAACTCACAGAGTTGAACCTTCCTTTAGACAGAGGAGATTTGAAACCCTCTTCTTGTGGAATTTGCAAGTGGAGATTTCAACCGCTTTGGGGGCAACGGTAGAAAAGGAAATATCTTCGTGTAAAAAGTACAGAGAATCATTCTCAGAAACCACTTTGTGATGTGTGCATTCCACACACAGAGTTTAACCTTTCTTTTCATAGAGCAGTTTGGAAACACTCTGTTCCTAAAGTCTGCAAGTGGATATTTGGATCACTTTGAGGATTTCGTTGGAAACGGGATTTCTTCATCTAATGCTAGACAGAAGAATTCTCAGTAACTTCTTTGGGTTGCGTGTGTTCAACTCACAGAGATGAACCTTCCTTTACACAGAGCAGATTTGAAACCCTCTTTTTGTGGAAATTGCAAGTGGACATTTCAAGCGCATTGGGGCCAACGGTAGAAAAGGAAATATCTTCGTTTAAAAACTAGAGTGAATCATTCTGTGAAACTACTTTCTGATTTGTGTGTTCCACTCACAGAGGTTAACCTTTCTTTTCATAGAACAGTTTGGAAACACTGTGTTTGTAAAGTCTGCAAGTGGATATTTGAACCTCTTTATGGATTTCGTTGGAAACGGGATTTCTTCACCTAATGCTCGACAGAAGAATTCTCAGTCACTTCTTTGGGTTGTGTGTGTTCAAATCACAGAGATGAACCTTCCTTTAGACAGAGCAGATTTGAAACTCTCTTTTTGTGGAATTTGCAATTGGACATTTCAAGCGCTTTGGGGCCAACGGTAGAAAAGGGAATATCTTCGTGTAAAAAGTAGAGAGAATCATTCTCAGAAACCACTTTTAGATGTGTGCTTTCCACTCACAGAGTTTAACCATTCTTTTCATAGAACAGTTTGGAAACACTCTGTTTGTAAAGTCTGCAAGTGGATATTTGGACCTCTTTGAGGATTTCTTTGGAAACGGGATTTCTTCATCTAATGCTAGACAGAAGAATTCTCAGTAACTTCTTTGGGTTGCGTGTGTTCATCTCACAGAGATGAACCTTCCTTTAGACAGGGCAGATTGGAAACCCTCTTTTTGTTGGAATTTACAAGTGGACATTGCAAGGGCTTTGGGGCCAACGGTAGAAAAGGGAATATCTTCGTGTAAAAACTAAAGAGAATCATTCTCAGAACCACTTTGTGATTTGTGCATTCCACTCACAGAGTTTAACCATTCTTTTCATAGAGCAGTTTGGAAACACTCTGTTTGTAAAGTCTGCAAGTGGATATTTGGACCTCTTTGAGGATTTCGTTGGAAACGGGGTTTCTTCATCTAATGTTAGACAGAAGAATTCTCAGTAACTTCTTTGGGTTGCGTGTGTTCAACTCACAGAGTTGAACCTTCCTTTAGACAGAGCAGATTTGAAACCCTCTTTTTGTGGAATTAGCAAGTGGACATTTCAAGGGCTTTGGGGCCAACGGTAGAAAAGGAAATATCTTCGTATAAAAACTAGAGTGAATCATTCTGAGAAACTACTTTCTGATGTGTGTGTTCCACTGACAGAGGTTAACCTTTCTTTTCATAGTACAGTTTGGAAACACTGTGTTTGTAAAGTCTTCAAGTGGATATTTGAACCTCTTTATGGATTTCGTTGGAAACGGGGTTTCTTCATCTAATGTTAGACAGAAGAATTCTCAGTAACTTCTTTGGGTTGCGTGTGTTCAACTCACAGAGTTGAACCTTCCTTTAGACAGAGCAGATTTGAAACCCTCTTTTTGTGGAATTAGCAAGTGGACATTTCAAGGGCTTTGGGGCCAACGGTAGAAAAGGAAATATCTTCGTATAAAAACTAGAGTGAATCATTCTGAGAAACTACTTTCTGATGTGTGTGTTCCACTCACAGAGTTTAACCTTTCTTTTCATAGAACTTTTTGGAAACACTCTGTTTGTAAAGTCTGCAAGTGGATATTTGGACCTCTTTGAGGATTTCATTGGAAAGGGGATTTCTTCACCTAATGCTCGACAGAAGAATTCTCAGTAACTTCTTTGGGTTTTGTGTGTTCAACTCACAGAGATGAACCTTCCTTTAGACAGAGCAGATTTGAAACCCTCTTTTTGTGGAATTTGCAATTGGACATTTCAAGCGCTTTGGGGACAACGACGGAAAAGGGAATATCCCCATGTGAAAAGTAGAGAGAATCATTCTCAGAAACCACTTTTTGATGTGTGCTTTCCACTCACAGAGTTTAACCTTTCTTTTCATAGAGCAGTTTGGAAACACTCTGTTTGTAAAGTCTGCAAGTGGATATTTGGACGTCTTAGAGGATTTCGTTGGAAACGGGGTTTCTTCATCTAATGCTAGACAGAAGAATTCTCAGTAACTTCTTTGGGTTGTGTGTGTTCAACTCACAGAGTTGAACCTTCCTTTAGACAGAGCAGATTTGAAACCATCTTTTTGTGGAATTAGCAAGTGGACATTTCAAGCGCTTTGGGGCCAACGGTAGAAAAGGAAATATCTTCATATAAAAACTAGAGTGAATCATTCTGAGAAACTACTTTCTGATGTGTGTGTTCCACTCACAGAGTTTAACCATTCTTTTCATAGAACAGTTTGGAAACACTGTGTTTGTAAAGTCTGCATGTGGATATTTGGACCTCTTTGAGGATTTCATTGGAAACGGGATTTCTTCACCTAATGCTCGACAGAAGAATTCTCAGTAACTTCTTTGGGTTGTGTGTGTTCAACTCACAGAGATGAAAATTCCTTTAGACAGAGCAGATTTGAAACCCTCTTTTTGTGGAATTTGCAAGTGGACATTTCAAGCGCTTTGGGGCCAACGGTAGAAAAGGAAATATCTTCGTATAAAAACTAGAGTGAATCATTCTGAGAAACTACTTTCTGATTTGTGTGTTCCACTCACAGAGGTTAACCTTTCTTTTCATAGTACAGTTTGGACACACTGTGTTTGTAAAGTCTTCAAGTGGATATTTGAACCTCTTTATGGATTTCGTTGGAAACGGGATTTCTTCATCTAATGCTAGACAGAAGAATTCTCAGTAACTTCTTTGGGTTGCGTGTGTTCAACTCACAGTGTTGAAGCTTCCCTTAGACAGAGCAGATTTGAAACAATCTTTTTGTGGAATTTGCAAAAGGACATTTCATGTGATTTGGGGCCTACGGTGGAAAATGGAACATCTTCGTGTAAAAAGTATAGAGAATCATTCTCAGAAACCACTTTGTGATGTGTGCTTTCTACTCACAGAGTTTAACCTTTCTTTTCATAGAGCAGTTTGGAAACACTCTGTTTGTAAAGTCTGCAAGTGGATATTTGGACCTCTTTGAGGATTTCGTTGGAAACGGGATTTCTTCATCTAATTCTAGACAGAAGAATTCTCGGTAACTTCTTTCGGTTGCGTGTGTTCAACTAACAGACTTGAACCTTCCTTTAGACAGAGCAGATTTGAAACAATCTTTTTGTGGTATTTGCAAGTGGACATTTCAACCGCTTTGGGGCCAACGGTAGAAAAGGAAATATCTTCGTATAAAAACTAGAGTGAATCATTCTGAGAAACCACTTTGTGATGTGTGCGTTCCACTTACAGAGTTTAAGCTTTCTTTTCATAGAACAGTTTCGAAACACTCTGTTTGTAAAGTCTGCGAGTGGATATTTGGACCACATTGAGGATTTCGTTGGAAACGGTATTTCTTCATCTAACGCTAGACAGAAGAATTCTCAGTAACTTCTTTGAGTTCCGTGTGTTCAACTCACAGAGTTGAACCTTCCTTTAGACAGAGGAGATTTGAAACCCTCTTCTTGTGGAATTTGCAAGTGGAGATTTCAACCGCTTTGGGGGCAACGGTAGAAAAGGAAATATCTTCGTGTAAAAAGTACAGAGAATCATTCTCAGAAACCACTTTGTGATGTGTGCATTCCACACACAGAGTTTAACCTTTCTTTTCATAGAGCAGTTTGGAAACACTCTGTTCCTAAAGTCTGCAAGTGGATATTTGGATCACTTTGAGGATTTCGTTGGAAACGGGATTTCTTCATCTAATGCTAGACAGAAGAATTCTCAGTAACTTCTTTGGGTTGCGTGTGTTCAACTCACAGAGATGAACCTTCCTTTACACAGAGCAGATTTGAAACCCTCTTTTTGTGGAAATTGCAAGTGGACATTTCAAGCGCATTGGGGCCAACGGTAGAAAAGGAAATATCTTCGTTTAAAAACTAGAGTGAATCATTCTGTGAAACTACTTTCTGATTTGTGTGTTCCACTCACAGAGGTTAACCTTTCTTTTCATAGAACAGTTTGGAAACACTGTGTTTGTAAAGTCTGCAAGTGGATATTTGAACCTCTTTATGGATTTCGTTGGAAACGGGATTTCTTCACCTAATGCTCGACAGAAGAATTCTCAGTCACTTCTTTGGGTTGTGTGTGTTCAAATCACAGAGATGAACCTTCCTTTAGACAGAGCAGATTTGAAACTCTCTTTTTGTGGAATTTGCAATTGGACATTTCAAGCGCTTTGGGGCCAACGGTAGAAAAGGGAATATCTTCGTGTAAAAAGTAGAGAGAATCATTCTCAGAAACCACTTTTAGATGTGTGCTTTCCACTCACAGAGTTTAACCATTCTTTTCATAGAACAGTTTGGAAACACTCTGTTTGTAAAGTCTGCAAGTGGATATTTGGACCTCTTTGAGGATTTCTTTGGAAACGGGATTTCTTCATCTAATGCTAGACAGAAGAATTCTCAGTAACTTCTTTGGGTTGCGTGTGTTCATCTCACAGAGATGAACCTTCCTTTAGACAGGGCAGATTGGAAACCCTCTTTTTGTTGGAATTTACAAGTGGACATTGCAAGGGCTTTGGGGCCAACGGTAGAAAAGGGAATATCTTCGTGTAAAAACTAAAGAGAATCATTCTCAGAACCACTTTGTGATTTGTGCATTCCACTCACAGAGTTTAACCATTCTTTTCATAGAGCAGTTTGGAAACACTCTGTTTGTAAAGTCTGCAAGTGGATATTTGGACCTCTTTGAGGATTTCGTTGGAAACGGGGTTTCTTCATCTAATGTTAGACAGAAGAATTCTCAGTAACTTCTTTGGGTTGCGTGTGTTCAACTCACAGAGTTGAACCTTCCTTTAGACAGAGCAGATTTGAAACCCTCTTTTTGTGGAATTAGCAAGTGGACATTTCAAGGGCTTTGGGGCCAACGGTAGAAAAGGAAATATCTTCGTATAAAAACTAGAGTGAATCATTCTGAGAAACTACTTTCTGATGTGTGTGTTCCACTCACAGAGTTTAACCTTTCTTTTCATAGAACAGTTTGGAAACACTGTGTTTGTAAAGTCTGCATGTGGATATTTGGACCTCTTTGAGGATTTCATTGGAAAGGGGATTTCTTCACCTAATGCTCGACAGAAGAATTCTCAGTAACTTCTTTGGGTTGTGTGTGTTCAACTCACAGAGATGAACCTTCCTTTAGACAGAGCAGATTTGAAACCCTCTTTTTGTGGAATTTGCAATTGGACATTTCAAGCGCTTTGGGGCCAACGATAGAAAAGGGAATATCCCCATGTAAAAAGTATAGAGAATCATTCTCAGAAACCACTTTTTGATGTGTGCTTTCCACTCACAGAGTTTAACCTTTCTTTTCATAGAGCAGTTTGGAAACACTCTGTTTGTAAAGTCTGCAAGTGGATATTTGGACCTCTTAGAGGATTTCGTTGGAAACGGGGTTTCTTCATCTAATGCTAGACAGAAGAATTCTCAGTTACTTCTTTGGGTTGCGTGTGTTCAACTCACAGCGATGAGCCTTCCTTTACACAGAGCAGATTTGAAACCCTCTTTTTGTGGAAATTGCAAGTGGACATTTCATGCGCATTGGGGCCAACGGTAGAAAAGGAAATATCTTCGTTTGAAAACTAGAGTGAATCATTCTGTGAAACTACTTTCTGATTTGTGTGTTCCACTCACAGAGGTTAACCTTTCTTTTCATAGAACAGTTTGGAAACACTGTGTTTGTAAAGTCTGCAAGTGGATATTTGAACCTCTTTATGGATTTCGTTGGAAACGGGATTTCTTCACCTAATGCTCGACAGAAGAATTCTCAGTCACTTCTTTGGGTTGTGTGTGTTCAAATCACAGAGATGAACCTTCCTTTAGACAAAGCAGATATGAAACTATCTTTTTGTGGAATTTGCAAGTGGACATTTCAAGCGCTTTGGGGCCAACAGTAGAAAAGGGAATATCTTCGTGTAAAAAATAGAGAGAATCATTCTCAGAAACCACTTTTTGATGTGTGCTTTCCACTCACAGAGTTTAACCATTCTTTTCATAGAGCAGTTTGGAAACACTCTGTTTGTAAAGTCTGCAACTGGATATTTGGACTTCTTTGAGAATTTCGTTGGAAACGGGGTTTCTTCATCTAATGTTAGACAGAAGAATTCTCAGTAACTTCTTTGGGTTGCGTGTGTTCAACTCACAGAGTTGAACCTTCCTTTAGACAGAGCAGATTTCAAACCCTCTTTTTGTGGAATTAGCAAGTGGACATTTCAAGGGCTTTGGGGCCAACGGTAGAAAAGGAAATATCTTTGTATAAAAACTAGAGTGAATCATTCTGAGAAACAACTTTCTGATGTGTGTGTTCCACTCACAGAGTTTAACCTTTCTTTTCATAGAACTGTTTGGAAACACTGTGTTTGTAAAGTCTGCAAGTGGATATTTGGACCTCTTTGAGGATTTCATTGGAAAGGGGATTTCTTCACCTAATGCTCGACAGAAGAATTCTCAGTAACTTCTTTGGGTTTTGTGTGTTCAACTCACAGAGATGAACCTTCCTTTAAACAGAGCAGATTTGAAACCCTCTTTTTGTGGAATTTGCAATTGGACATTTCAAGCGCTTTGGGGACAACGACGGAAAAGGGAATATCCCCATGTGAAAAGTAGAGAGAATCATTCTCAGAAACCACTTTTTGATGTGTGCTTTCCACTCACAGAGTTTAACCTTTCTTTTCATAGAGCAGTTTGGAAACACTCTGTTTGTAAAGTCTGCAAGTGGATATTTGGACGTCTTAGAGGATTTCGTTGGAAACGGGGTTTCTTCATCTAATGCTAGACAGAAGAAGTCTCAGTAACTTCTTTGGGTTGCGTGTGTTCAACTCACAGAGTTGAACCTTCCTTTAGACAGAGCAGATTTGAAACCGTCTTTTTGTGGAATTAGCAAGTGAACATTTCAAGCGCTTTGGGGCCAACGGTAGAAAAGGAAATATCTTCGTATAAAAACTAGAGTGAATCATTCTGAGAAACTACTTTCTGATGTGTGTGTTCCACTCACAGAGTTTAACCATTCTTTTCATAGAACAGTTTGGAAACACTGTGTTTGTAAAGTCTGCATGTGGATATTTGGACCTCTTTGAGGATTTCATTGGAAACGGGATTTCTTCACCTAATGCTCGTCAGAAGAATTCTCAGTAACTTCTTTGGGTTGTGTGTGTTCAACTCACAGAGATGAAAATTCCTTTAGACAGAGCAGATTTGAAACCCTCTTTTTGTGGAATTTGCAAGTGGACATTTCAAGCGCTTTGGGGCCAACGGTAGAAAAGGAAATATCTTCGTATAAAAACTAGAGTGAATCATTCTGAGAAACTACTTTCTGATTTGTGTGTTCCACTCACAGAGGTTAACCTTTCTTTTCATAGTACAGTTTGGAAACACTGTGTTTGTAAAGTCTGCAAGTGGATATTTGGACCTCTTTGAGGATTTCGTTGGAAACGGGATTTCTTCATCTAATTCTAGACAGAAGAATTCTCGGTAACTTCTTTGGGTTGCGTGTGTTCAACTAACAGACTTGAACCTTCCTTTAGACAGAGCAGATTTGAAACAATCTTTTTGTGGTATTTGCAAGTGGACATTTCAACCGCTTTGGGTCCAACGGTAGAAAAGGAAATATCTTCGTATAAAAACTAGAGTGAATCATTCTGAGAAACCACTTTGTGATGTGTGCGTTCCACTTACAGAGTTTAAGCTTTCTTTTCATAGAACAGTTTCGAAACACTCTGTTTGTAAAGTCTGCGAGTGGATATTTGGACCACATTGAGGATTTCGTTGGAAACGGTATTTCTTCATCTAACGCTAGACAGAAGAATTCTCAGTAACTTCTTTGAGTTCCGTGTGTTCAACTCACAGAGTTGAACCTTCCTTTAGACAGAGGAGATTTGAAACCCTCTTCTTGTGGAATTTGCAAGTGGAGATTTCAACCGCTTTGGGGGCAACGGTAGAAAAGGAAATATCTTCGTGTAAAAAGTACAGAGAATCATTCTCAGAAACCACTTTGTGATGTGTGCATTCCACACACAGAGTTTAACCATTCTTTTCATAGAGCAGTTTGGAAACACTCTGTTCCTAAAGTCTGCAAGTGGATATTTGGATCACTTTGAGGATTTCGTTGGAAACGGGATTTCTTCATCTAATGCTAGACAGAAGAATTCTCAGTAACTTCTTTGGGTTGCGTGTGTTCAACTCACAGAGATGAACCTTCCTTTACACAGAGCAGATTTGAAACCCTCTTTTTGTGGAAATTGCAAGTGGACATTTCAAGCGCATTGGGGCCAACGGTAGAAAAGGAAATATCTTCGTTTAAAAACTAGAGTGAATCATTCTGTGAAACTACTTTCTGATTTGTGTGTTCCACTCACAGAGGTTAACCTTTCTTTTCATAGAACAGTTTGGAAACACTGTGTTTGTAAAGTCTGCAAGTGGATATTTGAACCTCTTTATGGATTTTGTTGGAAACGGGATTTCTTCACCTAATGCTCGACAGAAGAATTCTCAGTCACTTCTTTGGGTTGTGTGTGTTCAAATCACAGAGATGAACCTTCCTTTAGACAGAGCAGATTTGAAACTCTCTTTTTGTGGAATTTGCAATTGGACATTTCAAGCGCTTTGGGGCCAACGGTAGAAAAGGGAATATCTTCGTGTAAAAAGTAGAGAGAATCATTCTCAGAAACCACTTTTAGATGTGTGCTTTCCACTCACAGAGTTTAACCTTTCTTTTCATAGAGCAGTTTGGAAACACTCTGTTTGTAAAGTCTGCAAGTGGATATTTGGACCTCTTAGAGGATTTCGTTGGAAACGGGGTTTCTTCATCTAATGCTAGACAGAAGAATTCTCAGTAACTTCTTTGGGTTGCGTGTGTTCAACTCACAGAGTTGAACCTTCCTTTAGACATAGCAGATTTGAAACCTTCTTTTTGTGAAATTAGCAAGTGGACATTTCAAGGGCTTTGGGGCCGACGGTAGAAAAGGAAATATCTTCGTATAAAAACTAGAGTGAATCATTCTGAGAAACTACTTTCTGATGTGTGCATTCCACTCACAGAGTTTAACCTTTCTTTTCATAGAGCAGTTTGGAAACACTCTGTTTGAAAAGTCTGCAAGTGGATATTTGAACCTGTTTGAGGATTTCGTTGGAAACGGGATTTCTTCCTCTAATGCTAGACAGAAGAATTCTCAGCAACTTCTTTGGGTTGCTTGTGTTCAACTCACAGAGTTGAACCTTCCTTTAGACAGAGCAGATTTGAAACCCTCTTTTTGTGGAATTTGCAAGTGGACATTTCAAGCGCTTTTGGGCCAAGGGTAGAAAGGGAATATCTTCGTGTAAAAAGTAGAGAGAATCATTCTCAGAAACCACTTTGTGATGTGTGCTTTCCACTCACAGAGTTTAACCTTTCTTTTCATAGAGCAGTTTGGAAACACTCTGTTTGTAAAGTCTGCAAGTGGATATTTGGACCTCTTTGAGGATTTCTTTGGAAACGAGATTTCTTCATCTAATGCTAGACAGAAGAATTCTCAGTAACTTCTTCGGGTTGCGTGTGTTCATCTCACAGAGATGAACCTTCCTTTAGACAGGGCAGATTGGAAACCCTCTTTTTGTTGGAATTTACAAGTGGACATTGCAAGGGCTTTGGGGCCAACGGTAGAAAACAGAATATCTTCGTGTAAAAACTAGAGAGAATCATTCTCAGAACCACTTTGTGATTTGTGCATTCCACTCAGAGAGTTTAACCATTCTTTTCATAGAGCAGTTTGGAAACACTCTGTTTGTAAAGTCTGCTAGTGGATATTTGGACCTCTTTGAGGATTTCGTTGGAAACGGGGTTTCTTCATCTAATGTTAGACAGAAGAATTCTCAGTAACTTCTTTGGGTTGCGTGTGTTCAACTCACAGAGTTGAACCTTCCTTTAGACAGAGCAGATTTGAAACCCTCTTTTCGTGGAATTAGCAAGTGGACATTTCAAGGGCTTTGGGGCCAACGGTAGAAAAGGAAATATCTTCGTATAAAAACTAGAGTGAATCATTCTGAGAAACTACTTTCTGATGTGTGTGTTCCACTCACAGAGTTTAACCTTTCTTTTCATAGAACAGTTTGGAAATACTGTGTTTGTAAAGTCTGCATGTCGATATTTGGACCTCTTTGAGGATTTCATTGGAAAGGGGATTTCTTCACCTAATGCTCGACAGAAGAATTCTCAGTAACTTCTTTGGGTTGTGTGTGTTCAACTCACAGAGATGAACCTTCCTTTAGACAGAGCAGGTTTGAAACCCTCTTTTTGTGGAATTTGCAAGTGGACATTTCAAGCGCTTTGGGGCCAACGATAGAAAAGGGAATATCCTCATGTAAAAAGTAGAGAGAATCATTCTCAGAAACCACTTTTTGATGTGTGCTTTCCACTCACAGAGTTTAACCTTTCTTTTCATAGAGCAGTTTGGAAACACTCTGTTTGTAAAGTCTGCAAGTGGATATTTGGACATCTTTGAGGTTTTCGTTGGAAACGGGATTTCTTCATCTAATACTAGACAGAAGAATTCTCAGTAACTTATTTGGGTTGCGTGTGTTCAACTCACAGTGTTGAACCTTCCCTTAGACAGAGCAGATTTGAAACAATCTTTTTGTGGAATTTGCAAGTGGACATTTCAAGCGCTTTGGCGCCTACGGTAGAAAATGGAACATCTTCGTGTAAAAAGTATAGAGAATCATTCTCAGAAACCACTTTCTGATGTGTGCATTCCACTCACAGAGTTTAACCTTTCTTTTCATAGAGCAGTTTGGAAACACTCTGTTTGAAATGTCTGCAAGTGGATATTTGAACATCTTTGAGGATTTCGTTGGAAACGGGATTTCTTCCTCTAATGCTAGACAGAAGAATTCTCAGCAACTTCTTTGGGTTGCTTGTGTTCAACTCACAGAGATGAACCTTCCTTTAGACAGAGCAGATTTGAAACCCTCTTTTTGTGGAATTTGCAAGTGGACATTTCAAGCGCTTTGGGGCCAACGGTATAAAAGGGAATATCTTCGTGTAAAAAGTAGAGAGAATCATTCTCAGAAACCACTTTGTGATGTGTGCTTTCCACTCACAGAGTTTAACCTTTCTTTTCATAGAGCAGTTTGGAAACACTCTGTTTGTAAAGTCTGCAAGTGGATATTTGGACCTCTTTGAGGTTTTCGTTGGAAACGGGATTTCTTCATCTAATACTAGACAGAAGAATTCTCAGTAAATTCTTTGGGTTGCGTGTGTTCAACTCACAGTGTTGAACCTTCCCTTAGACAGAGCAGATTTGAAACAATCTTTTTGTGGAATTTGCAAGTGGACATTTCAAGCGCTTAGGGGCCAACGGTAGAAAATGGAATATCTTCGTGTAAAAAGTATAGAGAATCATTCTCAGAAACCACTTTGTGATGTGTACGTTCCACTCACAGAGTTTAACATTTCTTTTCATAGAGCTGTTTGGAAACACTCTGTTTGTAAAGTCTGCAAGTGGATATTTGAACCTCTATGAGGATTTCCTTGGAAACGGGATTTCTTCATCTAATGCTAGACAGAAGAATTCTCAGTAACTTCTTTGGGTTTCGTGTGTTCAACTCACAGAGATGAACCTTCCTTTAGACAGGGCAGATTGGAAACCCTCTTTTTGTTGGAATTTACAAGTGGACATTGCAAGGGCTTTGGGGCCAACGGTAGAAAAGGGAATATCTTCGTGTAAAAACTAGAGAGAATCATTCTCAGAATCACTTTGTGATTTGTGCATTCCACTCACAGAGTTTAACCATTCTTTTCATAGAGCAGTTTGGAATCACTCTGTTTGTAAAGTCTGCAAGTGGATATTTGGACCTCTTTGAGGATTTCGTTGGAAACGGGGTTTCTTCACCTAATGTTAGACAGAAGAATTCTCAGTAACTTCTTTGGGTTGCGTGTGTTCAACTCACAGAGTTGAACCTTCCTTTAGAGAGAGCAGATTTGAAACCCACTTTTTGTGGAATTTGCAAGCGGACATTTCAAGCGCTTTGGGGCCAACGATAGAAAAGGTAATATCCTCATTTAAAAAGTAGAGAGAATCATTCTCAGAAACCACATTTTGATGTGTGCTTTCCACTCACAGAGTTTAACCTTTCTTTTCATAGAGCAGGTTGGAAACACACTGTTTGTAAAGTCTTCAAGTGGATATTTGAACCTCTTTGAGGATTTCGTTGGAAACGTTATTTCTTCATCTAATGCTAGACAGAAGAATTCTCAGTAACTACTTTGGGTTGCATGTGTTCAACTCACAGACTTGAACCTTCCTTTAGACAGAGCAGATTTGAAACAATGTTTTTGTGGAATTTGCAAGTGGACGTTTCAACCGCTTTGGGCGCAACGGTAGAAAAGGAAATATCTTCGTATAAAAACTAGAGTGAATCATTCTGAGAAACCAGTTTGTGATGTGTGAGTTCCACTTACAGAGTTTAACCTTTCTTTTCATAGAACAGTTTGGAAACACTCCGTTTGTAAAGTCTGCAAGTGGATATTTGGACCACTTTGATGATTTCGTTGTAAACGTTATTTCTTCATCTAATGCTAGACAGAAGAATTCTCAGTAACTTCTTTGAGTTCCGTGTGTTCAACTCACAGAGTTGAACCTTCGTTTAGACAGAGCAGATTGGAAACACTCTTTTTGTGGAATTTGCAAGTGGACATTTCAAGCTATTTGCGGCCAACGGTAGAAAAGGAAATATCTTCGTATAAAAACTAGAGAGAATCATTCTGAGAAACCACTTTGTGATGTGTGCATTCCACTCACAGAGTTTAACCTTTCTTCTCATAGAACAGTTTGGAAACACTCTGTTTGTAAAGTCTGCAAGTGGATATTTGGACCTCTTTGAGGATTTCTTTGGAAACGGGATTTCTTCATCTAATGCTAGACAGAAGAATTCTCAGTAACTTCTTTGGGTTGCGTGTGTTCAACTCACATAGATGAACCTTCCTTTAGACAGAGTAGATTTGAAACCCTCTTTTTGTGGAATTTGCAATTGGACATTTCAAGCGCCTTGGGGCCAACGGTAGAAAAGGGAATATCTTCGTATAAAAAGTAGAGAGAATCATTCTCAGAAACCAGTTTTTGATGTGTGCTTTCCACTCAGAGAGTTTAACCTTTCTTTTCATAGAGCGGTTTGGAAACACTCTGTTTTTAAAGTCTGCAACTGGATATTTGGACCTCTTTGAGGATTTCTTTGGAAACGGGATTTCTTCATCTAATGCTAGACAGAAGAATTCTCAGTAACTTCTTTGGATTGCTTGTGTTCAACTCACAGAGATGAACCTTCCTTTAGACAGAGCAGATTTGAAACCCTCTTTTTGTGGAATTTGCAAGTGGACATTCCGAGGGCTTTGGGGCCAACGGTACAATAAGGAATATCTTCGTTTAATAACTAGAGAGAACCATTCTCAGAAACCACTTTGTGATGTGTGCTTTCTACTCACAGAGTTTAACCATTCTTTTCATAGAGCATCTTGGAAACACTCTGTTCCTAAAGTCTGCAAGTGGATATTTGGATCTCTTTGAGGATTTCTTTGGAAACGGGATTTCTTCATGTAATGCTAGACAGAAGAATTCTCAGTAACTTCTTTGGATTGCTTGTGTTCAACTCACAGAGATGAACCTTCCTTTAGACAGAGCAGATTTGAAACCCTCTTTTTGTGGAATTTGCAAGTGGACATTTCAAGCGCTTTGGGGCCTACGGTAGAAAAGGAAATATCTTCGTATAAAAACTAGAGTGAATCATTCTGAGAAACTACTTTGTGATGTGTGTGTTCCACTCACAGAGGTTAACCTTTCTTTTCATAGAACAGTTTGGAAACACTCTGTTTGTAAAGTCTGCATGTGGATATTTGGACCTCTAGGAGGATTTCGTTGGAGACGGGATTTCTTCATCTAATGCTAGACAGAAGAATTCTCAGTAACTTCTTTGGGTTGCATGTGTTCAACTCACAGACTTGAACCTTCCTTTAGACAGAGCAGATTTGAAACCCTCTTTTTGTGGAATTTGCATGTGGACGTTTGAAGCGCTTTGGGGCCAACAGAAGAAAAGGAAATATCTTCGTATAAAAACTAGAGTGAATCATTCTGAGAAACTAATTTCTGATGTGTGTGTTCCACTCACAGAGTTTAACCTTTCTTTTCATAGAACAGTTTGGAAACACTCTGTTTGTAAAGTCTGCAAGTGGATATTTGGACCTCTTTGAGGATTTCGTTGGAAACGTTATTTCTTCATCTAATGCTAGACAGAAGAATTCTCAGTAACTTCTTTGGGTTGCATGTGTTCAACTCACAGACTTGAACCTTCCTTTAGACAGAGCAGATATGAAACAATGTTTTTGTGGAATTTGCAAGTGGACGTTTCAACCGCTTTGGGGGCAACGGTAGAAAAGGAAATATCTTCGTATAAAAACTAGAGTGAATCATTCTGAGAAACCAGTTTGTGATGTGTGAGTTCCACTTACAGAGTTTAACCTTTCTTTTCATAGAACAGTTTGGAAACACTCCGTTTGTAAAGTCTGCAAGTGGATATTTGGACCACTTTGATGATTTCGTTGTAAACGTTATTTCTTCATCTAATGCTAGACAGAAGAATTCTCAGTAACTTCTTTGAGTTCCGTGTGTTCAACTCACAGAGTTGAACCTTCGTTTAGACAGAGCAGATTGGAAACACTCTTTTTGTGGAATTTGCAAGTGGACATTTCAAGCTATTTGCGGCCAACGGTAGAAAAGGAAATATCTTCGTATAAAAACTAGAGAGAATCATTCTGAGAAACCACTTTGTGATGTGTGCATTCCACTCACAGAGTTTAACCTTTCTTTTCATAGAACAGTTTGGAAACACTCTGTTTGTAAAGTCTGCAAGTGGATATTTGGACCTCTTTGAGGATTTCTTTGGAAACGGGATTTCTTCATGTAATGCTAGACAGAAGAATTCTCAGTAACTTCTTTGGGTTGCGTGTGTTCAACTCACAGAGATGAACCTTCCTTTAGACAGAGTAGATTTGAAACCCTCTTTTTGTGGAATTTGCAATTGGACATTTCAAGCGCCTTGGGGCCAACGGTAGAAAAGGGAATATCTTCGTATAAAAAGTAGAGAGAATCATTCTCAGAAACCAGTTTTTGATGTGTGCTTTCCACTCAGAGAGTTTAACCTTTCTTTTCATAGAGCGGTTTGGAAACACTCTGTTTTTAAAGTCTGCAACTGGATATTTGGACCTCTTTGAGGATTTCTTTGGAAACGGGATTTCTTCATCTAATGCTAGACAGAAGAATTCTCAGTAACTTCTTTGGATTGCTTGTGTTCAACTCACAGAGATGAACCTTCCTTTAGACAGAGCAGATTTGAAACCCTCTTTTTGTGGAATTTGCAAGTGGACATTCCGAGGGCTTTGGGGCCAACGGTACAATAAGGAATATCTTCGTTTAATAACTAGAGAGAACCATTCTCAGAAACCACTTTGTGATGTGTGCTTTCTACTCACAGAGTTTAACCATTCTTTTCATAGAGCATCTTGGAAACACTCTGTTCCTAAAGTCTGCAAGTGGATATTTGGATCTCTTTGAGGATTTCTTTGGAAACGGGATTTCTTCATGTAATGCTAGACAGAAGAATTCTCAGTAACTTCTTTGGATTGCTTGTGTTCAACTCACAGAGATGAACCTTCCTTTAGACAGAGCAGATTTGAAACCCTCTTTTTGTGGAATTTGCAAGTGGACATTTCAAGCGCTTTGGGGCCTACGGTAGAAAAGGAAATATCTTCGTATAAAAACTAGAGTGAATCATTCTGAGAAACTACTTTGTGATGTGTGTGTTCCACTCACAGAGGTTAACCTTTCTTTTCATAGAACAGTTTGGAAACACTCTGTTTGTAAAGTCTGCATGTGGATATTTGGACCTCTATGAGGATTTCGTTGGAGACGGGATTTCTTCATCTAATGCTAGACAGAAGAATTCTCAGTAACTTCTTTGGGTTGCATGTGTTCAACTCACAGACTTGAACCTTCCTTTAGACAGAGCAGATTTGAAACCCTCTTTTTGTGGAATTTGCATGTGGACGTTTGAAGCGCTTTGGGGCCAACAGAAGAAAAGGAAATATCTTCGTATGAAAACTAGAGTGAATCATTCTGAGAAACTAATTTCTGATGTGTGTGTTCCACTCACAGAGTTTAACCTTTCTTTTCATAGAACAGTTTGGAAACACTCTGTTTGTAAAGTCTGCAAGTGGATATTTGGACCTCTTTGAGGATTTCGTTGGAAACGTTATTTCTTCATCTAATGCTAGACAGAAGAATTCTCAGTAACTTCTTTGGGTTGCATGTGTTCAACTCACAGACTTGAACCTTCCTTTAGACAGAGCAGATTTGAAACAATGTTTTTGTGGAATTTGCAAGTGGACGTTTCAACCGCTTTGGGGGCAACGGTAGAAAAGGAAATATCTTCGTATAAAAACTAGAGTGAATCATTCTGAGAAACCAGTTTGTGATGTGTGAGTTCCACTTACAGAGTTTAACCTTTCTTTTCATAGAACAGTTTGGAAACACTCCGTTTGTAAAGTCTGCAAGTGGATATTTGGACCACTTTGATGATTTCGTTGTAAACGTTATTTCTTCATCTAATGCTAGACAGAAGAATTCTCAGTAACTTCTTTGAGTTCCGTGTGTTCAACTCACAGAGTTGAACCTTCGTTTAGACAGAGCAGATTGGAAACACTCTTTTTGTGGAATTTGCAAGTGGACATTTCAAGCTATTTGCGGCCAACGGTAGAAAAGGAAATATCTTCGTATAAAAACTAGAGAGAATCATTCTGAGAAACCACTTTGTGATGTGTGCATTCCACTCACAGAGTTTAACCTTTCTTTTCATAGAACAGTTTGGAAACACTCTGTTTGTAAAGTCTGCAAGTGGATATTTGGACCTCTTTGAGGATTTCTTTGGAAACGGGATTTCTTCATGTAATGCTAGACAGAAGAATTCTCAGTAACTTCTTTGGGTTGCGTGTGTTCAACTCACAGAGATGAACCTTCCTTTAGACAGAGTAGATTTGAAACCCTCTTTTTGTGGAATTTGCAATTGGACATTTCAAGCGCCTTGGGGCCAACGGTAGAAAAGGGAATATCTTCGTATAAAAAGTAGAGAGAATCATTCTCAGAAACCAGTTTTTGATGTGTGCTTTCCACTCAGAGAGTTTAACCTTTCTTTTCATAGAGCGGTTTGGAAACACTCTGTTTTTAAAGTCTGCAACTGGATATTTGGACCTCTTTGAGGATTTCTTTGGAAACGGGATTTCTTCATCTAATGCTAGACAGAAGAATTCTCAGTAACTTCTTTGGATTGCTTGTGTTCAACTCACAGAGATGAACCTTCCTTTAGACAGAGCAGATTTGAAACCCTCTTTTTGTGGAATTTGCAAGTGGACATTCCGAGGGCTTTGGGGCCAACGGTACAATAAGGAATATCTTCGTTTAATAACTAGAGAGAACCATTCTCAGAAACCACTTTGTGATGTGTGCTTTCTACTCACAGAGTTTAACCATTCTTTTCATAGAGCATCTTGGAAACACTCTGTTCCTAAAGTCTGCAAGTGGATATTTGGATCTCTTTGAGGATTTCTTTGGAAACGGGATTTCTTCATGTAATGCTAGACAGAAGAATTCTCAGTAACTTCTTTGGATTGCTTGTGTTCAACTCACAGAGATGAACCTTCCTTTAGACAGAGCAGATTTGAAACCCTCTTTTTGTGGAATTTGCAAGTGGACATTTCAAGCGCTTTGGGGCCTACGGTAGAAAAGGAAATATCTTCGTATAAAAACTAGAGTGAATCATTCTGAGAAACTACTTTGTGATGTGTGTGTTCCACTCACAGAGGTTAACCTTTCTTTTCATAGAACAGTTTGGAAACACTCTGTTTGTAAAGTCTGCATGTGGATATTTGGACCTCTATGAGGATTTCGTTGGAGACGGGATTTCTTCATCTAATGCTAGACAGAAGAATTCTCAGTAACTTCTTTGGGTTGCATGTGTTCAACTCACAGACTTGAACCTTCCTTTAGACAGAGCAGATTTGAAACCCTCTTTTTGTGGAATTTGCATGTGGACGTTTGAAGCGCTTTGGGGCCAACAGAAGAAAAGGAAATATCTTCGTATAAAAACTAGAGTGAATCATTCTGAGAAACTAATTTCTGATGTGTGTGTTCCACTCACAGAGTTTAACCTTTCTTTTCATAGAACAGTTTGGAAACATTCTGTTTGTAAAGTCTGCAAGTGGATATTTGGACCTCTTTGAGGATTTCTTTGGAAACGGGATTTCTTCATGTAATGCTAGACAGAAGAATTCTCAGTAACTTGTTTGGGTTGCGTGTGTTCAACTCACAGAGATGAACCTTCCTTTAGACAGAGTAGATTTGAAACCCTCTTTTTGTGGAATTTGCAAGTGGACATTTCAAGCGCCTTGGGGCCAACGGTAGAAAAGGGAATATCTTCGTATAAAAAGTAGAGAGAATCATTCTCAGAAACCGCTTTTTGATGTGTGCTTTCCACTCACGGAGTTTAACCTTTCTTTTCATAGAGCAGTTTCGAAACACTCTGTTTGTAAAGTCTGCAAGTGGATATTTGGACCTCTTTGAGGATTTCGTTGGAAACGGGATTTCTTCATCTAATGCTAGACAGAAGAATTCTCAGTAACTTCATTGGGTTGTGTGTGTTCCACTCACAGAGATGAACCTTCCTTTAGACAGAGCAGATTTGAAACCCTCTTTTTGTGGAATTTGCAAGTGGACATTTCAAGCGCTTTGGGGCCAACGGTAGAAAATGGAACATCTTCGTGTAAAAAGTATAGAGAATCATTGTCAGAAACCACTATGTGATGTGTGCATTCCACTCACAGAGTTTAACCATTCTTTTCATAGAGCAGGTTGGAAACACACTGTTTGTAAAGTCTGCAAGTGGATATTTGAACCTCTTTGAGGATTTCGTTGGAAACGTTATTTCTTCATCTAATGCTAGACAGAACAATTCTCAGTAACTTCTTTGGGTTGCATGTGTTCAACTCACAGACTTGAACCTTCCTTTAGACAGAGCAGATTTGAAACAATGTTTTTGTGGAATTTGCAAGTGGACGTTTCAACCGCTTTGGGGGCAACGGTAGAAAAGGAAATATCTTCGTATAAAAACTAGAGTGAATCATTCTGAGAAACCAGTTTGTGATGTGTGAGTTCCACTTACAGAGTTTAACCTTTCTTTTCATAGAACAGTTTGGAAACACTCCGTTTGTAAAGTCTGCAAGTGGATATTTGGACCACTTTGATGATTTCGTTGTAAACGTTATTTCTTCATCTAATGCTAGACAGAAGAATTCTCAGTAACTTCTTTGAGTTCCGTGTGTTCAACTCACAGAGTTGAACCTTCGTTTAGACAGAGCAGATTGGAAACACTCTTTTTGTGGAATTTGCAAGTGGACATTTCAAGCTATTTGCGGCCAACGGTAGAAAAGGAAATATCTTCGTATAAAAACTAGAGAGAATCATTCTGAGAAACCACTTTGTGATGTGTGCATTCCACTCACAGAGTTTAACCTTTCTTTTCATAGAACAGTTTGGAAACACTGTGTTTGTAAAGTCTGCAAGTGGATATTTGGACCTCTTTGAGGATTTCTTTGGAAACGGGATTTCTTCATGTAATGCTAGACAGAAGAATTCTCAGTAACTTCTTGGGTTGCGTGTGTTCAACTCACAGAGATGAACCTTCCTTTAGACAGAGTAGATTTGAAACCTTCTTTTTGTGGAATTTGCAATTGGACATTTCAAGCGCCTTGGGGCCAACGGTAGAAAAGGGAATATCTTCGTATAAAAAGTAGAGAGAATCATTCTCAGAAACCAGTTTTTGATGTGTGCTTTCCACTCAGAGAGTTTAACCTTTCTTTTCATAGAGCGGTTTGGAAACACTCTGTTTGTAAAGTCTGCAACTGGATATTTGGACCTCTTTGAGGATTTCTTTGGAAACGGGATTTCTTCAGGTAATGCTAGACAGAAGAATTCTCAGTAACTTCTTTGGATTGCTTGTGTTCAACTCACAGAGATGAACCTTCCTTTAGACAGAGCAGATTTGAAACCCTCTTTTTGTGGAATTTGCAAGTGGACATTCCGAGGGCTTTGGGGCCAACGGTACAATAGGGAATATCTTCGTTTAACAACTAGAGAGAACCATTCTCAGAAACCACTTTGTGATGTGTGCTTTCTACTCACAGAGTTTAACCATTCTTTTCATAGAGCAGCTTGGAAACACTCTGTTCCTAAAGTCTGCAAGTGGATATTTGGATCTCTTTGAGGATTTCGTAGGAAACGGGATTTCTTCATCTAATGCTAGACAGAAGAATTCTCAGTAACTTCTTTGGGTTGCGTGTGTTCAACTCACAGAGATGAACCTTCCTTTAGACAGAGCAGATTTGAAACCCTCTTTTTGTGGAATTTGCAAGTGGACATTTCAAGCGCTTTGGGGCCTATGGTAGAAAAGGAAATATCTTCGTATAAAAACTAGAGTGAATCATTCTGAGAAACTACTTTGTGATGTGTGTGTTCCACTCACAGAGGTTAACCTTTCTTTTCATAGAACAGTTTGGAAACACTCTGTTTGTAAAGTCTGCATGTGGATATTTGGACCTCTATGAGGATTTCGTTGGAGACGGGATTTCTTCATCTAATGCTAGACAGAAGACTTCTCAGTAACTTCTTTGGGTTGCATGTGTTCAACTCACAGATTTGAACCTTCCTTTACACAGAGCAGATTTGAAACCCTCTTTTTGTGGAATTTGCAAGTGGACGTTTGAAGCGCTTTGGGGCCAACAGAAGAAAAGGAAATATCTTCGTATAAAAACTAGAGTGAATCATTCTGAGAAACTAATTTCTGATGTGTGTGTTCCACTCACAGAGTTTAACCTTTCTTTTTATAGAGCAGTTTGGAAACACTCTGTTTGTAAAGTCTGCAAGTGGATATTTGGACCTCTTTGAGGATTTCATTGTAAACGAGATTTCTTCATCTAATGCTAGACAGAAGAATTCACAGTAACTTCTTTGGGTTGCGTGTGTTCAACTCACAGACTTGAATCTTCCCTTAGACAGAGCAGATTTGAAACAATCTTTTTGTGGAATTTGCAATTGGACATTTCAAGCGCTTTGGGGCCAACGGTAGAAAATGGAACATCTTCGTGTAAAATGTATAGAGAATCATTCTCAGAAACCACTTTGTGATGTGTGCATTCCACTCACAGAGTTTAACCTTTCTTTTAATAGAGCAGTTTGGAAACACTCTGTTTGTAAAGTCTGCAAGTGGATATTTGGACCTCTTTGAGGATTTCGTTGGAAAAGGGATTTCTTCCTCTAATGCTAGACAGAAGAATCCTCAGCAACTTCTTTGGGTTGCTTGTGTTCAACTCACAGACTTGAACCTTCCTTTAGACAGAGCAGATTTGAAACCCTCTTTTTGTGGAATTTGCAAGTGGACGTTTGAAGCGCTTTGGGGCCAACAGAAGAAAAGGAAATATCTTCGTATAAAAACTAGAGTGAATCATTATGAGAAACTACTTTCTGATGTGTGTGTTCCACTCACAGAGTTTAACCTTTCTTTTCATAGAACAGTTTGGAAACACGGTGTTTGTAAACTCTGCATGTGGATATTTGGACCTCTTTGAGGATTTCGTTGGAAACGGGATTTCTTCATCTAATGCTAGACAGAAGAATTCTCAGTAACTTCTTTGGGTTGTGTGTGTTCAACTCACAGAGATGAAGCTTCCTTTAGACACAGCAGATTTGAATCCCTCTTTTTGTGGAATTTGCAAGTGGACATTTCAAGCGCTTTAGGGCCAACGGTAGAAAAGGGAATATCTTCGTGTAAAAAGTAGAGAGAATCATTCTCAGAAACCACTTTTTTATGTGTGCTTTGCACTCACAGAGTTTAACCTTTGTTTTCATAGAGCTGTTTGGAAACACTCTGTTTGTAAAGTCTGCAAGTGGATATTTGGACCTCTTTGAGGATTTCGTTGGAAACGGGATTTCTTCATCTAATGCTAGACAGAAGAATTCTCAGTAACTTCTTTGGGTTGTGTGTGTTCAACTCACAGAGATGAACCTTCCTTTAGACAGAGTAGATTTGAAACCCTCTTTTTGTGGAATTTGCAAGTGGACATTTCAAGCGCTTTGGGGCCAACGGTTGAAAAGGGAATATCTTCGTGTAAAAAGTAGAGAGAATCATTCTCAGAAGCCACTTTTTGATGTGTGCTTTCCACTCACGGAGTTTAACTTTTCTTTTCATAGAGCAGGTTGGAAACACTCTGTTTGTAAAGTCTGCAAGTGGATATTTGGACCTCTTTGAGGATTTCGTTGGAAACGGGATTTCTTCATCTAATGCTAGACAGAAGAATTCTCAGTAACTTCTTTGGGTTGCGTGTGTTCAACTCACAGACTTGAACCTTCCTTTATACAGAGCAGATTTGAAACAATGTTTTTGTGGAATTTGCAAGTGGACGTTTCAACCGCTTTGGGGGCAACGGTAGAAAAGCAAATATCTTCGTATAAAAACTAGAGTGAATCATTCTGAGAAACCAGTTTGTGATGTGTGCGTTCCACTTACAGAGTTTAACCTTTCTCTTCACGGAACAGTTTGGAAACTCTCTCTTTGTAAAGTCTGCAAGTGGATATTTGGACCACTTTGAGGATTTCGTTGGAAACGGTATTTCTTCATCTAATGCTAGACAGAAGAATTCTCAGTAACTTCTTTGAGTTCCGTGTGTTCAACTCACAGAGTTGAACCTTCCTTTAGGCAGAGCAGATTAGAAACAATCTTTTTGTGGAATTTGCAAGTGGACATTTCAAGCACTTTGCGGCCAATGGTAGAAAAGGAAATATCTTCGTATAAAAACTAGAGAGAATCATTCTGAGAAACCACTTTGTGATGTGTGCATTCCACTCACAGAGTTTAACCTTTCTTTTCATAGAACAGTTTGGAAACACTCTGTTTGTAAAGTCTGCAAGTGGATATTTGGACCTCTTTGAGGATTTCTTTGGAAACGGGATTTCTTCATGTAATGCTAGACAGAAGAATTCTCAGTAACTTCTTTGGATTGCGTGTGTTCATCTCACAGAGATGAACCTTCCTTTAGGCAGAGCAGATATGAAACCCTCTTTTTGTGGAATTTGCAAGTGGACATTCCAAGGGCTTTGGGGCCAACGGTACAGTAGGGAATGTCTTCTTTTAAAAATTAGAGAGAATCATTCTCAGAAACCACTTTGTGATGTGTGCTTTCTACTCACAGCATTTAACCATTCTTTTCATAGAGCAGCTTGGAAACACTCTGTTCCTAAAGTCTGCAAGTGGATATTTGGATCCCTTTGAGGATTTCGTTGGAAACGGGATTTCTTCATCTAATGCTAGACAGAAGAATTCTCAGTAACTACTTTGGGTTGCGTGTGTTCAACTCACCGAGTTGAACCTTCCCTTAGAGAGAGCAGATTTGAAACAATCTTTTTGTGGAATTTGCAATTGGACATTTCAAGCGCTTTGGGGCCAACGGTAGAAAATGGAACATCTTCGTGTAAAAAGTATAGAGAATCATTCTCAGAAACCACTTTGTGATGTGTGCATTCCACTCACAGAGTTTAACCTTTCTTTTAATAGAGCAGTTTGGAAACACTCTGTTTGTAAAGTCCGCAAGTGGATATTTGAACCTCTTTGAGGATTTCGTTGGAAACGGGATTTCTTCATCTAATGCTAGACAGAAGAATTCTCAGCAACTTCTTTGGGTTGCTTGTGTTCAACTCACAGACTTGAACCTTCCTTTAGACAGAGCAGATTTGAAACCCTCTTTTTGTGGAATTTGCAAGTGGACCTTTCAAGCGCTTTTGGGCCTACGGTAGAAAAGGAAATATCTTCGTATAAAAACTAGAGTGAATCATTCTGAGAAACTACTTTGTGATGTGTGTGTTCCACTCACAGAGGTTAACCTTTCTTTTCATAGAACAGTTTGGAAACACTGTGTTTGTAAAGTCTGCATGTGGATATGTGGACCTCTATGAGGATTTCGTTGGAGACGGGATTTCTTCATCTAATGCTAGACAGAAGAATTCTCAGCAACTTCTTTGGGTTGTGTGTGTTCAACTCACAGAGATGAAGCTTCCTTTAGACAGAGCAGATTTGAATCCCTCTTTTTGTGGAATTTGCAAGTGGACATTTCAAGCGCTATGTGGCCAATGGTGGAAAAGGGAATATCTTCGTGTAAAAAGTAGAGAGAATCATTCTCAGAAACCACTTTTTTATGTGTGCTTTGCACTCACAGAGTTTATCCTTTCTTTTCATAGAGCAGTTTGGAAACACTCTGTTTGTAAAGTCTGCAAGTGGATATTTGGACCTCTTTGAGGATTTCGTTGGAAACGGGATTTCTTCATCTAATGCTAGACAGAAGAATTCTCAGTAACTTCTTTGGGTTGTGTGTGTTCAACTCCCAGAGATGAACCTTCCTTTAGACAGAGTAGATTTGAAACCCTCTTTTTGTGGAATTTGCAAGTGGACATTTCAAGCGCTTTGGGGCCAACGGTTGAAAAGGGAATATCTTCGTGTAAAAAGTAGAGAGAATCATTCTCAGAAACCACTTTTTGATGTGTGCTTTCCACTCACGGAGTTTAACTTTTCTTTTCATAGAGCAGTTTGGAAACACTCTGTTTGTAAAGTCTGCAAGTGGATATTTGGACCTCTTTGAGGATTTCGTTGGAAACGGGATTTCTTCATCTAATGCTAGACAGAAGAATTCTCAGTAACCTCATTGGGTTGAGTGTGTTCAACTCACAGAGATGAACCTTCCTTTAGACAGAGCAGATTTGAAACCCTCTTTTTGTGGAATTTGCAAGTGGACATTGCAAGCGCTTTGGGGCCAACGGTAGAAAATGGAACATCTTCATGTAAAAAGTATAGAGAATCATTGTCAGAAACCACTCTGTGCTGTGTGCATTCCACTCACAGAGTTTAACCATTCTTTTCATAGAGCAGGTTGGAAACACACTGTTTGTAAAGTCTGCAAGTGGATATTTGAACCTCTTTGAGGATTTCGTTGGAAACGTGATTTCTTCATCTAATGCTAGACAGAAGAATTCTCAGTAACTTCTTTGGGTTGCGTGCGTTCAACTCACAGACTTGAACCTTCCTTTATACAGAGCAGATTTAAAACAATGTTTTTGTGGAATTTGCAAGTGGACGTTTCAACCGCTTTGGGGGCAACGGTAGAAAATGAAATATATTCGTATAAAAACTAGAGTGAATCATTCTGAGAAACCAGTTTGTGAAGTGTGCGTTCCACTTACAGAGTTTAACCTTTCTATTCACAGAACAGTTTGGAAACTCTCTCTTTGTAAAGTCTGCAAGTGGATATTTGGACCACTTTGAGGATTTCGTTGGAAACGGTATTTCTTCATCTAATGCTAGACAGAAGAATTCTCAGTAACTTCTTTGAGTTCCGTGTGTTCAACTCACAGAGTTGAACCTTCCTTTAGGCAGAGCAGATTTGAAACACTCTTTTTGTGGAATTTGCAAGTGGACATTTCAAGCTATTTGCGGCCAACGGTAGAAAAGGAAATATCTTCGTATAAAAACTAGAGAGAATCATTCTGAGAAACCACTTTGTGATGTGTGCATTCCACTCACAGAGTTTAACCTTTCTTTTCATAGAACAGTTTGGAAACACTCTGTTTGTAAAGTCTGCAAGTGGACATTTGGACCTCTTTGAGGATTTCTTGGAAATGGGATTTCTTCATGAAATGCTAGACAGAAGAATTCTCAGTAACTTCTTTGGGTTGCGTGTGTTCAACTCACAGAGGTGAACCTTCCTTTAGACAGAGCAGATTTGAAACCCTCTTTTTGTGGAATTTGCAAGTGGACATTTCAAGCGCTTTGGGGCCAACGGAAGAAAAGGGAATATCTTCGTATAAAAAGTAGAGAGAATCATTCTCAGAAACCACTTTTTGATGTGTGCTTTCCACTCACAGAGTTTAACCTTTCTTTTCATAGAGCGGTTTGGAAACACTCTGTTTGTAAAGTCTGCAACTGGATATTTGGACCTCTTTGAGGATTTCTTTGGAAACGGGATTTCTTCATGTAATGCTAGACAGAAGAATTCTCAGTAACTTCTTTGGATTGCGTGTGTTCATCTCACAGAGACGAACCTTCCTTTAGGCAGAGCAGATTTGAAACCCTCTTTTTGTGGAATTTGCAAGTGGACATTCCAAGGGCTTTGGGGCCAACGGTACAGTAGGGAATGTCTTCTTTTAAAAACTAGAGAGACTCATTCTCAGAAACCACTTTGTGATGTGTGCTTTCTACTCACAGAGTTTAAACATTCTTTTCATAGAGCAGCTTGGAAACACTCTGTTCCTAAAGTCTGCAAGTGGATATTTGGATCCCTTTGAGGATTTCGTTGGAAACGGGATTTCTTCAACTAACGCTAGACAGAAGAATTCTCGGTAACTTCTTTGGGTTGCGTGTGTTCAACTCACAGAGATGAACCTTCCTTTAGACAGAGCAGATTTGAAACCTTCTTTTTGTGGAATTTGCAAGTGGACATTTCAAGCGCTTTGGGGCCAACGGTAGAAAAGGAAATATCTTCGTGTAAAAACTAGAGAGAATCATTCTCAGTAACCACTTTTTGATGTGTGCTTTCCACTCACAGAGTTTAACCTTTCTTTTCATAGAGCAGTTTGGAAACACTGTGTTTGTAAAGTCTGCAAGTGGATATTTGGACCTCTTTGAGAATTTCGTTGTAAACGGGATTTCTTCATCTAATGCTAGACAGAAGAATTCTCAGTAACTTCTTTGGGTTGAGTGTGTTCAACTCACAGAGTTGAAGCTTCCCTTAGACAGAGCAGATTTGAAACAATCTTTTTGTGGAATTTGCAATTGGACATTTCAAGCGCTTTGGGGCCAACGGTAGAAAATGGAACATCTTCGTGTAAAAAGTATAGAGAATCATTCTCAGAAATCACTTTGTGATGTGTGCATTCCACTCACAGAGTTTAACCTTTCTTTTCATAGAGCAGTTTGGAAACACTCTGTTTGTAAAGTCCGCAAGTGGATATTTGAACCTCTTTGAGGATTTCGTTGGAAACGGTATTTCTTCCTCTAATGCTAGACAGAAGAATTCTCAGCAACTTCTTTGGGTTGCTTGTGTTCAACTCACAGACTTGAACCTTCCTTTAGACAGAGCAGATTTGAAACCCTCTTTTTGTGGAATTTGCAAGTGGACATTTCAAGCGCTTTGGGGCCAATGGTAGAAAAGGAAATATCTTCGTATAAAAACTAGAGTGAATCAGTCTGAGAAACCACTTTGTGATGTGTGCATTCCACTCACAGAGTTTAACCTTTCTTTTCATAGAATGGTTTGGAAACACTGTGTTTGTAAAGTCTGCATGTGGATATTTGGGCCTCTTTGAGGATTTCGTTGGAAATGGGATTTCTTCATCTAATGCTAGACAGAAGAATGCTCAGTAACTTCTTTGGGTTGCTTGTGTTCAACTCACAGAGATGAACTTTACTTTAGACAGAGCAGATATGAAACCCTCTTTTTCTGGAATTTGCAAGTGGACATTTCAAGCGCTTTGGGGCCAACGGTAGAAAAGGAAATATCTTCGTATAAAAACCAGAGTGAATCATTATGAGAAATTACTTTCTGTTGTGTGCGTTCCACTCACAGAGTTTAACCTTTCTTTTCATAGAACAGTTTGGAAACACTGTGTTTGTAAGGTCTGCATGTGGATATTTGGACCTCTTTGAGCTTTTCGTTGGATACGGGATTTCTTCCTCAAATGCTAGACAGAAGAATTCTTAGTAACTTCTTTGGGTTGTTTGTGTTCAACTCACAGAGATGAACTTTACTTTAGACAGAGCAGATTTGAAACCCTCTTTTTGTGGAATTTGCAAGTGGACATTTCAAGTGCTTTGGGGCCAACGGTAGAAAAGGAAAAATATTCGTATAAAAACTAGAGAGAATCATTCTGAGAAAGCACTTTGTGATGTGTGCGTTCCACTCACAGAGTTTAACCTTTCTTTTCATAGAGCAGCTTGGAAACACTCTGTTTCTAAAGTCCACAAGCGGATATTTGCACGTCTTTGAGGATTTCGTGGGAAACGGGATTTCTTCATCTAATGCTAGACAGAAGAATTCTCAGTAACTTCTTTGGGTTGCCTGTCTTCAGCTCACAGAGATGAACCTTCCTTTAGACAGAGCAGATTTGAAACCCTCTTTTTGTGGAATTTGCAAGTGGACATTTCAAGCGCTTTGGGGCCAATGGTAGAAAAGGAAATATCTTCGTATAAAAACTAGAGTGAATCAGTCTGAGAAACCACTTTGTGATGTGTGCATTCCACTCACAGAGTTTAACCTTTCTTTTCATAGAATGGTTTGGAAACACTGTGTTTGTAAAGTCTGCATGTGGATATTTGGGCCTCTTTGAGGATTTCGTTGGAAATGGGATTTCTTCATCTAATGCTAGACAGAAGAATGCTCAGTAACTTCTTTGGGTTGCTTGTGTTCAACTCACAGAGATGAACTTTACTTTAGACAGAGCAGATATGAAACCCTCTTTTTCTGGAATTTGCAAGTGGACATTTCAAGCGCTTTGGGGCCAATGGTAGAAAAGGAAATATCTTCGTATAAAAACTAGAGTGAATCAGTCTGAGAAACCACTTTGTGATGTGTGCATTCCACTCACAGAGTTTAACCTTTCTTTTCATAGAATGGTTTGGAAACACTGTGTTTGTAAAGTCTGCATGTGGATATTTGGGCCTCTTTGAGGATTTCGTTGGAAATGGGATTTCTTCATCTAATGCTAGACAGAAGAATGCTCAGTAACTTCTTTGGGTTGCTTGTGTTCAACTCACAGAGATGAACTTTACTTTAGACAGAGCAGATATGAAACCCTCTTTTTCTGGAATTTGCAAGTGGACATTTCAAGCGCTTTGGGGCCAACGGTAGAAAAGGAAATATCTTCGTATAAAAACTAGAGTGAATCATTCTGAGAAACCACTTTGTGATGTGTGCGTTCCACTTACAGAGTTTAACCTTTCTATTCATAGAACAGTTTGGAAACACTCTGTTTCTAAATTCGCCAAGTGGATATTTGGACCACTTTGAGGATTTCGTTGGAAACGGTATTTCTTCATGTAATGCTAGACAGAAGAATTCTCAGTAACTTATTTGGGTTTTGTGAGTTCAACTCACAGAGATCAACCATCCTTTAGACAGAGCAGATATGAAACCCTCTTTTTGTGGAATTTGCAAGTGGACATTTCAAGCGCTTTTGGGTCCAACGGTAGAAAATGGAATATCTTCGTATAAAAACTAGAGAGAATCAGTCTGAGAAACCACTTTGTGATGTGTGCATTCCACTCACAGAGTTTAACCTTTCTTTACATAGAACAGTTTCAAAACACAGTGTTTGTAACGTCTGCATGTGGTTATCTGGACCTCTTTGAGGATTTCGTTGGAAACGAGATTTCTTCATCTAATGCTAGACAGAAGAATTCTCAGTAACTTCTTTGGGTTGCTTGTGTTCAACTCACAGAGATGAACTGTCCTTTAGACATAGCAGATTTGAAACCCTATTTTTCTTGAATTTGCAAGTGGACATTTCAAGCGCTTATGGGTCCAACGGTAGAAAATGGAATAACTTCGTATAAAAACTAGAGAGAATCAGTCTGAGAAACCACTTTGTGATGTGTGCATTCCACTCACAGAGTTTAACCTTTCTTTTCATTGAACAGTTTGGAAACACTGTGTTTGTAAGGTCTGCATGTGGATATTTGGACCTCTTTGAGGATTTCTTTGGAAACGGGATTTCTTCATCTAATGCTAGACAGAAGAATTCTCAGTAACTTCTTTGGGTTGCCTGTGTTCAACTCACAGAGATGAACCTTCCTTTAGACAGAGCAGATTTGAAACCCTCTTTTTGTGGAATTTGCAAGTGGACATTTCAAGCGCTTTGGGGCCAACGGTAGAAAAGGAAATATCTTCGTATAAAAACTAGAGTGAATCATTCTGAGAAACCACTTTGTGATGTGTGCATTCCACTCACAGAGTTTAACCTTTCTTTTCATAGAACAGTTTGGAAACACTGTGTTTGTAAAGTCTGCATGTGGATATTTGGACCTCTTTGAGGATTTTGTTGGAAACGGGATTTCTTCATCTAATGCTAGACAGAAGAATTCTCAGTAACTTCTTTGGGTTGCGTTTGTTCAACTCACAGAGATGAAGCTTCCTTTAGACAGAGCAGATTTGAAACCCTCTTTTCGTGTAATTTGCAAGTGGACATTTCAGTCGATTTGGGGCCAACGGTAGAAAAGGGAATATCTTCGTGTAAAAAGTAGAGAGAATCATTCTCAGAAACCACTTTGTGATGTGTGCATACCACTCACAGAGTTTAACCTTTCTTTTCATAGAACAGTTTCGAAACACAGTGTTTGTAATGTCTGCATGTGGATATTTGGACCTCTTTCAGGATTTCGTTGGAAACGGGATTTCTTCATCTAATGCTAGACAGAAGAATTCTCAGTAACTTCTTTGGGTTGCTTGTGTTCAACTCACAGAGATGAACTTTCCTTAAGACAGAGCAGATTTGAAACCCTCTTTTTGTGGATTTTGCAAGTGGACATTTCAAGCGCTTTGGGGCCAACGGTAGAAAAGGAAATATCTTCGTATAAAAACTAGAGTGAATCATTCTGAGAAACTACTTTCTGATGTGTGGGTTCCACTCACAGAGTTTAACCTTTCTTTTCATAGAACAGTTTGGAAACACTGTGTTTGTAAGGTCTGCATGTGGATATTTGGACCTCTTTGAGGATTTCGTTGGAAACGGGATTTCTTCATCTAATGCTAGACAGAAGAATTCTCAGTAACTTATTTGCGTTTTGTGAGTTCAACTCACAGAGATCAACCTTCCTTTAGACAGAGCAGATATGAAACCCTCTTTTTGTGGAATTTGCAAGTGGACATTTCAAGCGCTTTTGTGTCCAACGGTAGAAAATTGAATATCTTCGTATAAAAAGTAGAGAGAATCAGTCTGAGAAACCAATTTGTGATGTGTGCATTCCACTCACAGAGTTTAACCTTTCTTTTCATAGAACAGTTTGGAAACACTGTGTTTGTAAGGTCTGCATGTGGATATTTGGACCTCTTTGAGGATTTCGTTGGAAACGGGATTTCTTCATCTAATGCTAGACAGAAGAATTCTCAGTAACTTATTTGCGTTTTGTGAGTTCAACTCACAGAGATCAACCTTCCTTTAGACAGAGCAGATATGAAACCCTCTTTTTGTGGAATTTCCAAGTGGACATTTCAAGCGCTTTTGGGTCCAACGGTAGAAAATTGAATATCTTCGTATAAAAACTAGAGAGAATCAGTCTGAGAAACCAATTTGTGATGTGTGCATTCCACTCACAGAGTTTAACCTTTCTTTTCATAGAACAGTTTGGAAACACTGTGTTTGTAAAGTCTGCATGTGGATATTTGGACCTCTTTGAGGATTTCGTTGGAAACGGGATTTCTTCATCTAATGCTAGACAGAAGAATTCTCAGTAACTTCTTTGGGTTGCTTGTGTTCAACTCACAGAGATGAACTTTACTTTAGACAGAGCAGATTTGAAACCCTCTTTTTCTGGAATTTGCAAGTGGACCTTTCAAGCGCTTTGGGGCCAACGGTAGAAAAGAAAATATCTTCGTATAAAAACTAGTGTGAATCATTCTGAGAAACTACTTTCTGATGTGTGCGTTCCACTCACAGAGTTTAACCTTTCTTTTCATAGAACAGTTTGGAAACACTGTGTTTGTAAGGTCTGCATGTGGATATTTGGACCTCTTTGAGGATTTCATTGGAAACGGGATTTCTTCATCTAATGCTAGACAGAAGAATTCTCAGTAACTTCTTTGGGTTGCCAGTGTTCAACTCACAGAGATGAACCTTCCTTTATACAGAGCAGATTTGAAATAATCTTTTTGTGGAATTTGCAAGTGGACATTTCAAGAGCTTTGGGGCCAATGGTAGAAAAGGAAATATCCTCGTATAAAAACAAGAGTGAATCATTCTGAGAAACCACTTTGTGATGTGTGCATTCCACTCACAGAGTTTAACCTTTCTTTTCATAGAACAGTTTGGAAACACTGTGTTTGTAAAGTCTGCATGTGGATATTTGGACCTCTTTGGGGATGTCGTTGGAAACGGGATTTCTTCATCTAATGCTAGACAGAAGATTTCTCAGTAACTTCTTTGGGTTGCGTTTGTTCAACTCACAGAGATGAAGCTTCCTTTAGACAGAGCAGATGTGAAACCCTCTTTTCGTGTAATTTGCAAGTGGACATTTCAATCGCTTTGCGGCCAGCGGTAGAAAAGGGAATATCTTCGTGTAAAAAGTAGAGAGAATCATTCTCAGAAACCACTTTGTGATGTGTGCATTCCACTCACAGTGTTTAACCTTTCTTTTCATAGAACAGTTTGGAAACACTGTGTTTGTAAAGTCTGCATGTGGATATTTGGACCTCTTTGAGGATTTCGTTGGAAACGGGATTTCTTCATCTAATCCTAGACAGAAGAATTCTCAGTAACGTCTTTGGGTTGCTTGCGTTCAACTCACAGAGATGAACTTTACTTTAGACAGAGCAGATTTGAAACCCTCTTTTTCTGGAATTTGCAAGTGGACCTTTCAAGCGCTTTGGGGCCAACGGTAGAAAAGGAAATATCTTCGTATAAAAACTAGTGTGAATCATTCTGAGAAACTACTTTCTGATGTGTGCGTTCCACTCACAGAGTTTAACCTTTCTTTTCATACAACAGTTTGGAAACACTGTGTTTGTAAGGTCTGCATGTGGATATTTGGACTTCTTTGAGGATTTCATTGGAAACGGGATTTCTTCATCTAATGCTAGACAGAAGAATTCTCAGTAACTTCTTTGGGTTGCCTGTGTTCAACTCACAGAGATGAACCTTCCTTTAGACAGAGCAGATTTGAAATAATCTTTTTGTGGAATTTGCAAGTGGACATTTCCAGCGCTTTGGGGCCAATGGTAGAAAAGGAAATATCCTCGTATAAAAACAAGAGTGAATCATTCTGAGAAACCACTTTGTGATGTGTGCATTCCACTCACAGAGTTTAACCTTTCTTTTCATAGAACAGTTTGGAAACACTGTGTTTGTAAAGTCTGCATGTGGATATTTGGACCTCTTTGGGGATTTCGTTGGAAACGGGATTTCTTCATCTAATGCTAGACAGAAGATTTCTCAGTAACTTCTTTGGGTTGCGTTTGTTCAACTCACAGAGATGAAGCTTCCTTTAGACAGAGCAGATGTGAAACCCTCTTTTCGTGTAATTTGCAAGTGGACATTTCAATCGCTTTGCAGCCAGCGGTAGAAAAGGGAATATCTTCGTGTAAAAAGTAGAGAGAATCATTCTGAGAAACCACTTTGTGATGTGTGCGTTCCACTTACAGAGTTTAACCTTTCTATTCATAGAACAGTTTGGAAACACTCTGTTTGTAAATTCTGCAAGTGGATATTTGGACCACTTTGAGGATTTCGTTGGAAACGGTATTTCTTCAACAAATGATAGACAGAAGAATTCTCAGTAACTTATTTGGGTTTTGTGAGTTCAACTCACAGAGATCTACCTTCCTTTAGACAGAGCAGATATGAAACCCACTTTTTGTGGAATTTGCAAGTGGACATTTAAAGCGCTTAGGGGCCAACGGTAGAAAATGCAATATCTTCGTAGAAAAACTAGAGAGAATCAGTCTGAGAAACCACTTTGTGATGTGTGCATTCCACTCACAGAGTTTAACCTTTCTTTTCATAGAACAGTTTGCAAACACTGTGTTTGTAAAGTCTGCATGTGGATATACGGACCTCTTTGTGGATTTCGTTGGAAATGGGATTTCTTCATCTAATGCTAGACAGAAGAATTCTCAGTAACTTCTTTGGGTTGCTTGTGTTCAACTCACTGAGAAGAACCTTCCTTTAGACAGAGCAGATTTGAAACCCTCTTTTTGTGGAATTTGCAAGTGGACATTTCAAGCTCTTTGGGGCCAACGGTAGAAAAGGAAATATCTTCGTACAAAAACTAGAGTGAATCAGTCTCAGAAACCAATTTGTGATGTGTGCATTCCACTCACAGAGTTTAACCTTTCTTTTCATAGAACAGTTTGGAAACACTGTGTTTGTAAAGTCTGCATGTGGATATTTAGACCTCTTTGAGGATTTCGTTGGAAATGGGATTTCTTCATCTAATGCTAGACAGAAGAATTCTCAGTAACTTCTTTGGGTTGCCTGTGTTCAACTCACAGAGATGAACCATCCTTTAGACAGAGCAGATTTGAAACAATCTTTTTTTGGAATTTGCAAGTGGACATTTCAAGCGCTTTGGGGCCAACGGTAGAAAAGGAAATATCTTCGTATAAAAACTAGAGTGAATCATTCTGAGAAACCACTTTGTGATGTGTGCGTTCCACTTACAGAGTTTAACCTTTCTCTTCATAGAACAGTTTGGAAACACTCTGTTTGTAAATTCTGCATGTGGATATTTGGACCTCTTTGAGGATTTCGTTGGAAACGGTATTTCTTCAACAAATGCTAGACAGAAGAATTCTCAGTAACTTATTTGCGTTTTGTGAGTTCAACTCACAGAGATCTACCATCCTTTAGACAGAGCAGATATGAAACCCTCTTTTTGTGGAATTTGCAAGTGGACATTTCAAGCGCTTTGGGGCCAACGGTAGAAAATGGAATATCTTCGTATAAAAACTAGAGAGAATCAGTCTGAGAAACCACTTTGTGATGTGTGCATTCCACTCACAGAGTTTAACCTTTCTTCTCATAGAACAGTTTGGAAACACTGTGTTTGTAAAGTCTGCATGTGGATATATGGACCTCTTTGAGGATTTCGTTGGAAATGGGATTTCTTCATCTAATGCTAAACAGAAGAATTCTCAGTAACTTCTTTGGGTTGCTGGTGTTCAACTCACAGAGGTGAACTTTCCTTTAGACAGAGCAGATTTGAAACCCTCTTTTTGTGGAATTTGCAAGTGGACATTTCAAGCGCTTTGGGGCCAACGGTAGAAAAGGAAATATCTTCGTATAAAAACTAGAGTGAATCATTCTGAGAAACCACTTTGTGATGTGTGCGTTCCACTTACAGAGTTTAACCTTTCTTTTCATAGAAGAGTTTGGAAACACTGTGTTTGTAAAGTCTGCATGTGGATATATGGACCTCTTTGAGGATTTTGTTGGAAATGGGATTTCTTCATCTAATGCTAGACAGAAGAATTCTCAGTAACTTCTTTGGGTTGCCTGTGTTCAACTCACAGAGATGAACCTTCCTTTAGACAGAGCAGATTTGAAACAATCTTTTTGTGGAATTTGCAAGTGGACATTTCAAGCGCTTTGGGGCCAACGGTAGAAAAGGAAATATCTTCGTATAAAAACTAGAGTGAATCATTCTGAGAAATCACTTTGTGATGTGTGCGTTCCACTTACAGAGTTTAACCTTTCTATTCATAGAACAGTTTGGAAACACTCTGTTTGTAAATTCTGCAAGTGGATATTTGGACCACTTTGAGGATTTCGTTGGAAACGGTATTTCTTCAACAAATGCTAGACAGAAGAATTCTCAGTAACTTATTTGGGTTTTGTGAGTTCAACTCACAGAGATCTACCTTCCTTTAGACAGAGCAGATATGAAACCCACTTTTTGTGGAATTTGCAAGTGGACATTTCAAGCGCTTTGTGGCCAACGGTAGAAAATGGAATATCTTCGTATAAAAACTAGAGAGAATCAGTCTGAGAAACCACTTTGTGATGTGTGCATTCCACTCACAGAGTTTAACCTTTCTTCTCATAGAACAGTTTGGAAACACTGTGTTTGTAAAGTCTGCATGTGGATATATGGACCTCTTTGAGGATTTCGTTGGAAATGGGATTTCTTCATCTAATGCTAAACAGAAGAATTCTCAGTAACTTCTTTGGGTTGCTGGTGTTCAACTCACAGAGGCGAACTTTTCTTTAGACAGAGCAGATTTGAAACCCTCTTTTTGTGGAATTTGCAAGTGGACATTTCAAGGGCTTTGGGGCCAACGGTAGAAAAGGAAATATCTTCATATAAAAACTAGAGTGAATCAGTCTGAGAAACCAATTTGTGATGTGTGCATTCCACTCACAGAGTTTAACCTTTCTTTTCATAGAACAGTTTGGAAACACTGTGTTTGTAAAGTCTGCATGTGGATATTTGGACCTCTTTGAGGATTTCGTTGGAAACGGGATTTCTTCATCTAATGCTAGACAGAAGAATTCTCAGTAACTTCTTTGGGTTGCTTGTGTTCAACTCACAGAGATGAACTTTACTTTAGACAGAGCAGATTTGAAACCCTCTTTTTGTGGAATTTGCAAGTGGACCTTTCAAGCGCTTAGGGGCCAACGGTAGAAAAGGAAATATCTTCGTATAAAAACCAGAGTGAATCATTATGAGAAACTACTTTCTGATGTGTGCGTTCCACTCACAGAGTTTAACCTTTCTTTTCATAGAACAGTTTGGAAACACTGTGTTTGTAAGGTCTGCATGTGGATATTTGGACATCTTTGAGCATTTCGTTGGTAACGGGATTTCTTCATCTAATGCTAGACAGAAGAATACTCAGTAACTACTTTGGGTTGCTTGTGTTCCACTCACAGAGATGAACTTTACTTTAGACAGAGCAGATTTGAAACCCTCTTTTTGTGGAATTTGCAAGTGGACATTTCAAGTGCTTTGGGGCCAACGGTAGAAAAGGAAAAATATTCGTATAAAAATTAGAGAGAATCATTCTGAGAAAGCACTTTGTGATGTGTGCGTTCCACTCACAGAGTTTACCCTTTCTTTTCATAGAGCAGCTTGGAAACACTCTGTTTCTAAAGTCCGCAAGTGGATATTTGGCCGTCTTTGAGGATTTCGTTGGAAACGGGATTTCTTCATCTAATGCTAGACAGAAGAATTCTCAGTAACTTCTTTGGGTTGCCTGTGTTCAACTCACAGAGATGAACTTTCCTTTAGACAGAGCAGATTTCAAACAATCTTTTTGTGGAATTTGCAAGTGTACATTTCAAGCGCTTTTGGGCCAACGGTAGAAAAGGAAATATCTTCGTATGAAAACTAGAGTGAATCATTCTGAGAAACCACTTTGTGATGTGTGCGTTCCACTTACAGAGTTTAACCTTTCTATTCATAGAACAGTTTGGAAACACTCTGTTTGTAAATTCTGCAAGTGGATATTTGGACCACTTTGAGGATTTCGTTGGAAACGGTATTTCTTCAACAAATGCTAGACAGAAGAATTCTCAGTAACTTATTTGCGTTTTGTGAGTTCATCTCACGGAGATCTACCTTCCTTTAGACAGAGCAGATATGAAACCCTCTTTTTGTGGAATTTGCAAGTGGACATTTCAAGCGCTTTGTGGCCAACGGTAGAAAATGGAATATCTTCGCATAAAAACTAGAGAGAATCAGTCTGAGAAACCACTTTGTGATGTGTTCATTCTACTCACAGAGTTTAACCTTTCTTTTCATAGAACAGTTTGGAAACACTGTGTTTGTAAAGTCTGCATGTGGATATTTTGACCTCTTTGAGGATTTCGTTGGAAATGGGATTTCTTCATCTAATGCTAAACAGAAGAATTCTCAGTAACTTCTTTGGGTTGCTGGTGTTCAACTCACAGAGATGAACTTTCCTTTAGATAGAGCAGATTTGAAACCCTCTTTTTGTGGAATTTGCAAGTGGACATTTCAAGCTCTTTGGGGCCAACGGTAGAAAAGGACATATCTTCGTACAAAAACTAGAGTGAATCAGTCTCAGAAACCAATTTGTGATGAGTGCATTCCACTCACAGAGTTTAACCTTTCTTTTCATAGAACAGTTTGGAAACACTGTGTTTGTAAAGTCTGCATGTGGATATTTAGACCTCTTTGAGGATTTCGTTGGAAATGGGATTTCTTCATCTAATGCTAGACAGAAGAATTCTCAGTAACTTCTTTGGGTTGCCTGTGTTCAACTCACAGAGATGAACCTTCCTTTAGACAGAGCAGATTTGAAACAATCTTTTTTTGGAATTTGCAAGTGGACATTTCAAGCGCTTTGGGGCCAACGGTAGAAAATGAAATATCTTCGTATAAAAACTAGAGTGAATCATTCTGAGAAACCACTTTGTGATGTGTGCGTTCCACTTACAGAGTTTAACCTTTCTATTCATAGAACAGTTTGGAAACACTCTGTTTGTAAATTCTGCAAGTGGATATTTGGACCACTTTGAGGATTTCGTTGGAAACGGTATTTCTTCAACAAATGCTAGACAGAAGAATTCTCAGTAACTTGTTTGGGTTTTGTGAGTTCAACTCACAGAGATCTACCTTCCTTTAGACAGAGCAGATATGAAACCCTCTTTTTGTGGAATTTGCAAGTGGACATTTCAAGTGCTTTGGGGCCAACCGTAGAAAATGGAATATCTTCGTATAAAAACTAGAGAGAATCAGTCTGAGAAACCACTTTGTGATGTGAGCATTCCAATCACAGAGTTTAACCTTTCTTCTCATAGAACAGTTTGGAAACACTGTGTTTGTAAAGTCTGCATGTGGATATATGGACCTCTTTGAGGATTTCGTTGGAAATGGGATTTCTTCATCTAATGCTAAACAGAAGAATTCTCAGTAACTTCTTTGGGTTGCTGGTGTTCAACTCACAGAGATGAACTTTCCTTTAGACAGAGCAGATTTGAAACCCTCTTTTTGTGGAATTTGCAAGTGGACATTTCAAGCGCTTTGGGGCCAACGGTAGAAAAGGAAATATCTTCGTATAAAAACTAGAGTGAATCAGTCTGAGAAACCAATTTGTGATGTGTGCATTCCACTCACAGAGTTTTACCTTTCTTTTCATAGAACAGTTTGGAAACACTGTGTTTGTAAAATCTGCATGTGAATATTTGGACCTCTTTGAGGATTTCGTTGGAAACGGGTTTTCTTCATCTAATGCTAGACAGAAGAATTCTCAGTAACTTCTTTGGGTTGCTTGTGTTCAACTCACAGAGATGAACTTTACTTTAGACAGAGCAGATTTGAAACCCTCTTTTTCTGGAATTTGCAAGTGGACCTTTCCAGCGCTTTGGGGCCAACGGTAGAATAGGAAATATCTTCGTATAAAAACCAGAGTGAATCATTATGAGAAACTACTTTCTGATGTGTGCGTTCCACTCACAGAGTTTAACCTTTCTTTTCATAGAACAGTTTGGAAACACTGTGTTTGTAAAGTCTGCATGTGGATATTTGGACCTCTTTGAGGATTTCGTTGGAAACGGGATTTCTTCATCTAATGCTAGACAGAAGAATTCTCAGTAACTTCTTTGGGTTGCCTGTGTTCAAGTCACAGAGATGAACCTTCCTTTAGACAGAGTAGATTTGAAACAATCTTTTTGTGGAATTTGCAAGTGGACATTTCAAGCGCTTTGGGGCCAACTGTAGAAAAGTAAATATCTTCGTATAAAAACTAGAGTGAATCATTCTGAGAAACCACTTTGTGATGTGTGCGTTCCACTTACAGAGTTTAACCTTTCTATTCGTAGAACCGTTTGGAAACACTCTGTTTCTAAATTCTGCAAGTGGATATTTGGACCACTTTGAGGATTTCGTTGAAAACGGTATTTATTCATCTAATGCTAGACAGAAGAATTCTCAGTAACTTATTTGGGTTTTGTGAGTTCAACTCACAGAGATCAACCATCCTTTAGACAGAGCAGAAATGAAACCCTCATTTTGTGGAATTTGCAAGTGGACATTTCAAGAGCTTTTGGGTCCAACGGTAGAAAATGAAATATCTTCGTATAAAAACTAGAGAGAATCAGTCTGAGAAATCACTTTGTGATGTGTACGTTCCACTCACAGAGTTTAACCTTTCTTTTCATAGAACAGTTTGGAAACACTGTGTTTGCAAAGTCTGCATGTGGATATTTGGACCTCTTTGAGGATTTCGTTGGAAACGGGATTTCTTCATCTAATGCTAGACAGAAGAATTCTCAGTAACTTCTTTGGGTTTTTTGTGTTCAGCTCACAGAGATGAACTTTACTTTAGACAGAGCAGATTTGAAACCCTCTTTTTGTAGAATTTGCAAGTGGACATTTCAAGCGCTTTGGGGCCAACGGTAGAAAAGGAAATATCTTCGTATTAAAACTAGAGTGAATCATTCTGAGAAACTACTTTCTGATGTGTGCGTTCCACTCACAGAGTTTAACCTTTCTTTTCATAGAACAGTTAGGAAACACTGTGTTTGTAAGGTCTGCATGCGGATATTTGGACCTCTTTGAGGATTTCGTTGGAAAGGGGATTTCTTCATCTAATGCTAGACAGAAGAATTCTCAGTAACTTATTTGCGTTTTGTGAGTTCAACTCACAGTGATCAACCTTCCTTTAGACAGAGCAGATATGAAACCCTCTTTTTGTGGAATTTGCAAGTGGACATTTCAAGCGCTTTTGGGTCCAACGGTAGAAAATGGAATATCTTCGTATAAAAACTAGAGAGATTCGGTCTGAGAAACCACTTTGTGATGTGTGCATTCCACTCACAGAGTTTAACCTTTCTTCTCATAGAACAGTTGGGAAACACTGTGTTTGTAAAGTCTGCATGTGGATATATGGACCTCTTTGAGGATTTTGTTGGAAATGAGATTTCTTCATCTAATGCTAAACAGAAGAATTCTCAGTAACTTCTTTGGGTTGCTGGTGTTCAACTCACAGAGACGAACTTTCCTTTAGACAGAGCAGATTTGAAACCCTCTTTTTGTGGAATTTGCAAGTGGACATTTCAAGCGCTTTGGGGCCAACGGTAGAAAAGGAAATATCTTCGTATAAAAACTAGAGTGAATCAGTCTGAGAAACCAATTTGTGATGTGTGCATTCCACTCACAGAGTTTAACCTTTCTTTTCATAGAACAGTTTGGAAACACTGTGTTTGTAAAGTCTGCATGTGGATATTTGGACCTCTTTGAGGATTTCGTTGGAAACGGGATTTCTTCATCTAATGGTAGACAGAAGAATTCTCAGTAACTTCTTTGGGTTGCTTGTGTTCAACTCACAGAGATGAACTTTACTTTAGACAGAGCAGATTTGAAACCCTCTTTTTCTGGAATTTGCAAGTGGACCTTTCAAGCGCTTAGGGGCCAACGGTAGAAAAGGAAATATCTTCGTATAAAAACCAGAGTGAATCATTATGAGAAACTACTTTCTGATGTGTGCGTTCCACTCACAGTGTTTAACCTTTCTTTTCATAGAACAGTTTGGAAACACTGTGTTTGTAAGGTCTGCATGTGGATATTTGGACCTCTTTGAGCATTTCGTTGGTAACGGGATTTCTTCATCTAATGCTAGACAGAAGAATTCTCAGTAACTTCTTTGGGTTGCTTGTGTTCCACTCACAGAGATGAACTTTACTTTAGACAGAGCAGATTTGAAACCCTCTTTTTGTGGAATTTGCAAGTGGACATTTCAAGTGCTTTGGGGCCAACGGTAGAAAAGGAAAAATATTCGTATAAAAACTAGAGAGAATCATTCTGAGAAAGCACTTTGTGATGTGTGCATTCCACTCCCAGAGTTTAACCTTTCTTTTCATAGAGCAGCTTGGAAACACTCTGTTTCTAAAGTCCGCAAGTGGATATTTGGACGTCTTTGAGGATTTCGTTGGAAACGGATTTCTTCATCTAATGCTAGACAGAAGAATTCTCAGTAACTTCTTTGGGTTGCCTGTGTTCAACTCACAGAGATGAACCTTCCTTTAGACAGAGCAGATTTGAAACAATCTTTTTGTGGAATTTGCAAGTGGACATTTCAAGCGCTTTGGGGCCAACGGTAGAAAAGGAAATATCTTCGTATAAAAACTAGAGTGAATCATTCTGAGAAACCACTTTGTGATGTGTGCGTTCCACTTACAGAGTTTAACCTTTCTATTCATAGAACAGTTTGGAAACACTCTGTTTCTAAATTCTGCAAGTGGATAATTGGACCACTTTGAGGATTTCGTTGGAAACGGTATTTCTTCAACAAATGCTAGACAGAAGAATTCTCAGTAACTTGTCTGGGTTTTGTGAGTTCAACTCAGAGAGATCAACCTTCCTTTAGACAGAGCTGATATGAAACCCTCTTTTTGTGGAATTTGCAAGTGGACATTTCAAGCGCTTTGGGGCCAACGGTAGAAAATGGAATATCTTCTTATAAAAACTAGAGAGAATCAGTCTGAGAAACCACTTTGTGATGTGTGCATTCCACTCACAGAGTTTAACCTTTCTTTTCATAGAACAGTTTGGAAACACTGTGTTTGTAAAGTCTGCATGTGGATATTTGGACCTCTTTGAGGATTTCGTTGGAAACGGGATTTCTTCATCTAATGCTAGACAGAAGAATTCTCAGTAACTTCTTTGGGTTGTTTCTGTTCAACTCACAGAGATGAACTTTACTTTAGACAGAGCAGATTTGAAACCCTCTTTTTGTGGAATTTGCAAGTGGACATTTCAAGTGCTTTGGGGCCAACGGTAGAAAAGGAAATATCTTCGTATAAAAACTAGAGTGAATCATTCTGAGAAACCACTTTTGGTGTGTGCGTTCCACTTACAGAGTTTAACCTTTCTATTCATAGAACAGTTTGGAAACACTCTGTTTCTAAATTCTGCAAGTGGATATTTGGACCACTTTGAGGATTTCGTTGGAAACGGTATTTCTTCAACAAATGCTAGACAGAAGAATTCTCAGTAACTTGTTTGGGTTTTGTGAGTTCAACTCAGAGAGATCAACCTTCCTTTAGACAGAGCAGATATGAAACCCTCTTTTTTTGGAATTTGCAAGTGGACCTTTCAAGCGCTTTGGGGCCAACGGTAGAAAATGGAATATCTTCGTATAAAAACTAGAGAGAATCAGTGAGAAACCACTTTGTGATGTGTGCATTCCACTCACAGAGTTTAACCTTTCTTTTCATAGAACAGTTTGGAAACACTGTGTTTGTAAAGTCAGCATGTGGATATATGGACCTCTCTGAGGATTTCGTTGGAAATGGGATTTCTTTATCTAATGCTAAACAGAAGAATTCTCAGTAACTTCTTTGGGTTGCTTGTGTTCAACTCACAGAGATGAACTTTACTTTAGACAGAGCAGATTTGAAACCCTCTTTTTGTGGAATTTGAAAGTGGACATTTCAAGCGCTTTGGGGCCAACGGTAGAAAAGGAAATATCTTCGTATAAAAACTAGAGTGAATCAGTCTGAGAAACCACTTTGTGATGTGTGCATTCCACTCACAGAGTTTAACCTTTCTTTTCATAGAACAGTTTGGAAACACTGTGTTTGTAAAGTCTGCATGTGGATATTTGGACCTTTTTGAGGATTTCGATGGAAACCGGATTTCTTCATCTAATGCTAGACAGAAGAATTCTCAGTAACTTCTTTGGGTTGCTTGTGTTCAACTCACAGAGATGAACTTTACTTTAGACAGAGCAGATTTGAAACCCTCTTTTTCTGGAATTTGCAAGTGGACCTTTCAAGCGCTTTGGGGCCAAAGGTAGAAAAGGAAATATCTTCGTATAAAAACTAGAGTGAATCATTATGAGAAACTACTTTCTGATGTGTGCGTTCCACTCACAGAGTTTAACCTTTCTTTTCATAGAACAGTTTGGAAACACTGTGTTTGTAAGGTCTGCATATGGATATTTGGACCTCTCTGAGGATTTCGTTGGAAACGGGATTTCTTCATCTAATGCTAGACAGAAGAATTCTCAGTAACTTCTTTGGGTTGCGTGTCTTCAACTCACAGAGATGAACATTCCTTTAGACAGAGCAGATTTGAAACCCTCTTTTTGTGGAATTTGCAAGTGGACATTTCAAGCGCTTTGGGGCCAACGGTAGAAAAGGGAATATCTTCATGTAAAAAGTAGAGAGAATCATTCTCAGAAACCACTTTGTGATGTGTGCATTCCACTCACAGAGTTTAACCATTCTTTTCATAGAGCAGCTTGGAAACACTCTGTTTCTAAAGTCCGCAAGTGGATATTTGGACATCTTTGAGGATTTCGTTGGAAACGGGGTTTCTTCATCTAATGCTAGACAGAAGAATTCTCAGTAAATTCTTTGGGTTGCCTGTGCTCAACTCACAGAGATGAACATTCCTTTAGACAGAGCAGATTTGAAACAATCTTTTTGTGGAATTTGCAAGTGGACATTTCAAGCGCTTTGGGGCCAACTGTAGAAAAGGAAATATCTTCGTATAAAAACTAGAGTGAATCATTCTGAGAAACCACTTTGTGATGTGTGCGTTCCGCTTATAGAGTTTAACCTTTCTATTCATAGAACAGTTTGGAAACACTCTGTTTCTAAATTCTGCAAGTGGATATTTGGACCACTTTGAGGATTTCGTTGGAAACGGTATTTCTTCAACAAATGCTAGACAGAAGAATTCTCAGTAACTTGTTTGGGTTTTGTGAGTTGAACTCAGAGAGATCAACCTTCCTTTAGACAGAGCAGATATGAAACCCTCTTTTTGTGGAATTTGCAAGTGGACATTTCAAGCGCTTTGGGGCCAACGGTAGAAAATGGAATATCTTCGTATAAAAACTAGAGAGAATCAGTCTGAGAAACCACTTTGTGATGTGTGCATTCCACTCACAGAGTTTAACCTTTCTTTTCATAGAACAGTTTGGAAACACTGTGTTTGTAAAGTCTGCATGTGGATATTTGGACCTCTTTGAGGATTTTGTTGGAAACGGGATTTCTTCATCTAATGCTAGACAGAAGAATTCACAGTAACTTCTTTGGGTTGCTTGTGTTCAACTCACAGAGATGAACTTTACTTTAGACAGAGCAGATTTGAAACCCTCTTTTCCTGGAATTTGCAAGTGGACATTTCAAGCGCTTTGGGGCCAACGGTAGAAAAGGAAATATCTTCGTATAAAAACTAGAGTGAATCATTCTGAGAAACCACTTTTGGTGTGTGCGTTCCACTTACAGAGTTTAACCTTTCTATTCATAGAACAGTTTGGAAACACTCTGTTTCTAAATTCTGCAAGTGGATATTTGGACCACTTTGAGGATTTTGTTGGAAACGGTATTTCTTCAACAAATGCTAGACAGAAGAATTCTCAGTAACTTGTTTGGGTTTTGTGAGTTCAACTCAGAGAGATCAACCTTCCTTTAGACAGAGCAGATATGAAACCCTCTTTTTTTGGAATTTGCAAGTGGACCTTTCAAGCGCTTTGGGGCCAACGGTAGAAAATGGAATATCTTCGTATAAAAACTAGAGAGAATCAGTGAGAAACCACTTTGTGATGTGTGCATTCCACTCACAGAGTTTAACCTTTCTTTTCATAGAACAGTTTGGAAACACTGTGTTTGTAAAGTCAGCATGTGGATATATGGACCTCTCTGAGGATTTCGTTGGAAATGGGATTTCTTCATCTAATGCTAAACAGAAGAATTCTCAGTAACTTCTTTGGGTTGCTTGTGTTCAACTCACAGAGATGAACTTTACTTTAGACAGAGCAGATTTGAAACCCTCTTTTTGTGGAATTTGAAAGTGGACATTTCAAGCGCTTTGGGGCCAACGGTAGAAAAGGAAATATCTTCGTATAAAAACTAGAGTGAATCAGTCTGAGAAACCACTTTGTGATGTGTGCATTCCACTCACAGAGTTTAACCTTTCTTTTCATAGAACAGTTTGGAAACACTGTGTTTGTAAAGTCTGCATGTGGATATTTGGACCTTTTTGAGGATTTCGATGGAAACCGGATTTCTTCATCTAATGCTAGACAGAAGAATTCTCAGTAACTTCTTTGGGTTGCTTGTGTTCAACTCACAGAGATGAACTTTACTTTAGACAGAGCAGATTTGAAACCCTCTTTTTCTGGAATTTGCAAGTGGACCTTTCAAGCGCTTTGGGGCCAACGGTAGAAAAGGAAATATCTTCGTATAAAAACTAGAGTGAATCATTATGAGAAACTACTTTCTGATGTGTGCGTTCCACTCACAGAGTTTAACCTTTCTTTTCATAGAACAGTTTGGAAACACTGTGTTTGTAAGGTCTGCATATGGATATTTGGACCTCTCTGAGGATTTCGTTGGAAACGGGATTTCTTCATCTAATGCTAGACAGAAGAATTCTCAGTAACTTCTTTGGGTTGCGTGTCTTCAACTCACAGAGATGAACATTCCTTTAGACAGAGCAGATTTGAAACCCTCTTTTTGTGGAATTTGCAAGTGGACATTTCAAGCGCTTTGGGGCCAACGGTAGAAAAGGGAATATCTTCATGTAAAAAGTAGAGAGAATCATTCTCAGAAACCACTTTGTGATGTGTGCATTCCACTCACAGAGTTTAACCATTCTTTTCATAGAGCAGCTTGGAAACACTCTGTTTCTAAAGTCCGCAAGTGGATATTTGGACATCTTTGAGGATTTCGTTGGAAACGGGGTTTCTTCATCTAATGCTAGACAGAAGAATTCTCAGTAAATTCTTTGGGTTGCCTGTGTTCAACTCACAGAGATGAACCTTCCTTTAGACAGAGCAGATTTGAAACAATCTTTTTGTGGAATTTGCAAGTGGACATTTCAAGCGCTTTGGGGCCAACTGTAGAAAAGGAAATATCTTCGTATAAAAACTAGAGTGAATCATTCTGAGAAACCACTTTGTGATGTGTGCATTCCGCTTATAGAGTTTAACCTTTCTATTCATAGAACAGTTTGGAAACACTCTGTTTCTAAATTCTGCAAGTGGATATTTGGACCACTTTGAGGATTTCGTTGGAAACGGTATTTCTTCAACAAATGCTAGACAGAAGAATTCTCAGTAACTTGTTTGGGTTTTGTGAGTTGAACTCAGAGAGATCAACCTTCCTTTAGACAGAGCAGATATGAAACCCTCTTTTTGTGGAATTTACAAGTGGACATTTCAAGCGCTTTGGGGCCAACGGTAGAAAATGGAATATCTTCGTATAAAAACTAGAGAGAATCAGTCTGAGAAACCACTTTGTGATGTGTGCATTCCACTCACAGAGTTTAACCTTTCTTTTCATAGAACAGTTTGGAAACACTGTGTTTGTAAAGTCTGCATGTGGCTATTTGGACCTCTTTGAGGATTTTGTTGGAAACGGGATTTCTTCATCTAATGCTAGACAGAAGAATTCACAGTAACTTCTTTGGGTTGCTTGTGTTCAACTCACAGAGATGAACTTTACTTTAGACAGAGCAGATTTGAAACCCTCTTTTCCTGGAATTTGCAAGTGGACATTTCAAGCGCTTTGGGGCCAACGGTAGAAAAGGAAATATCTTCGTATAAAAACTAGAGTGAATCATTCTGAGAAACCACTTTTGGTGTGTGCGTTCCACTTACAGAGTTTAACCTTTCTATTCATAGAACAGTTTGGAAACACTCTGTTTCTAAATTCTGCAAGTGGATATTTGGACCACTTTGAGGATTTCGTTGGAAACGGTATTTCTTCAACAAATGCTAGACAGAAGAATTCTCAGTAACTTGTTTGGGTTTTGTGAGTTCAACTCAGAGAGATCAACCTTCCTTTAGACAGAGCAGATATGAAACCCTCTTTTTTTGGAATTTGCAAGTGGACCTTTCAAGCGCTTTGGGGCCAACGGTAGAAAATGGAATATCTTCGTATAAAAACTAGAGAGAATCAGTGAGAAACCACTTTGTGATGTGTGCATTCCACTCACAGAGTTTAACCTTTCTTTTCATAGAACAGTTTGGAAACACTGTGTTTGTAAAGTCAGCATGTGGATATATGGACCTCTCTGAGGATTTCGTTGGAAATGGGATTTCTTCATCTAATGCTAAACAGAAGAATTCTCAGTAACTTCTTTGGGTTGCTTGTGTTCAACTCACAGAGATGAACTTTACTTTAGACAGAGCAGATTTGAAACCCTCTTTTTGTGGAATTTGAAAGTGGACATTTCAAGCGCTTTGGGGCCAACGGTAGAAAAGGAAATATCTTCGTATAAAAACTAGAGTGAATCAGTCTGAGAAACCACTTTGTGATGTGTGCATTCCACTTCCAGAGTTTAACCTTTCTTTTCATAGAACAGTTTGGAAACACTGTGTTTGTAAAGTCTGCATGTGGATATTTGGACCTTTTTGAGGATTTCGATGGAAACCGGATTTCTTCATCTAATGCTAGACAGAAGAATTCTCAGTAACTTCTTTGGGTTGCTTGTGTTCAACTCACAGAGATGAACTTTACTTTAGACAGAGCAGATTTGAAACCCTCTTTTTCTGGAATTTACAAGTGGACCTTTCAAGCGCTTTGGGGCCAACGGTAGAAAAGGAAATATCTTCGTATAAAAACTAGAGTGAATCATTATGAGAAACTACTTTCTGATGTGTGCGTTCCACTCACAGAGTTTAACCTTTCTTTTCATAGAACAGTTTGGAAACACTGTGTTTGTAAGGTCTGCATATGGATATTTGGACCTCTCTGAGGATTTCGTTGGAAACGGGATTTCTTCATCTAATGCTAGACAGAAGAATTCTCAGTAACTTCTTTGGGTTGCGTGTCTTCAACTCACAGAGATGAACATTCCTTTAGACAGAGCAGATTTGAAACCCTCTTTTTGTGGAATTTGCAAGTGGACATTTCAAGCGCTTTGGGGCCAACGGTAGAAAAGGGAATATCTTCATGTAAAAAGTAGAGAGAATCATTCTCAGAAACCACTTTGTGATGTGTGCATTCCACTCACAGAGTTTAACCATTCTTTTCATAGAGCAGCTTGGAAACACTCTGTTTCTAAAGTCCGCAAGTGGATATTTGGACATCTTTGAGGATTTCGTTGGAAACGGGGTTTCTTCATCTAATGCTAGACAGAAGAATTCTCAGTAAATTCTTTGGGTTGCCTGTGTTCAACTCACAGAGATGAACCTTCCTTTAGACAGAGCAGATTTGAAACAATCTTTTTGTGGAATTTGCAAGTGGACATTTCAAGCGCTTTGGGGCCAACTGTAGAAAAGGAAATATCTTCGTATAAAAACTAGAGTGAATCATTCTGAGAAACCACTTTGTGATGTGTGCGTTCCGCTTATAGAGTTTAACCTTTCTATTCATAGAACAGTTTGGAAACACTCTGTTTCTAAATTCTGCAAGTGGATATTTGGACCACTTTGAGGATTTCGTTGGAAACGGGATTTCTTCATCTAATGCTAGACGGAAGAATTCTCAGTAACTTGTTTGGGTTTTGTGAGTTGAACTCAGAGAGATCAACCTTCCTTTAGACAGAGCAGATATGAAACCCTCTTTTTGTGGAATTTACAAGTGGACATTTCAAGCGCTTTGGGGCCAACGGTAGAAAATGGAATATCTTCGTATAAAAACTAGAGAGAATCAGTCTGAGAAACCACTTTGTGATGTGTGCATTCCACTCACAGAGTTTAACCTTTCTTTTCATAGAACAGTTTGGAAACACTGTGTTTGTAAAGTCTGCATGTGGATATATGGACCTCTTTGAGGATTTCGTTGGAAATGGGATTTCTTCATCTAATGCTAAACAGAAGAATTCTCAGTAACTTCTTTGGGTTGCTTGTGTTCAACTCACAGAAATGAACTTTCTTTAGACAGAGCAGATTTGAAACCCTCCTTTTGTGGAATTTGCAAGTGGACATTTCAAGTGCTTTGGGGCCAACGGTAGAAAAGGAAATATCTTCATATAAAAACTAGAGTGAATCATTATGAGAAACAACTTTCTGATGTGTGCGTTCCACTCACAGAGTTTAACCTTTCTTTTAATAGAACAGTTTGGAAAGCTGTGTTTGTAAGGTCTGCATGTGGATATTTCGACCTCTTTGAGGATTTCGTTGGAAACGGGATTTCTTCATCTAATGGTAGACAGAAGAATTCTCAGTAACTTCTTTGGGTTGCGTGTGTTCAACTCACAGAGATGAACATTCCTTTAGACAGAGCAGATTTGAAACCCTCTTTTCGTGAAATTTGCAAGTGGACATTTCAAGCGCTTTGGGGCCAACGGTAGAAAAGGAAATATCTTCGTATAAAAACTAGAGTGAATCATTCTGAGAAACCACTTTGTGATGTGTGCGTTCCACTTACAGAGTTTACCCTTTCTATTCATAGAACAGTTTGGAAACACTCTGTTTGTAAAGTCCGCAAGTGGATATTTGAACCTCTTTGAGAATTTCGTTGGAAACGGGATTTCTTCATCTAATGCTAGACAGAAGAATTCTCAGTAACTTCTTTGGGTTGCGTATGTTCAACTCACAGAGATGAAGCTTCCTTTAGACAGAGCAGATTTGAAACCCTCTTTTCGTGTAATTTGCAAGTGGACATTTCAATCGCTTTGGGGGAACGGTAGAAAATGGAATATCTTCGTGTAAAAAGTAGAGAGAATCATTCTCAGAAACCACTTTGTGATGTGTGCATACCACTCACAGAGTTTAACCTTTCTTTTCATAGAACAGTTTCGAAACACAGTGTTTGTAACGTCTGCATTTGGATATTTGGACCTCTTTGAGGATTTCGTTGGAATCGGGATTTCTTCATCTATTGCTAGACAGAAGAATTCTCAGTAACTTCTTTGGGTTGCTTGTGTTCAACTCACAGAGATGAACTTTACTTTAGACAGAGCAGATTTGAAACCCTCTTTTTCTGGAATTTGCAAGTGGACATTTCAAGCGCTTTGGGGCCTACGGTAGAAAAAGAAATATCTTCGTATAAAAACTAGAGTGAATCATTCTGAGAAACTACTTTCTGATGTGTGCTTTCCACTCACAGAGTTTAACCTTTCTTTTCATAGAACAGTTTGGAAACACTGTGTTTGTAAGGTCTGCATGTGGATATTTGGACCTCTTTGAGGATTTCGTTGGAAACGGGATTTCTTCATCTAATGCTAGACAGAAGAATTCTCAGTAACTTCTTTGGGTTGCTTGTGTTCAACTCACAGAGATGAACATTCCTTTAGACAGAGCAGATATGAAACCCTCTTTTTGTGGAATTTGCAAGTGGACATTTCAAGCGCTTTTGGGTCCAACGGTAGAAAATGGAATATCTTCGTATAAAAACTAGAGAGAATCAGTCTGAGAAAACACTTTGTGATGTGTGCATTCCACTCACAGAGTTTAACCTTTCTTTTCATAGAACAGTTTGGAAACACTGTGTTTGTAAATTCTGCAAGTGGATATTTGTACCTCTTTGAGGATTTCATTGGAAACGGGATTTCTTCATCTAATGCTAGACAGAAGAATTCTCAGTAACTTCTTTGGGTTGCTTGTGTTCAACTCACTGAGATGAACTTTACGTTAGACAGAGCAGATTTGAAACCCTCTTTTTGTGGAATTCGCAAGTGGACATTTCAAGTGCTTTGGGGCCAACGGTAGAAAAGGAAAAATATTCGTATAAAAACTAGAGAGAATCATTCTGAGAAAGCACTTTGTGATGTGTGCGTTCCACTCACAGAGTTTAACCTTTCTTTTCATAGAGCAGCTTGGAAACACTCTGTTTCTAAAGTCCGCAAGTGGATATTTGGACGTCTTTGAGGATTTCGTTGGAAACGGGATTTCATCATCTAATGCTAAACAGAAGAATTCTCAGTATCTTCTTTGGGTTGCCTGTGTTCAACTCACAGAGATGAACCTTCCTGTAGACAGAGCAGATTTGAAACAATCTTTTTGTGGAATTTGCAAGTGGACATTTCAAGCACTTTGGGGCCAACGGTATAAAAGGAAATATCTTCGTATAAAAACTAGAGTGAGTCATTCTGAGAAACCACTTTGTGATGTGTGCATTCCACTTACAGAGTTTAACCTTTCTATTCGTAGAACAGTTTGGAAACACTCTGTTTGTAAATTTTGCAAGTGGATATTTGGACCACTTTGAGGATTTCTTTGGAAACGGTATTTCTTCAACAAATGCTGGACAGAAGAATTCTCAGTAACTTGTTTGGGTTTTGTGAGTTCAACTCAGAGAGATCAACCGTCCTTTAGACAGAGCAGATATGAAACCCTCTTTTTGTGGAATTTGCAAGTGGACATTTCAAGCGCTTTGGGGCCAACGGTAGAAAATGGAATATCTTCTTATAAAAACTAGAGAGAATCAGTCTGAGAAACCACTTTGTGATGTGTGCATTCCACTCACAGAGTTTAACCTTTCTTTTCATAGAACAGTTTGGAAACACTGTGTTTGTAAAGTCTGCATGTGGATATATGGACCTCTTTGAGGATTTCGTTGGAAACGGGATTTCTTCATCTAATGCTAGACAGAGGAATTCTCAGTAACTTCTTTGGGTTGCTTGTGTTCAACTCACAGAGGTGAACATTCCTTTAGACAGAGCAGATATGAAACCCTCTTTTTGTGGAATTTGCAAGTGGACATTTCAAGCGCTTTTGGGTCCAATGGTAGAAAATGGAATATCTTCGTATAAAAACCAGAGAGAATCAGTCTGAGAAACCACTTTGTGATGTGTGCATTCCACTCACAGAGTTTAACCTTTCTTTTCATAGAACAGTTTGGAAACACTGTGTTTGTAAAGTCTGCATGTGGATATTTTGACCTCTTTGAGGATTTCGTTGGAAACGGGATTTCTTCATCTAATGCTAGACAGAAGAATTCTCAGTAACTTCTTTGGGTTGCTTGTGTTCAACTCACAGAGATGAACTTTACTTTAGACAGAGCAGATTTGAAACCCTCTTTTTGTGGAATTTGCAAGTGGACATTTCAAGCGCTTTGGGGCCAACGGTAGAAAAGGAAATATCTTCGTATAAAAACTAGAGTGAATAATTCTGAGAAACTACTTTGTGATGTGTGCGTTCCACTCACAGAGTTTAACCTTTCTTTTCATAGAACAGTTTGGAAACACTGTGTTTGTAAGGTCTGCATGTGGATATTTGGACCTCTTTGAGGATTTCTTTGGAAACGGGATTTCTTCATCTAATGCTAGACAGAAGAATTCTCAGTAACTTCTTTGGGTTGCTTGTGTTCAACTCACAGAGATGAACTTTACTTTAGAAAGAGCAGATTTGAAACCCTCTTTTTGTGGAATTTGTAAGTGGACATTTCAAGCGCTTTGGGGCCAACGGTAGAAAAGAAAATATCTTCGTATAGAAACTAGAGTGAATCATTCTGAGAAACCACTTTCTGAAGTGTGCGTTCCACTCACAGAGTTTAACCTTTTTTTTCATAGAACAGTTTGGAAACACTGTGTTTGTAAAGTCTGCATATGGATATTTGGACCTCTTTGAGGATTTCGTTGGAAACGGGATTTCTTCATCTAATGCTAGACAGAAGAATTCTCAGTAACTTCTTTGGGTTGCATGTGTTCTCCTCACAGAGCTGAACCTTCCTTTTGACAGAGCAGATTTGAAACTCTCTTTTTTGTGGAATTTGCAAGTGGACATTTCAAGCGCGGTGGGGCCAACGGTAGAAAAGGAAAAATATTCGTATAAAAACTAGAGAGAATCATTCTGAGAAAGCACTTTGTGATGTGTGCGTTCCACTCACAGAGTTTAACCATTCTTTTCATAGAGCAGCTTGGAAACGCTCTGTTTGTAACGTCTGCAAGTGGATATTTGGACATCTAAGAGGATTTCGTTGGAAACGGGATTTCTTCATCTAATGCTAGACAGAAGAATTCTCAGTAACTTCTTTCGGTTGCCTGTGTTCAACTCACAGAGATGAACCTTCCTTTATACAGAGCAGATTTGAAACAAACTTTTTGTGGAATTTGCAAGTGGACATTTCAAGCGCTTTGGGGCCAACGGTAGAAAAGGAAGTATCTTCGTATAAAAACTAGAGTGAATCATTCTGAGAAACCACTTTGTGATGTGTGCGTTGCACTTACAGAGTTTAACCTTTCTATACATAGAACAGTTTGGAAACACTCTGTTTGTAAATTCTGCAAGTGGATATTTGGACCACTTTGAGGATTTCGTTGGAAACGGTATTTCTTCAACAAATGCTAGACAGAAGAATTCTCAGTAACTTATTTGGGTTTTGTGAGTTCAACACAGAGAGATCAACCTTCCTTTAGACAGAGCAGATATGAAACCCTCTTTTTGTGGAATTTGCAAGTGGACATTTCAAGCGCTTTGGGGCCAACGGTAGAAAATGGAATATCTTCGTATAAAAACTAGAGAGAATCAGTCTGAGAAACCACTTTGTGATGTGTGCATTCCACTCACAGAGTTTAACCTTTCTTTTCATAGAACAGTTTGGAAACACTGTGTTTGTAAAGTCTGCATGTGGATATATGGACCTCTTTGAGGATTTCGTTGGAAATGGGATTTCTTCATCTAATGCTAAACAGAAGAATTCTCAGTAACTTCTTTGGGTTGCTTGTGTTCAACTCACAGAAATGAACTTTCTTTAGACAGAGCAGATTTGAAACCCTCCTTTTGTGGAATTTGCAAGTGGACATTTCAAGCGCTTTGGGGCCAACGGTAGAAAAGGAAATATCTTCATATAAAAACTAGAGTGAATCATTATGAGAAACAACTTTCTGATGTGTGCGTTCCACTCACAGAGTTTAACCTTTCTTTTAATAGAACAGTTTGGAAAGCTGTGTTTGTAAGGTCTGCATGTGGATATTTGGACCTCTTTGAGGATTTCGTTGGAAACGGGATTTCTTCATCTAATGGTAGACAGAAGAATTCTCAGTAACTTCTTTGGGTTGCGTGTGTTCAACTCACAGAGATGAACATTCCTTTAGACAGAGCAGATTTGAAACCCTCTTTTCGTGAAATTTGCAAGTGGACATTTCAAGCGCTTTGGGGCCAACGGTAGAAAAGGAAATATCTTCGTATAAAAACTAGAGTGAATCATTCTGAGAAACCACTTTGTGATGTGTGCGTTCCACTTACAGAGTTTACCCTTTCTATTCATAGAACAGTTTGGAAACACTCTGTTTGTAAAGTCCGCAAGTGGATATTTGAACCTCTTTGAGAATTTCGTTGGAAACGGGATTTCTTCATCTAATGCTAGACAGAAGAATTCTCAGTAACTTCTTTGGGTTGCGTATGTTCAACTCACAGAGATGAAGCTTCCTTTAGACAGAGCAGATTTGAAACCCTCTTTTCGTGTAATTTGCAAGTGGACATTTCAATCGCTTTGGGGGAACGGTAGAAAATGGAATATCTTCGTGTAAAAAGTAGAGAGAATCATTCTCAGAAACCACTTTGTGATGTGTGCATACCACTCACAGAGTTTAACCTTTCTTTTCATAGAACAGTTTCGAAACACAGTGTTTGTAACGTCTGCATTTGGATATTTGGACCTCTTTGAGGATTTCGTTGGAATCGGGATTTCTTCATCTATTGCTAGACAGAAGAATTCTCAGTAACTTCTTTGGGTTGCTTGTGTTCAACTCACAGAGATGAACTTTACTTTAGACAGAGCAGATTTGAAACCCTCTTTTTCTGGAATTTGCAAGTGGACATTTCAAGCGCTTTGGGGCCAACGGTAGAAAAGGAAATATCTTCGTATAAAAACTAGAGTGAATCATTCTGAGAAACTACTTTCTGATGTGTGCGTTCCACTCACAGAGTTTAACCTTTCTTTTCATAGAACACTTTGGAAACACTGTGTTTGTAAGGTCTGCATGTGGATATTTGGACCTCTTTGAGGATTTCATTGGAAACGGGATTTCTTCATCTAATGCTAGACAGAAGAATTCTCAGTAACTTATTTGGGTTTTGTGAGTTCAACTCACAGAGGTCAACCTTCCTTTAGACAGAGCAGATATGAAACCCTCTTTGTGTGGAATGTGCAAGTGGACATTTCAATCGCTTTGGGGCCAACGGTAGAAAATGGAATATCTTCGTATAGAAACTAGAGAGAATCAGTCTGAGAAACCACTTTGTGATGTGTGCATTCCACTCACAGAGTTTAACCTTTCTTTTCATAGAACAGTTTGGAAACACTGTGTTTGTAAAGTCTGCATGTGGATATTTGGACACCTCTGAGGATTTCGTTGGAAACGGGATTTCTTCATCTAATGCTAGACAAAAGAATTCTCAGTAATTTCTTTGGGTTGCTTGTGTTCAACTCACAGAGATGAACTTTAGACAGAGCAGATTTGAAACCCTCTTATTGTGGAATTTGCAAGTGGACATTTCAAGCGCATTGGGGCCAACGGTAGAAAAGGAAATATCTTCGTATAAGAACTAGAGTGAATCATTCTGAGAAACCACTTTGTGATGTGTGCGTTCCACTTACAGAGTTTAACCTTTCTATTCATAGAAGAGTTTGGAAACACTCTGTTTGTAAATTCTGCAAGTGGATATTTGGACCACTTTGAGGATTTCGTTGATTACGGTATTTCTTCAACAAATGCTAGACAGAAGAATTCTCAGTAACTTATTTGGGTTTTGTGAGTTCAACTCAGAGAGATCAACCTTCCTTTGGACAGAGCAGATATGAAACCCTCTTTTTGTGGAATTTGCAAGTGGACAATTCAAGCGCTTTGGGGCCAACGGAAGAAAAGGAAATATTTTCGTATAAAAACAAGAGTGAATCATTATGAGAACCTACTTTCTGATGTGTGCCTTCCACTCACAGAGTTTAACCTTTCTTTTCATAGAACAGCTTGGAAACACTGTGTTTGTAAAGTCTGCATGTGGATATTTGGACCTCTTTGAGGATTTCGTTGGAAACGGGATGTCTTCATCTAATGCTAGACAGAAATATTCTCAGTAACTTCTTTGGGTTGCTTGTGTTCAACTCACAGAGATGAACTTTACTTTAGACAGAGCAGATTTGAAACCCTCTTTTTCTGGAATTTGCAAGTGGACCTTTGAAGCGCTTTGGGGCCAACGGTAGAAAAGGAAATATTTTCGTATAAAAACTAGAGTGAATCATTATGAGAAACTACTTTCTGATGTGTGCGTTCCACTCACAGAGTTTACCCTTTCTTTTCATAGAACAGTTTGGAAACACTGTGTTTGTAAGTTCTGCATGTGGATATTTGGACCTCTTTGAGGATTTCGTTGGAAGCGGGATTTCTTCATATAATGCTAGACAGAAGAATACTCAGTAACTTCTTTGGGTTGCTTCTGTTCAACTCACAGAGATGAACTTTACTTTAGACAGAGCCGATTTGAAACCCTCTTTTCGTGGAATTTGAAAGTGGACATTTCAAGCGCTTTGGGGCCAACGGTAGAAAAGGAAATATCTTCGTATAAAAACTAGAGTGAATCAGTCTGAGAAACCACTTTGTGAGGTGTGCGTTCCACTCACAGAGTTTAACCTTTCTTTTCATAGAACAGTTTGGAAACACTGTGTTTGTAAAGTCTGCATGTGGATATTTGGACTCTCTTTGAGGATTTCGTTGGAAACGGGATTTCTTCATCTAATGCTAGACAGAAGAATTCTCAGTAACTTCTTTGGGTTGCTTGTGTTCAACTCACAGAGATGAACTTTACTTTAGACAGAGCAGATTTGAAACCCTCTTTTTCTGGAATTTGCAAGTGGACCTTTCATGCGCTTTGGGGCCAACGGTAGAAAAGGAAGTATTTTCGTATAAAAAGTAGAGTGAATCATTCTGAGAAACTACTTTCTGATGTGTGCGTTCCACTCACAGAGTTTAACCTTTCTTTTCATAGAACAGTTTCGAAACACAGTGTTTGTAACGTCTGCATTTGGATATTTGGACCTCTTTGAGGATTTCGTTGGAATCGGGATTTCTTCATCTATTGCTAGACAGAAGAATTCTCAGTAACTTCTTTGGGTTGCTTGTGTTCAACTCACAGAGATGAACTTTACTTTAGACAGAGCAGATTTGAAACCCTCTTTTTGTGGAATTTGCAAGTGGACATTTCAAGCGCTTTGGGGCCAACGGTAGAAAAGGAAATATCTTCGTATAAAAACTAGAGTGAATCATTCTGAGAAACTACTTTCTGATGTGTGCGTTCCACTCACAGAGTTTAACCTTTCTTTTCATAGAACAGTTTGGAAACACTGTGTTTGTAAGGTCTGCATGTGGATATTTGGACCTCTTTGAGGATTTCATTGGAAACGGGATTTCTTCATCTAATGCTAGACAGAAGAATTCTCAGTAACTTATTTGGGTTTTGTGAGTTCAACTCACAGAGATCAACCTTCCTTTAGACAGAGCAGATATGAAAACCTCTTTGTGTGGAATGTGCAAGTGGACATTTCAATCGCTTTGGGGCCAACGGTAGAAAATGGAATATCTTCGTATAGAAACTAGAGAGAATCAGTCTGAGAAACCACTTTGTGATGTGTGCATTCCACTCACAGAGTTTAACCTTTCTTTTCATAGAACAGTTTGGAAACACTGTGTTTGTAAAGTCTGCATGTGGATATTTGGACACCTCTGAGGATTTCGTTGGAAACGGGATTTCTTCATCTAATGCTAGACAAAAGAATTCTCAGTAATTTCTTTGGGTTGCTTGTGTTCAACTCACAGAGATGAACTTTAGACAGAGCAGATTTGAAACCCTCTTATTGTGGAATATGCAAGTGGACATTTCAAGCGCATTGGGGCCAACGGTAGAAAAGGAAATATCTTCGTATAAGAACTAGAGTGAATCATTCTGAGAAACCACTTTGTGATGTGTGCGTTCCACTTACAGAGTTTAACCTTTCTATTCATAGAAGAGTTTGGAAACACTCTGTTTGTAAATTCTGCAAGTGGATATTTGGACCACTTTGAGGATTTCGTTGATTACGGTATTTCTTCAACAAATGCTAGACAGAAGAATTCTCAGTAACTTATTTGGGTTTTGTGAGTTCAACTCAGAGAGATCAACCTTCCTTTGGACAGAGCAGATATGAAACCCTCTTTTTGTGGAATTTGCAAGTGGACAATTCAAGCGCTTTGGGGCCAACGGAAGAAAAGGAAATATTTTCGTATAAAAACTAGAGTGAATCATTATGAGAACCTACTTTCTGATGTGTGCCTTCCACTCACAGAGTTTAACCTTTCTTTTCATAGAACAGCTTGGAAACACTGTGTTTGTAAAGTCTGCATGTGGATATTTGGACCTCTTTGAGGATTTCGTTGGAAACGGGATGTCTTCATCTAATGCTAGACAGAAATATTCTCAGTAACTTCTTTGGGTTGCTTGTGTTCAACTCACAGAGATGAACTTTACTTTAGACAGAGCAGATTTGAAACCCTCTTTTTCTGGAATTTGCAAGTGGACCTTTGAAGCGCTTTGGGGCCAACGGTAGAAAAGGAAATATTTTCGTATAAAAACTAGAGTGAATCATTATGAGAAACTACTTTCTGATGTGTGCGTTCCACTCACAGAGTTTACCCTTTCTTTTCATAGAACAGTTTGGAAACACTGTGTTTGTAAGTTCTGCATGTGGATATTTGGACCTCTTTGAGGATTTCGTTGGAAGCGGGATTTCTTCATATAATGCTAGACAGAAGAATACTCAGTAACTTCTTTGGGTTGCTTCTGTTCAACTCACAGAGATGAACTTTACTTTAGACAGAGCCGATTTGAAACCCTCTTTTCGTGGAATTTGAAAGTGGACATTTCAAGCGCTTTGGGGCCAACGGTAGAAAAGGAAATATCTTCGTATAAAAACTAGAGTGAATCAGTCTGAGAAACCACTTTGTGAGGTGTGCGTTCCACTCACAGAGTTTAACCTTTCTTTTCATAGAACAGTTTGGAAACACTGTGTTTGTAAAGTCTGCATGTGGATATTTGGACTCTCTTTGAGGATTTCGTTGGAAACGGGATTTCTTCATCTAATGCTAGACAGAAGAATTCTCAGTAACTTCTTTGGGTTGCTTGTGTTCAACTCACAGAGATGAACTTTACTTTAGACAGAGCAGATTTGAAACCCTCTTTTTCTGGAATTTGCAAGTGGACCTTTCATGCGCTTTGGGGCCAACGGTAGAAAAGGAAGTATTTTCGTATAAAAAGTAGAGTGAATCATTCTGAGAAACTACTTTCTGATGTGTGCGTTCCACTCACAGAGTTTAACCTTTCTTTTCATAGAACAGTTTCGAAACACAGTGTTTGTAACGTCTGCATTTGGATATTTGGACCTCTTTGAGGATTTCGTTGGAATCGGGATTTCTTCATCTATTGCTAGACAGAAGAATTCTCAGTAACTTCTTTGGGTTGCTTGTGTTCAACTCACAGAGATGAACTTTACTTTAGACAGAGCAGATTTGAAACCCTCTTTTTGTGGAATTTGCAAGTGGACATTTCAAGCGCTTTGGGGCCAACGGTAGAAAAGGAAATATCTTCGTATAAAAACTAGAGTGAATCATTCTGAGAAACTACTTTCTGATGTGTGCGTTCCACTCACAGAGTTTAACCTTTCTTTTCATAGAACAGTTTGGAAACACTGTGTTTGTAAGGTCTGCATGTGGATATTTGGACCTCTTTGAGGATTTCATTGGAAACGGGATTTCTTCATCTAATGCTAGACAGAAGAATTCTCAGTAACTTATTTGGGTTTTGTGAGTTCAACTCACAGAGATCAACCTTCCTTTAGACAGAGCAGATATGAAACCCTCTTTGTGTGGAATGTGCAAGTGGACATTTCAATCGCTTTGGGGCCAATGGTAGAAAATGGAATATCTTCGTATAGAAACTAGAGAGAATCAGTCTGAGAAACCACTTTGTGATGTGTGCATTCCACTCACAGAGTTTAACCTTTCTTTTCATAGAACAGTTTGGAAACACTGTGTTTGTAAAGTCTGCATGTGGATATTTGGACACCTCTGAGGATTTCGTTGGAAACGGGATTTCTTCATCTAATGCTAGACAAAAGAATTCTCAGTAATTTCTTTGGGTTGCTTGTGTTCAACTCACAGAGATGAACTTTAGACAGAGCAGATTTGAAACCCTCTTATTGTGGAATTTGCAAGTGGACATTTCAAGCGCATTGGGGCCAACGGTAGAAAAGGAAATATCTTCGTATAAGAACTAGAGTGAATCATTCTGAGAAACCACTTTGTGATGTGTGCGTTCCACTTACAGAGTTTAACCTTTCTATTCATAGAAGAGTTTGGAAACACTCTGTTTGTAAATTCTGCAAGTGGATATTTGGACCACTTTGAGGATTTCGTTGATTACGGTATTTCTTCAACAAATGCTAGACAGAAGAATTCTCAGTAACTTATTTGGGTTTTGTGAGTTCAACTCAGAGAGATCAACCTTCCTTTGGACAGAGCAGATATGAAACCCTCTTTTTGTGGAATTTGCAAGTGGACAATTCAAGCGCTTTGGGGCCAACGGTAGAAAAGGAAATATTTTCGTATAAAAACTAGAGTGAATCATTATGAGAACCTACTTTCTGATGTGTGCCTTCCACTCACAGAGTTTAACCTTTCTTTTCATAGAACAGCTTGGAAACACTGTGTTTGTAAAGTCTGCATGTGGATATTTGGACCTCTTTGAGGATTTCGTTGGAAACGGGATGTCTTCATCTAATGCTAGACAGAAATATTCTCAGTAACTTCTTTGGGTTGCTTGTGTTCAACTCACAGAGATGAACTTTACTTTAGACAGAGCAGATTTGAAACCCTCTTTTTCTGGAATTTGCAAGTGGACCTTTGAAGCGCTTTGGGGCCAACGGTAGAAAAGGAAATATTTTCGTATAAAAACTAGAGTGAATCATTATGAGAAACTACTTTCTGATGTGTGCGTTCCACTCACAGAGTTTACCCTTTCTTTTCATAGAACAGTTTGGAAACACTGTGTTTGTAAGTTCTGCATGTGGATATTTGGACCTCTTTGAGGATTTCGTTGGAAGCGGGATTTCTTCATATAATGCTAGACAGAAGAATACTCAGTAACTTCTTTGGGTTGCTTCTGTTCAACTCACAGAGATGAACTTTACTTTAGACAGAGCCGATTTGAAACCCTCTTTTCGTGGAATTTGAAAGTGGACATTTCAAGCGCTTTGGGGCCAACGGTAGAAAAGGAAATATCTTCGTATAAAAACTAGAGTGAATCAGTCTGAGAAACCACTTTGTGAGGTGTGCGTTCCACACACAGAGTTTAACCTTTCTTTTCATAGAACAGTTTAGAAACACTGTGTTTGTAAAGTCTGCATGTGGATATTTGGACTCTCTTTGAGGATTTCGTTGGAAACGGGATTTCTTCATCTAATGCTAGACAGAAGAATTCTCAGTAACTTCTTTGGGTTGCTTGTGTTCAACTCACAGAGATGAACTTTACCTTAGACAGAGCAGATTTGAAACCCTCTTTTTCTGGAATTTGCAAGTGGACCTTTCATGCGCTTTGGGGCCAACGGTAGAAAAGGAAGTATTTTCGTATAAAAAGTAGAGTGAATCATTCTGAGAAACTACTTTCTGATGTGTGCGTTCCACTCACAGAGTTTAACCTTTCTTTTCATAGAACAGTTTGGAAACATTGTGTTTGTAAGGTCTGCATGTGGATATTTGGACTTCTTTGAGGATATCGTTGGAAGCGGGATTTCTTCATCTAATGCTAGACAGAAGAATTCTCAGTAACTTCTTTGGGTTGCTTGTGTTCAACTCACAGAGATGAACTTTACTTTAGACAGAGCAGATTTGAAACCCTCTTTTTGTGGAATTTGCAAGTGGACATTTCAAGCGCTTTGGGGCCTACCGTAGAAAAAGAAATATCTTCGTATAAAAACTAGAGTGAATCATTCTGAGAAACTACTTTCTGATGTGTGCTTTCCACTCACAGAGTTTAACCTTTCTTTTCATAGAACAGTTTGGAAACACTGTGTTTGTAAGGTCTGCATGTGGATATTTGGACCTCTTTGAGGATTTCGTTGGAAACGGGATTTCTTCATCTAATGCTAGACAGAAGAATTCTCAGTAACTTCTTTGGGTTGCTTGTGTTCAACTCACAGAGATGAACATTCCTTTAGACAGAGCAGATATGAAACCCTCTTTTTGTGGAATTTGCAAGTGGACATTTCAAGCGCTTTTGGGTCCAACGGTAGAAAATGGAATATCTTCGTATAAAAACTAGAGAGAATCAGTCTGAGAAAACACTTTGTGATGTGTGCATTCCACTCACAGAGTTTAACCTTTCTTTTCATAGAACAGTTTGGAAACACTGTGTTTGTAAATTCTGCAAGTGGATATTTGTACCTCTTTGAGGATTTCGTTGGAAACGGGATTTCTTCATCTAATGCTAGACAGAAGAATTCTCAGTAACTTCTTTGGGTTGCTTGTGTTCAACTCACTGAGATGAACTTTACGTTAGACAGAGCAGATTGGAAACCCTCTTTTTCTGGAATTTGCAAGTGGACCTTTCAAGCGCTTTGGGGCCAACGGTAGAAAAGGAAATATTTTCGTATAAAAACTAGAGTGAATCATTATGAGAAACTACTTTCTGATGTGTGCGTTCCACTCACAGAGTTTAACCTTTCTTTTCATAGAACAGTTTGGAAACACTGTGTTTGTAAAGTCTGCATGTGGATATTTGGACCTCTTAGAGGATTTCGTTGGAAGCGGGATTTCTTCATCTAATGCTAGACAGAAGAATTCTCAGTAACTTCTTTGGGTTGCTTGTGTTCAACTCACAGAGAAGAACTTTACTTTAGACAGAGCAGATTTGAAACCCTCTTTTTCTGGAATTTGCAAGTGGACCTTTCAAGCGCTTTGGGGCCAACGGTAGAAAAGGAAATATTTTCGTATAAAAACTAGAGTGAATCATTATGAGAACCTACTTTCTGATGTGTGCCTTCCACTCACAGAGTTTAACCTTTCTTTTCATAGAACAGCTTGGAAACACTATGTTTGTAATGTCTGCATGTGGATATTTGGACCTCTTTGAGGATTTCGTTGGATGCGGGATTTCTTCATCTAATGCTAGACAGAAGAATTCTCAGTAACTTCTTTGGGTTGCCTGTGTTCAACTCACAGAGATGAACCTTCCTTTAGACAGAGCAGATTTGAAACAATCTTTTTGTGGAATTTGCAAGTGGACATTTCAAGCGCTTTGGGGCCAACGGTAGAAAAGGAAGTATCTTCGTATAAAAACTAGAGCGAATCATTCTGAGAAACCACTTTGTGATGTGTGCGTTCCACTTACAGAGTTTAACCTTTCTATTCATAGAACAGTTTGGAAACACTCTGTTTGTAAATTCTGCAAGTGGATATTTGGACCACTTTGAGGATTTCGTTGGAAATGGTATTTCTTCAACAAATGCTAGACAGAAGAATTCTCAGTAAGTTATTTGGGTTTTTTGAGTTCAACACAGAGAGATCAACCTTCCTTTAGACAGAGCAGATATGAAACCCTCTTTTTGTGGAATTTGCAAGTGGACATTTCAAGCGCTTTGGGGCCAACGGTAGAAAATGGAATATCTTCGTATAAAAACTAGAGAGAATCAGTCTGAGAAACCACTTTGTGATGTGTGCATTCCACTCACAGAGTTTAACCTTTCTTTTCATAGAACAGTTTGGAAACACTGTGTTTGTAAAGTCTGCATGTGGATATTTGGACCTCTTTGAAGATTTCGTTGGAAACGGGATGTCTTCATCTAATGCTAGACAGAAGAATTCTCAGTAACTTCTTTGGGTTGCTTGTGTTCAACTCACAGAGATGAACTTTACTTTAGACAGAGCAGATTTGAAACCCTCTTTTTCTGGAATTTGCAAGTGGACCTTTGAAGCGCTTTGGGGCCAACGGTAGAAAAGGAAATATTTTCGTATAAAAACTAGAGTGAATCATTATGAGAAACTACTTTCTGATGTGTGCGTTCCACTCACAGAGTTTACCCTTTCTTTTCATAGAACAGTTTGGAAACACTGTGTTTGTAAGTTCTGCATGTGGATATTTGGACTTCTTTGAGGATTTCGTTGGAAGCGGGATTTCTTCATCTAATGCTAGACAGAAGAATTCTCAGTAACTTCTTTGGGTTGCTTGTGTTCAACTCACAGAGATGAACTTTACTTTAGACAGAGCCGATTTGAAACCCTCTTTTCGTGGAATTTGAAAGTGGACATTTCAAGCGCTTTGGGGCCAACGGTAGAAAAGGAAATATCTTCGTATAAAAACTAGAGTGAATCAGTCTGAGAAACCACTTTGTGATGTGTGCGTTCCACTCACAGAGTTTACCCTTTCTTTTCATAGAACAGTTTGGAAACACTGTGTTTGTAAAGTATGCATGTCGATATTTGGACCTCTTTGAGGATTTCGTTGGAAACGGGATTTCTTCATCTAATGCTAGACAGAAGAATTCTCAGTAACTTCTTTGGGTTGCTTGTGTTCAACTCACAGAGATGAACATTCCTTTACACAGAGCAGATATGAAACCCTCTTTTTGTGGAATTTGCAAGTGGACATTTCAAGCGCTTTTGGGTCCAACGGTAGAAAATGGAATATCTTCGTATAAAAACTAGAGAGAATCAGTCTGAGAAAACACTTTGTGATGTGTGCATTCCACTCACAGAGTTTAACCTTTCTTTTCATAGAACAGTTTGGAAACACTGTGTTTGTAAATTCTGCAAGTGGATATTTGTACCTCTTTGAGGATTTCGTTGGAAACGGGATTTCTTCATCTAATGCTAGACAGAAGAATTCTCAGTAACTTCTTTGGGTTGCTTGTGTTCAACTCACTGAGATGAACTTTACGTTAGACAGAGCAGATTGGAAACCCTCTTTTTCTGGAATTTGCAAGTGGACCTTTCAAGCGCTTTGGGGCCAACGGTAGAAAAGGAAATATTTTCGTATAAAAACTAGAGTGAATCATTATGAGAAACTACTTTCTGATGTGTGCGTTCCACTCACAGAGTTTAACATTTCTTTTCATAGAACAGTTTGGAAACACTGTGTTTGTAAAGTCTGCATGTGGATATTTGGACCTCTTAGAGGATTTCGTTGGAAGCGGGATTTCTTCATCTAATGCTAGACAGAAGAATTCTCAGTAACTTCTTTGGGTTGCTTGTGTTCAACTCACAGAGAAGAACTTTACTTTAGACAGAGCAGATTTGAAACCCTCTTTTTCTGGAATTTGCAAGTGGACCTTTCAAGCGCTTTGGGGCCAACGGTAGAAAAGGAAATATTTTCGTATAAAAACTAGAGTGAATCATTATGAGAACCTACTTTCTGATGTGTGCCTTCCACTCACAGAGTTTAACCTTTCTTTTCATAGAACAGCTTGGAAACACTATGTTTGTAATGTCTGCATGTGGATATTTGGACCTCTTTGAGGATTTCGTTGGATGCGGGATTTCTTCATCTAATGCTAGACAGAAGAATTCTCAGTAACTTCTTTGGGTTGCCTGTGTTCAACTCACAGAGATGAACCTTCCTTTAGACAGAGCAGATTTGAAACAATCTTTTTGTGGAATTTGCAAGTGGACATTTCAAGCGCTTTGGGGCCAACGGTAGAAAAGGAAGTATCTTCGTATAAAAACTAGAGTGAATCATTCTGAGAAACCACTTTGTGATGTGTGCGTTCCACTCACAGAGTTTACCCTTTCTTTTCATAGAACAGTTTGGAAACACTGTGTTTGTAAAGTATGCATGTCGATATTTGGACCTCTTTGAGGATTTCGTTGGAAACGGGATTTCTTCATCTAATGCTAGACAGAAGAATTCTCAGTAACTTCTTTGGGTTGCTTGTGTTCAACTCACAGAGATGAACATTCCTTTACACAGAGCAGATATGAAACCCTCTTTTTGTGGAATTTGCAAGTGGACATTTCAAGCGCTTTTGGGTCCAACGGTAGAAAATGGAATATCTTCGTATAAAAACTAGAGAGAATCAGTCTGAGAAAACACTTTGTGATGTGTGCATTCCACTCACAGAGTTTAACCTTTCTTTTCATAGAACAGTTTGGAAACACTGTGTTTGTAAATTCTGCAAGTGGATATTTGTACCTCTTTGAGGATTTCGTTGGAAACGGGATTTCTTCATCTAATGCTAGACAGAAGAATTCTCAGTAACTTCTTTGGGTTGCTTGTGTTCAACTCACTGAGATGAACTTTACGTTAGACAGAGCAGATTGGAAACCCTCTTTTTCTGGAATTTGCAAGTGGACCTTTCAAGCGCTTTGGGGCCAACGGTAGAAAAGGAAATATTTTCGTATAAAAACTACAGTGAATCATTATGAGAAACTACTTTCTGATGTGTGCGTTCCACTCACAGAGTTTACCCTTTCTTTTCATAGAACAGTTTGGAAACACTGTGTTTGTAAGTTCTGCATGTGGATATTTGGACTTCTTTGAGGATTTCGTTGGAAGCGGGATTTCTTCATCTAATGCTAGACAGAAGAATTCTCAGTAACTTCTTTGGGTTGCTTGTGTTCAACTCACAGAGATGAACTTTACTTTAGACAGAGCCGATTTGAAACCCTCTTTTCGTGGAATTTGAAAGTGGACATTTCAAGCGCTTTGGGGCCAACGGTAGAAAAGGAAATATCTTCGTATAAAAACTAGAGTGAATCAGTCTGAGAAACCACTTTGTGATGTGTGCGTTCCACTCACAGAGTTTACCCTTTCTTTTCATAGAACAGTTTGGAAACACTGTGTTTGTAAAGTATGCATGTCGATATTTGGACCTCTTTGAGGATTTCGTTGGAAACGGGATTTCTTCATCTAATGCTAGACAGAAGAATTCTCAGTAACTTCTTTGGGTTGCTTGTGTTCAACTCACAGAGATGAACATTCCTTTACACAGAGCAGATATGAAACCCTCTTTTTGTGGAATTTGCAAGTGGACATTTCAAGCGCTTTTGGGTCCAACGGTAGAAAATGGAATATCTTCGTATAAAAACTAGAGAGAATCAGTCTGAGAAAACACTTTGTGATGTGTGCATTCCACTCACAGAGTTTAACCTTTCTTTTCATAGAACAGTTTGGAAACACTGTGTTTGTAAATTCTGCAAGTGGATATTTGTACCTCTTTGAGGATTTCGTTGGAAACGGGATTTCTTCATCTAATGCTAGACAGAAGAATTCTCAGTAACTTCTTTGGGTTGCTTGTGTTCAACTCACTGAGATGAACTTTACGTTAGACAGAGCAGATTGGAAACCCTCTTTTTCTGGAATTTGCAAGTGGACCTTTCAAGCGCTTTGGGGCCAACGGTAGAAAAGGAAATATTTTCGTATAAAAACTAGAGTGAATCATTATGAGAAACTACTTTCTGATGTGTGCGTTCCACTCACAGAGTTTAACATTTCTTTTCATAGAACAGTTTGGAAACACTGTGTTTGTAAAGTCTGCATGTGGATATTTGGACCTCTTAGAGGATTTCGTTGGAAGCGGGATTTCTTCATCTAATGCTAGACAGAAGAATTCTCAGTAACTTCTTTGGGTTGCTTGTGTTCAACTCACAGAGAAGAACTTTACTTTAGACAGAGCAGATTTGAAACCCTCTTTTTCTGGAATTTGCAAGTGGACCTTTCAAGCGCTTTGGGGCCAACGGTAGAAAAGGAAATATTTTCGTATAAAAACTAGAGTGAATCATTATGAGAACCTACTTTCTGATGTGTGCCTTCCACTCACAGAGTTTAACCTTTCTTTTCATAGAACAGCTTGGAAACACTATGTTTGTAATGTCTGCATGTGGATATTTGGACCTCTTTGAGGATTTCGTTGGATGCGGGATTTCTTCATCTAATGCTAGACAGAAGAATTCTCAGTAACTTCTTTGGGTTGCCTGTGTTCAACTCACAGAGATGAACCTTCCTTTAGACAGAGCAGATTTGAAACAATCTTTTTGTGGAATTTGCAAGTGGACATTTCAAGCGCTTTGGGGCCAACGGTAGAAAAGGAAGTATCTTCGTATAAAAACTAGAGTGAATCATTCTGAGAAACCACTTTGTGATGTGTGCGTTCCACTCACAGAGTTTACCCTTTCTTTTCATAGAACAGTTTGGAAACACTGTGTTTGTAAAGTATGCATGTCGATATTTGGACCTCTTTGAGGATTTCGTTGGAAACGGGATTTCTTCATCTAATGCTAGACAGAAGAATTCTCAGTAACTTCTTTGGGTTGCTTGTGTTCAACTCACAGAGATGAACATTCCTTTACACAGAGCAGATATGAAACCCTCTTTTTGTGGAATTTGCAAGTGGACATTTCAAGCGCTTTTGGGTCCAACGGTAGAAAATGGAATATCTTCGTATAAAAACTAGAGAGAATCAGTCTGAGAAAACACTTTGTGATGTGTGCATTCCACTCACAGAGTTTAACCTTTCTTTTCATAGAACAGTTTGGAAACACTGTGTTTGTAAATTCTGCAAGTGGATATTTGTACCTCTTTGAGGATTTCGTTGGAAACGGGATTTCTTCATCTAATGCTAGACAGAAGAATTCTCAGTAACTTCTTTGGGTTGCTTGTGTTCAACTCACTGAGATGAACTTTACGTTAGACAGAGCAGATTGGAAACCCTCTTTTTCTGGAATTTGCAAGTGGACCTTTCAAGCGCTTTGGGGCCAACGGTAGAAAAGGAAATATTTTCGTATAAAAACTAGAGTGAATCATTATGAGAAACTACTTTCTGATGTGTGCGTTCCACTCACAGAGTTTAACATTTCTTTTCATAGAACAGTTTGGAAACACTGTGTTTGTAAAGTCTGCATGTGGATATTTGGACCTCTTAGAGGATTTCGTTGGAAGCGGGATTTCTTCATCTAATGCTAGACAGAAGAATTCTCAGTAACTTCTTTGGGTTGCTTGTGTTCAACTCACAGAGAAGAACTTTACTTTAGACAGAGCAGATTTGAAACCCTCTTTTTCTGGAATTTGCAAGTGGACCTTTCAAGCGCTTTGGGGCCAACGGTAGAAAAGGAAATATTTTCGTATAAAAACTAGAGTGAATCATTATGAGAACCTACTTTCTGATGTGTGCCTTCCACTCACAGAGTTTAACCTTTCTTTTCATAGAACAGCTTGGAAACACTATGTTTGTAATGTCTGCATGTGGATATTTGGACCTCTTTGAGGATTTCGTTGGATGCGGGATTTCTTCATCTAATGCTAGACAGAAGAATTCTCAGTAACTTCTTTGGGTTGCCTGTGTTCAACTCACAGAGATGAACCTTCCTTTAGACAGAGCAGATTTGAAACAATCTTTTTGTGGAATTTGCAAGTGGACATTTCAAGCGCTTTGGGGCCAACGGTAGAAAAGGAAGTATCTTCGTATAAAAACTAGAGTGAATCATTCTGAGAAACCACTTTGTGATGTGTGCGTTCCACTTACAGAGTTTAACCTTTCTATTCATAGAACAGTTTGGAAACACTCTGTTTGTAAATTCTGCAAGTGGATATTTGGACCACTTTGAGGATTTTGTTGGAAATGGTATTTCTTCAACAAATGCTAGACAGAAGAATTCTCAGTAAATTATTTGGGTTTTTTGAGTTCAACACAGAGAGATCAACCTTCCTTTAGACAGAGCAGATATGAAACCCTCTTTTTGTGGAATTTGCAAGTGGACATTTCAAGCGCTTTGGGGCCAACGGTAGAAAATGGAATATCTTCGTATAAAAACTAGAGAGAATCAGTCTGAGAAACCACTTTGTGATGTGTGCATTCCACTCACAGAGTTTAACCTTTCTTTTCATAGAACAGTTTGGAAACACTGTGTTTGTAAAGTCTGCATGTGGATATTTGGACCTCTTGGAAGATTTCGTTGGAAACGGGATGTCTTCATCTAATGCTAGACAGAAGAATTCTCAGTAACTTCTTTGGGTTGCTTGTGTTCAACACACAGAGATGAACTTTACTTTAGACAGAGCAGATTTGAAACCCTCTTTTTCTGGAATTTGCAAGTGGACCTTTGAAGCGCTTTAGGGCCAACGGTAGAAAAGGAAATATTTTCGTATAAAAACTAGAGTGAATCATTATGAGAAACTACTTTCTGATGTGTGCGTTCCACTCACAGAGTTTACCCTTTCTTTTCATAGAACAGTTTGGAAACACTGTGTTTGTAAGTTCTGCATGTGGATATTTGGACTTCTTTGAGGATTTCGTTGGAAGCGGGATTTCTTCATCTAATGCTAGACAGAAGAATTCTCAGTAACTTCTTTGGGTTGCTTGTGTTCAACTCACAGAGATGAACTTTACTTTAGACAGAGCCGATTTGAAACCCTCTTTTCGTGGAATTTGAAAGTTGACATTTCAAGCGCTTTGGGACCAACGGTAGAAAAGGAAATATCTTCGTATAAAAACTAGAGTGAATCAGTCTGAGAAACCACTTTGTGATGTGTGCGTTCCACTCACAGAGTTTAACCTTTCTTTTCATAGAACAGTTTGGAAACACTGTTTTTGTAAAGTATGCATGTGGATATTTTGACCTCTTTGAGGATTTCGTTGGAAACGGGATTTCTTCATCTAATGCTAGACAGAAGAATTCTCAGTAACTTCTTTGGGTTGCTTGTGTTCAACTCACGGAGATGAACTTTACTTTAGACAGAGCAGATTTGAAACCCTCTTTTTCTGGAATTTGCAAGTGGACATTTCATGCCCTTTGGGGCCAACGGTAGAAAAGGAAGCATTTTCGTATAAAAAGTAGAGTGAATCATTCTGAGAAACTACTTTCTGATGTGTGCGTTCCACTCAAAGAGTTTAACCTATCTTTTCATAGAACAGTTTGGAAACACTGTGTTTGTAAGGTCTGCATGTGGATATTTGGACTTCTTTGAGGATTTCGTTGGAAGCGGGATTTCTTCATCTAATGCTAGACAGAAGAATTCTCAGTAACTTCTTTGGGTTGCTTGTGTTCAACTCACAGAGATGAACATTCCTTTAGACAGAGCAGATTTGAAACCCTCTTTTCGTGGAATTTGCAAGTGGAAATTTCAAGCGCTTTGGGGCCAACGGTAGAAAAGGAAATATCTTCGTATAAAAACTAGAGTGAATCATTCTGAGAAACCACTTTGTGATGTGTGCGTTCCACTTACAGAGTTTACCCTTTCTATTCATAGAACATTTTGGAAACACTCTGTTTCAAAATTCTCCAGGTGGATATTTGGACCACTTTGAGGATTTCGTTGGAAACGGTATTTCTTAATCTAATGCTAGACAGAAGAATTCTCAGTAACATATTTGGGTTTTGTGAGTTCAACTCACAGAGATCAACCATCCTTTAGACAGAGCAGATATAAACCCTCTTTTTGTGGAATTTGCAAGTGGACATTTCAAGCGCTTTTGGGTCCAACGGCAGAAAATGGAATATCTTCGTATAAAAACTAGAGAGAATCATTCTGAGAAAGCACTTTGTGATGTGTGCGTTCCACTCACAGAGTTTAACCATTCTTTTCATAGAGCAGCTTGGAAACACTCTGTTTCTAAAGTCCGCAAGTGGATATTTGGACATCTTTGAGGAATTCTTTGGAATCGGGATTTCTTCATCTAATGCTACACAGAAGAATTCTCAGTAACTTCTTTGGGTTGCTTGTGTTCAACTCACAGAGATGAACTTTACTTTAGACTGAGCAGATTTGAAACCCTCTTTTTCTGGAATTTGCAAGTGGACTTTCAAGCGCTTAGGGGCCAACGGTAGAAAAGGAAATATTTTCGTATAAAAACTAGAGTGAATCATTATGAGAAACTACTTTCTGATGTGTGCGTTCCACTCACAGAGTTTAACCTTTCTTTTCATAGAACAGTTTGGAAACACTGTGTTTGTAAGGTCTGCATGTGGATATTGGGACCTCTTTGAGGATTTCGTTGGAAACGGGATTTCTTCATCTAATGCTAGACAGAAGAATTCTCAGTAACTTCTTTGGGTTGCGTGTGTTCAACTCACAGAGGTGAAGCTTCCTTTAGACAGAGCAGATTTGAAACCCTCTTTTTGTGGAATTTGCAAGTGGACATTTCAAGCGCTTTGGGGCCAACGGTAGAAAAGGGAATACCTTCGTATAAAAAGTAGAGAGAATCATTCTCAGAAACCACTTTTTGATGTGTGCTTTCCACATACAGAGTTTAACTTTTCTTTTCATAGAGCGGTTTGGAAACACTCTGTTTGTAAAGTCTGCAACTGGATATTTGGACCTCTTTGAGGATTTCTTTGGAAACGGGATTTCTTCATGTAATGCTAGACAGAAGTATTCTCAATAACTTCATTGGATTGCATGTGTTCATCTCACAGAGTTGAACCTTCCTTTAGACAGAGCAGATTTGAAACCCTCTTTTTGTGGAATTTGCAAGCCGACATTCCAAGGGCTTTGGGGCCAACTTTACTATAGGTAATATCTTTGTTTAAAAACTAGAGAGAATTATTCTCAGAAACCACTTTGTGATGGGTGCTTTCCACTCACGGAGTTTAACCTTTCTTTTCATAGAGCAGTTTCGAAACACTTTTTTGTAAAGTCTGCAACTGGATATTTGGACCTCTATGAGGATTTCGTTGGAGACCGGATTTCTTCATCTAATGCGAGACAGAAGAATTCTCAGTAACTTCTTTGGGTTGTGTGTGTTCAACTCACAGAGATGAACCTTCCTTTAGACAGAGCAGATTTGAAACCCTCTTTTTGTGGAATTTGCAAGTGGACATTTCAAGCGCTTTGGGGCCAACGGTGGAAAAGGGAATATCTTCGTGTAAAAAGTAGAGAGAATCATTCTCAGAAACCACTTTTTGATGTGTGCTTTCCACTCACAGAGTTTAACCTTTCTTTTCATAGAGCAGTTTGGAAACACTCTGTTTGTAAAGTTTGCAAGTGGATATTTGGACCTCTTTGACGATTTCGTTGGAAACGGGACTTCTTCATCTAATGCTAGACAGAAGAATTCTCAGTAACTTCTTTGGGTTGCGTGTGTTCAACTCACAGACTTGAACCTTCCTTTAGACAGAACAGATTTGTAACAATCTTTTTGTGGTATTTGCAAGTGGACATTTCAACCGCTTTGGGGGCAACGGTAGAAAAGGAAATATCTTCGTATAAAAACTAGAGTGAATCATTCTGAGAAACCACTTTGTGACGTGTGTGTTCCACTTACAGAGTTTACCCGTTCTTTTCATAGAACAGTTTGGAAACACTCTGTTTTTAATGTCTGCAAGTGGATATTTGGAAAACTGTGAGGATTTCGTTGGAAACGGGATTTCTTCATCTTATGCTAGACAGAAGAATTCTCAGTAACTTCTTTGAGTTCCGTGTGTTCAACTCACAGAGTTGAACCTTCTTTTAAACAGAGGAGATTTGAAACACTCTTTTTGTGGAATTTGCAAGTGGACATTTCAAGCGCTTTGGGGCCAACGGTAGAAAAGGAAATATCTTCGTATAAACACTAGAGTGAATCATTCTGAGAAACTACTTTCTGATGTGTGTGTTCCACTCACAGAGTTTAACCTTTCTTTTCATAGAGCAGTTTGGAAACACTCTGTTTGTAAAGTTTGCAAGTGGATATTTGGACCTCTTTGAGGATTTCGTTGGAAACGGGATTTCTTCATCTAATGCTAGACAGAAGAATTCTCAGTCACTTCTTTGGGTTGTGTGTGTTCAACTCACAGAGGTGAACCTTCCTTTAGACAGAGGAGATTTGAAACAATCTTTTTGTGGAATTTGCAAGTGGACATTTCAAGCGCTTTGGGGCCAATGGTAGAAAAGGGTATATCTTCGTGTAAAAAGTAGAGAGAATCATTCTCAGAAACCACTTTTTGATGTGTGCTTTCCACTCACGGAGTTTAACCTTTCTTTTCATAGAGCAGTTTGGAAACACTCTGTTTGTAAAGTCTGCAAGTGGATATTTGGACCTCTTTGAGGATTTCGTTGGAAACGGGATTTCTTCATCTAATGCTAGACAGAAGAATTCTCAGTAACTTCATTGGGTTGTGTGTGTTCAACTCACAGAGATGAACCTTCCTTTAGACAGAGCAGATTTGAAACCTTCTTTTTGTGGAATTTGCAAGTGGTCATTGCAAGCGCTTTGGGGCCAACGGTAGAAAATGGAACATCTTCGAGTAAAAAGTATAGAGAATCATTGTCAGAAACCACTCTGTGATGTGTGCATTCCACTCACAGAGTTTAACAATTCTTTTCATAGAGCAGGTTGGAAACTCACTGTTTGTAAAGTCTGCAAGTGGATATTTGAACCTCTTTGAGGATTTCGTTGGAAACGTTATTTCTTCATCTAATGCTAGACAGAAGAATTCTCAGTAACTTCTTTGGGTTGCATGGGTTCAACTCACAGACTTGAACCTTCCTTTAGACAGAGCAGATTTGAAACTATGTTTTTGTGGAATTTGCAAGTGGACGTTTCAACCGCTTTGGGGGCAACGGTAGAAAAGGAAATATCTTCGTATAAAAACTAGAGTGAATCATTCTGAGAAACCAGTTTGTGATGTGTGCGTTCCACTTACAGAGTTTAACCTTTCTTTTCATAGAACAGTTTGGAAACACTCTGTTTGTAAAGTCTGCAAGTGGATATTTGGACCACTTTGATGATTTCGTTGTAAACGTTATTTCTTCATTTAATGCTAGACAGAAGAATTCTCAGTAACTTCTTTGAGTTCCGTGTGTTCAACTCACAGAGTTGAACCTTCGTTTAGACAGAGCAGATTTGAAACACTCTGTTTGTGGAATTTGCAAGTGGACATTTAAAGCTATTTGCGGCCAACGGTAGAAAAGGAAATATCTTTGTATAAAAACTAGAGAGAATCATTCTGAGAAACCACTTTGTGATGTGTGCATTCCACTCACAGAGTTTAACCTTTCTTTTCATAGAACAGTTTGGAAACACTCTTTTTGTAAAGTCTGCAAGTGGATATTTGGACCTCTTTGAGGATTTCTTTGGAAACGGGATTTCTTCATTTAATGCTAGACAGAAGAATTCTCAGTAACTTCTTTGGGTTGCGTGTGTTCAACTCACAGAGATGAACCTTCCTTTAGACAGAGTAGATTTGAAACCCTCTTTTTGTGGAATTTGCAATTGGACATTTCAAGCGCCTTGGGGCCAACGGTAGAAAAGGGAATATCTTCGTATAAAAAGTAGAGAGAATCATTCTCAGAAACCACTTTTTGATGTGTGCTTTCCACTCATGGAGTTTAACCTTTCTTTTCATAGAGCAGTTTCGAAACACTCTGTTTGTAAAGTCTGCAAGTGGATATTTGGACCTCTTTGAGGATTTCGTTGGAAACGGGATTTCTTCATCTAATGCTAGACAGAGGAATTCTCAGTAACTTCATTGGGTTGTGTGTGTTCAACTCACAGACTTGAACCTTCCTTTAGACAGAACAGATTTGAAACCCTCTTTTTGTGGAATTTGCAAGTGGACATTTCAAGCGCTTTGGGGCCAACGGTAGAAAATGGAACATCTTCGTGTAAAAAGTATAGAGAATCATTGTCAGAAACCACTATGTGATGTGTGCATTCCACTCACAGAGTTTAACCATTCTTTTCATAGAGCAGGTTGGAAACACACTGTTTGTAAAGTCTGCAAGTGGATATTTGAACCTCTTTGAGGATTTCGTTGGAAACGTTATTTCTTCATCTAATGCTAGACAGAAGAATTCTCAGTAACTTCTTTGGGTTGCATGTGTTCAACTCACAGACTTGAACCTTCCTTTAGACAGAGCAGATTTGAAACAATGTTTTTGTGGAATTTGCAAGTGGACGTTTCAACCGCTTTGGGGGCAACGGTAGAAAAGGAAATATCTTCGTATAAAAACTAGAGTGAATCATTCTGAGAAACCAGTTTGTGATGTGTGCGTTCCACTTACAGAGTTTAACCTTTCTTTTCATAGAACAGTTTGGAAACACTCTGTTTGTAAAGTCTGCAAGTGGATATTTGGACCACTTTGATGATTTCGTTGTAAACGTTATTTCTTCATCTAATGCTAGACAGAAGAATTCTCAGTAACTTCTTTGAGTTCCGTGTGTTCAACTCACAGAGTTGAACCTTCGTTTAGACAGAGCAGATTTGAAACACTCTTTTTGTGGAATTTGCAAGTGTACGTTTCAAGCTATTTGCGGCCAACGGTAGAAAAGGAAATATCTTCGTATAAAAACTAGAGAGAATCATTCTGAGAAACCACTTTGTGATGTGTGCATTCCACTGACAGAGTTTAACCTTTCTTTTCATAGAACAGTTTGGAAACACTCTGTTTGTAAAGTCTGCAAGTGGATATTTGGACCTCTTTGAGGATTTCTTTGGAAACGGGATTTCTTCATGTAATGCTAGACAGAAGAATTCTCAGTAACTTCTTTGGGTTGCGTGTGTTCAACTCACAGAGATGAACCTTCCTTTAGACAGAGTAGATTTGAAACCCTCTTTTTGTGGAATTTGCAATTGGACATTTCAAGCGCCTTGGGGCCAACGGTAGAAAAGGGAATATCTTCGTATAGAAAGTAGAGAGAATCATTCTCAGAAACCACTTTTTGATGTGTGCTTTCCACTCACGGAGTTTAACCTTTCTTTTCACAGAGCAGTTTCGAAACACTCTGTTTGTAAAGTCTGCAAGTGGATATTTGGACCTCTTTGAGGATTTCGTTGGAAACGGGATTTCTTCATCTAATGCTAGACAGAAGAATTCTCAGTAACTTCATTGGGTTGTGTGTGTTCAACTCACAGAGATGAACCTTCCTTTAGACAGAGCAGATTTGAAACCCTCTTTTTGTGGAATTTGCAAGTGGACATTTCAAGCGCTTTGGGGCCTACGGTAGAAAATGGAACATCTTCGTGTAAAAAGTATAGAGAATCATTGTCAGAAACCACTATGTGATGTGTGCATTCCACTCACAGAGTTTAACCATTCTTTTCATAGAGCAGGTTGGAAACACACTGTTTGTAAAGTCCGCAAGTGGATATTTGAACCTCTTTGAGGATTTCGTTGGAAACGTTATTTCTTCATCTAATGCTAGACAGAAGAATTCTCAGTAACTTCTTTGGGTTGCATGTGTTCAACTCACAGACTTGAACCTTCCTTTAGACAGAGCAGATTTGAAACAATGTTTTTGTGGAATTTGCAAGTGGACGTTTCAACCGCTTTGGGGGCAACGGTAGAAAAGGATATATCTTCGTATAAAAACTAGAGTGAATCATTCTGAGAAACCAGTTTGTGATGTGTGAGTTCCACTTACAGAGTTTAACCTTTCTTTTCATAGAACAGTTTGGAAACACTCCGTTTGTAAAGTCTGCAAGTGGATATTTGGACCACTTTGATGATTTCGTTGTAAACGTTATTTCTTCATCTAATGCTAGACAGAAGAATTCTCAGTAACTTCTTTGAGTTCCGTGTGTTCAACTCACAGAGTTGAACCTTCGTTTAGACAGAGCAGATTTGAAACACTCTTTTTGTGGAATTTGCAAGTGGACATTTCAAGCTATTTGCGGTCAACGGTAGAAAAGGAAATATCTTCGTATAAAAACTAGAGAGAATCATTCTGAGAAACCACTTTGTGATGTGTGCATTCCACTCACAGAGTTTAACCTTTCTTTTCATAGAACAGTTTGGAAACACTCTGTTTGTAAAGTCTGCAAGTGGATATTTGGACCTCTTTGAGGATTTCTTTGGAAACGGGATTTCTTCATGTAATGCTAGACAGAAGAATTCTCAGTAACTTCTTTGGGTTGCGTGTGTTCAACTCACAGAGATGAACCTTCCTTTAGACAGAGTAGATTTGAAACCTTCTTTTTGTGGAATTTGCAATTGGACATTTCAAGCGCCTTGGGGCCAACGGTAGAAAAGGGAATATCTTCGTATAAAAAGTAGAGAGAATCATTCTCAGAAACCAGTTTTTGATGTGTGCTTTCCACTCAGAGAGTTTAACCTTTCTTTTCATAGAGCGGTTTGGAAACACTCTGTTTGTAAAGTCTGCAAGTGGATATTTGGACCTCTTTGAGGATTTCGTTGGAAACGGGATTTCTTCATCTAATGCTAGACAGAGGAATTCTCAGTAACTTCATTGGGTTGTGTGTGTTCAACTCACAGACTTGAACCTTCCTTTAGACAGAACAGATTTGAAACCCTCTTTTTGTGGAATTTGCAAGTGGACATTTCAAGCGCTTTGGGGCCAACGGTAGAAAATGGAACATCTTCGTGTAAAAAGTATAGAGAATCATTGTCAGAAACCACTATGTGATGTGTGCATTCCACTCACAGAGTTTAACCATTCTTTTCATAGAGCAGGTTGGAAACACACTGTTTGTAAAGTCTGCAAGTGGATATTTGAACCTCTTTGAGGATTTCGTTGGAAACGTTATTTCTTCATCTAATGCTAGACAGAAGAATTCTCAGTAACTTCTTTGGGTTGCATGTGTTCAACTCACAGACTTGAACCTTCCTTTAGACAGAGCAGATTTGAAACAATGTTTTTGTGGAATTTGCAAGTGGACGTTTCAACCGATTTGGGGGCAACGGTAGAAAAGGAAATATCTTCGTATAAAAACTAGAGTGAATCATTCTGAGAAACCAGTTTGTGATGTGTGCGTTCCACTTACAGAGTTTAACCTTTCTTTTCATAGAACAGTTTGGAAACCCTCTGTTTGTAAAGTCTGCAAGTGGATATTTGGACCACTTTGATGATTTCGTTGTAAACGTTATTTCTTCATCTAATGCTAGACAGAAGAATTCTCAGTAACTTCTTTGAGTTCCGTGTGTTCAACTCACAGAGTTGAACCTTCGTTTAGACAGAGCAGATTTGAAACACTCTTTTTGTGGAATTTGCAAGTGTACGTTTCAAGCTATTTGCGGCCAACGGTAGAAAAGGAAATATCTTCGTATAAAAACTAGAGAGAATCATTCTGAGAAACCACTTTGTGATGTGTGCATTCCACTGACAGAGTTTAACCTTTCTTTTCATAGAACAGTTTGGAAACACTCTGTTTGTAAAGTCTGCAAGTGGATATTTGGACCTCTTTGAGGATTTCTTTGGAAACGGGATTTCTTCATGTAATGCTAGACAGAAGAATTCTCAGTAACTTCTTTGGGTTGCGTGTGTTCAACTCACAGAGATGAACCTTCCTTTAGACAGAGTAGATTTGAAACCCTCTTTTTGTGGAATTTGCAATTGGACATTTCAAGCGCCTTGGGGCCAACGGTAGAAAAGGGAATATCTTCGTATAGAAAGTAGAGAGAATCATTCTCAGAAACCACTTTTTGATGTGTGCTTTCCACTCACGGAGTTTAACCTTTCTTTTCACAGAGCAGTTTCGAAACACTCTGTTTGTAAAGTCTGCAAGTGGATATTTGGACCTCTTTGAGGATTTCGTTGGAAACGGGATTTCTTCATCTAATGCTAGACAGAAGAATTCTCAGTAACTTCATTGGGTTGTGTGTGTTCAACTCACAGAGATGAACCTTCCTTTAGACAGAGCAGATTTGAAACCCTCTTTTTGTGGAATTTGCAAGTGGACATTTCAAGCGCTTTGGGGCCTACGGTAGAAAATGGAACATCTTCGTGTAAAAAGTATAGAGAATCATTGTCAGAAACCACTATGTGATGTGTGCATTCCACTCACAGAGTTTAACCATTCTTTTCATAGAGCAGGTTGGAAACACACTGTTTGTAAAGTCCGCAAGTGGATATTTGAACCTCTTTGAGGATTTCGTTGGAAACGTTATTTCTTCATCTAATGCTAGACAGAAGAATTCTCAGTAACTTCTTTGGGTTGCATGTGTTCAACTCACAGACTTGAACCTTCCTTTAGACAGAGCAGATTTGAAACAATGTTTTTGTGGAATTTGCAAGTGGACGTTTCAACCGCTTTGGGGGCAACGGTAGAAAAGGATATATCTTCGTATAAAAACTAGAGTGAATCATTCTGAGAAACCAGTTTGTGATGTGTGAGTTCCACTTACAGAGTTTAACCTTTCTTTTCATAGAACAGTTTGGAAACACTCCGTTTGTAAAGTCTGCAAGTGGATATTTGGACCACTTTGATGATTTCGTTGTAAACGTTATTTCTTCATCTAATGCTAGACAGAAGAATTCTCAGTAACTTCTTTGAGTTCCGTGTGTTCAACTCACAGAGTTGAACCTTCGTTTAGACAGAGCAGATTTGAAACACTCTTTTTGTGGAATTTGCAAGTGGACATTTCAAGCTATTTGCGGTCAACGGTAGAAAAGGAAATATCTTCGTATAAAAACTAGAGAGAATCATTCTGAGAAACCACTTTGTGATGTGTGCATTCCACTCACAGAGTTTAACCTTTCTTTTCATAGAACAGTTTGGAAACACTCTGTTTGTAAAGTCTGCAAGTGGATATTTGGACCTCTTTGAGGATTTCTTTGGAAACGGGATTTCTTCATGTAATGCTAGACAGAAGAATTCTCAGTAACTTCTTTGGGTTGCGTGTGTTCAACTCACAGAGATGAACCTTCCTTTAGACAGAGTAGATTTGAAACCTTCTTTTTGTGGAATTTGCAATTGGACATTTCAAGCGCCTTGGGGCCAACGGTAGAAAAGGGAATATCTTCGTATAAAAAGTAGAGAGAATCATTCTCAGAAACCAGTTTTTGATGTGTGCTTTCCACTCAGAGAGTTTAACCTTTCTTTTCATAGAGCGGTTTGGAAACACTCTGTTTGTAAAGTCTGCAAGTGGATATTTGGACCTCTTTGAGGATTTCGTTGGAAACGGGATTTCTTCATCTAATGCTAGACAGAGGAATTCTCAGTAACTTCATTGGGTTGTGTGTGTTCAACTCACAGACTTGAACCTTCCTTTAGACAGAACAGATTTGAAACCCTCTTTTTGTGGAATTTGCAAGTGGACATTTCAAGCGCTTTGGGGCCAACGGTAGAAAATGGAACATCTTCGTGTAAAAAGTATAGAGAATCATTGTCAGAAACCACTATGTGATGTGTGCATTCCACTCACAGAGTTTAACCATTCTTTTCATAGAGCAGGTTGGAAACACACTGTTTGTAAAGTCTGCAAGTGGATATTTGAACCTCTTTGAGGATTTCGTTGGAAACGTTATTTCTTCATCTAATGCTAGACAGAAGAATTCTCAGTAACTTCTTTGGGTTGCATGTGTTCAACTCACAGACTTGAACCTTCCTTTAGACAGAGCAGATTTGAAACAATGTTTTTGTGGAATTTGCAAGTGGACGTTTCAACCGATTTGGGGGCAACGGTAGAAAAGGAAATATCTTCGTATAAAAACTAGAGTGAATCATTCTGAGAAACCAGTTTGTGATGTGTGCGTTCCACTTACAGAGTTTAACCTTTCTTTTCATAGAACAGTTTGGAAACCCTCTGTTTGTAAAGTCTGCAAGTGGATATTTGGACCACTTTGATGATTTCGTTGTAAACGTTATTTCTTCATCTAATGCTAGACAGAAGAATTCTCAGTAACTTCTTTGAGTTCCGTGTGTTCAACTCACAGAGTTGAACCTTCGTTTAGACAGAGCAGATTTGAAACACTCTTTTTGTGGAATTTGCAAGTGTACGTTTCAAGCTATTTGCGGCCAACGGTAGAAAAGGAAATATCTTCGTATAAAAACTAGAGAGAATCATTCTGAGAAACCACTTTGTGATGTGTGCATTCCACTGACAGAGTTTAACCTTTCTTTTCATAGAACAGTTTGGAAACACTCTGTTTGTAAAGTCTGCAAGTGGATATTTGGACCTCTTTGAGGATTTCTTTGGAAACGGGATTTCTTCATGTAATGCTAGACAGAAGAATTCTCAGTAACTTCTTTGGGTTGCGTGTGTTCAACTCACAGAGATGAACCTTCCTTTAGACAGAGTAGATTTGAAACCCTCTTTTTGTGGAATTTGCAATTGGACATTTCAAGCGCCTTGGGGCCAACGGTAGAAAAGGGAATATCTTCGTATAGAAAGTAGAGAGAATCATTCTCAGAAACCACTTTTTGATGTGTGCTTTCCACTCACGGAGTTTAACCTTTCTTTTCACAGAGCAGTTTCGAAACACTCTGTTTGTAAAGTCTGCAAGTGGATATTTGGACCTCTTTGAGGATTTCGTTGGAAACGGGATTTCTTCATGTAATGCTAGACAGAAGAATTCTCAGTAACTTCTTTGGGTTGCGTGTGTTCAACTCACAGAGATGAACCTTCCTTTAGACAGAGTAGATTTGAAACCGTCTTTTTGTGGAATTTGCAAGTGGACATTTCAAGCTATTTGCGGTCAACGGTAGAAAAGGAAATATCTTCGTATAAAAACTAGAGAGAATCATTCTGAGAAACCACTTTGTGATGTGTGCATTCCACTCACAGAGTTTAACCTTTCTTTTCATAGAACAGTTTGGAAACACTCTGTTTGTAAAGTCTGCAAGTGGATATTTGGACCTCTTTGAGGATTTCTTTGGAAACGGGATTTCTTCATGTAATGCTAGACAGAAGAATTCTCAGTAACTTCTTTGGGTTGCGTGTGTTCAACTCACAGAGATGAACCTTCCTTTAGACAGAGTAGATTTGAAACCTTCTTTTTGTGGAATTTGCAATTGGACATTTCAAGCGCCTTGGGGCCAACGGTAGAAAAGGGAATATCTTCGTATAAAAAGTAGAGAGAATCATTCTCAGAAACCAGTTTTTGATGTGTGCTTTCCACTCAGAGAGTTTAACCTTTCTTTTCATAGAGCGGTTTGGAAACACTCTGTTTGTAAAGTCTGCAAGTGGATATTTGGACCTCTTTGAGGATTTCTTTGGAAACGGGATTTCTTCATGTAATGCTAGACAGAAGAATTCTCAGTAACTTCTTTGGGTTGCGTGTGTTCAACTCACAGAGATGAACCTTCCTTTAGACAGAGTAGATTTGAAACCGTCTTTTTGTGGAATTTGCAATTGGACATTTCAAGCGCTTTGGGGCCAACGGTAGAAAAGGGAATATCTTCGTATAAAAAGTAGAGAGAATCATTCTCAGAAACCACTTTTTGATGTGTGCTTTCCACTCACGGAGTTTAACCTTTCTTTTCACAGAGCAGTTTGGAAACACTCTGTTTGTAAAGTCTGCAAGTGGATATTTGGACCTCTTTGAGGATTTCGTTGGAAACGGGATTTCTTCATCTAATGCTAGACAGAAAAATTCTCAGTAACTTCATTGGGTTGTGTGTGTTCAACTCACAGAGATGAACCTTCCTTTAGACAGAGCAGATTTGAAACCCTCTTTTTGTGGAATTTGCAAGTGGACATTTCAAGCGCTTTGGGGCCAACGGTAGAAAATGGAACATCTTCGTGTAAAAAGTATAGAGAATCATTGTCAGAAACCACTATGTGATGTGTGCATTCCACTCACAGAGTTTAACCATTCTTTTCATAGAGCAGGTTGGAAACACACTGTTTGTAAAGTCTGCAAGTGGATATTTGAACCTCTTTGAGGATTTCGTTGGAAACGTTATTTCTTCATCTAATGCTAGACAGAAGAATTCTCAGTAACTTCTTTGGGTTGCATGTGTTCAACTCACAGACTTGAACCTTCCTTTAGACAGAGCAGATTTGAAACAATGTTTTTGTGGAATTTGCAAGTGGACGTTTCAACCGCTTTGGGGGCAACGGTAGAAAAGGATATATCTTCGTATAAAAACTAGAGTGAATCATTCTGAGAAACCAGTTTGTGATGTGTGAGTTCCACTTACAGAGTTTAACCTTTCTTTTCATAGAACAGTTTGGAAACACTCCGTTTCTAAAGTCTGCAAGTGGATATTTGGACCACTTTGATGATTTCGTTGTAAACGTTATTTCTTCATCTAATGCTAGACAGAAGAATTCTCAGTAACTTCTTTGAGTTCCGTGTGTTCAACTCACAGAGTTGAACCTTCGTTTAGACAGAGCAGATTTGAAACACTCTTTTTGTGGAATTTGCAAGTGGACATTTCAAGCTATTTGCGGCCAACGGTAGAAAAGGAAATATCTTCGTATAAAAACTAGAGAGAATCATTCTGAGAAACCACTTTGTGATGTGTGCATTCCACTCACAGAGTTTAACCTTTCTTTTCATAGAACAGTTTGGAAACACTCTGTTTGTAAAGTCTGCAAGTGGATATTTGGACCTCTTTGAGGATTTCTTTGGAAACGGGATTTCTTCATGTAATGCTAGACAGAAGAATTCTCAGTAACTTCTTTGGGTTGCGTGTGTTCAACTCACAGAGATGAACCTTCCTTTAGACAGAGTAGATTTGAAACCTTCTTTTTGTGGAATTTGCAATTGGACATTTCAAGCGCCTTGGGGCCAACGGTAGAAAAGGGAATATCTTCGTATAAAAAGTAGAGAGAATCATTCTCAGAAACCAGTTTTTGATGTGTGTGTTCCACTCACAGAGTTTAACCTTTCTTTTCATAGAACAGTTTGGAAACACGGTGTTAGTAAAGTCTGCATGTGGATATTTGGACCTCTTTGAGGATTTCGTTGGAAACGGGATTTCTTCATCTAATGCTAGACAGAAGAATTCTCAGTAACTTCTTTGGGTTGTGTGTGTTCAACTCACAGAGATGAAGCTTCCTTTAGACAGAGCAGATTTGAATCCCTCTTTTTGTGGAATTTGCAAGTGGACATTTCAAGCGCTATGGGGCCAATGGTAGAAAAGGGAATATCTTCGTGTAAAAAGTAGAGAGAATCATTCTCAGAAACCACTTTCTTATGTGTGCATTGCACTCACAGAGTTTAACCTTTCTTTTCATAGAGCAGTTTGGAAACACTCTGTTTGTAAAGTCTGCAAGTGGATATTTGGACCTCTTTGAGGATTTCGTTGGAAACGGGATTTCTTCATCTAATGCTAGACAGAAGAATTCTCAGTAACTTCTTTGGGTTGTGTGTGTTCAACTCACAGAGATGAACCTTCCTTTAGACAGAGTAGATTTGAAACCCTCTTTTTGTGGAATTTGCAAGTGGACATTTCAAGCGCTTTGGGGCCAACGGTTGAAAAGGGAATATCTTCGTGTAAAAAGTAGAGAGAATCATTCTCAGAAACCACTTTTTGATGTGTGCTTTCCACTCACGGAGTTTAACTTTTCTTTTCATAGAGCAGTTTGGAAACACTCTGTTTGTAAAGTCTGCAAGTGGATATTTGGACCTCTTTGAGGATTTCGTTGGAAACGGGATTTCTTCATCTAATGCTTGACAGAAGAATTCTCAGTAACTTCATTGGATTGTGTGTGTTCAACTCACAGAGATGAACCTTCCTTTAGACAGAGCAGATTTGAAACCCTCTTTTTGTGGAATTTGCAAGTGGACATTGCAAGCGCTTTGGGGCCAACGGTAGGAAATGGAACATCTTCGTGTAAAAAGTATAGAGAATCATTGTCAGAAACCACTCTGTGCTGTGTGCATTCCACTCACAGAGTTTTACCATTCTTTTCATAGAGCAGGTTGGAAACACACTGTTTGTAAAGTCTGCAAGTGGATATTTGAACCTCTTTGAGGATTTCGTTGGAAACGGGATTTCTTCATCTAATGCTAGACAGAAGAATTCTCAGTAACTTCTTTGGGTTGCGTGTGTTCAACTCACAGACTTGAACCTTCCTTTATACAGAGCAGATTTGAAACAATGTTTTTGTGGAATTTGCAAGTGGACGTTTCAACCGCTTTGGGGGCAACGGTAGAAAAGGAAATATATTCGTATAAAAACTAGAGTGAATCATTCTGAGAAACCAGTTTGTGAAGTGTGCGTTCCACTTACAGAGTTTAACCTTTCTCTTCACAGAACAGTTTGGAAACTCTCTCTTTGTAAAGTCTGCAAGTGGATATTTGGACCACTTTGAGGATTTCGTTGGAAACGGTATTTCTTCATCTAATGCTAGACAGAAGAATTCTCAGTAACTTCTTTGAGTTCCGTGTGTTCAACTCACAGAGTTGAACCTTCCTTTAGGCAGAGCAGATTTGAAACACTCTTTTTGTGGAATTTGCAAGTGGACATTTCAAGCTATTTGCGGCCAACGGTAGAAAAGGAAATATCTTCGTATAAAAACTAGAGAGAATCATTCTGAGAAACCACTTTGTGATGTGTGCATTCCACTCACAGAGTTTAACCTTTCTTTTCATAGAGCGGTTTGGAAACACTCTGTTTGTAAAGTCTGCAACTGGATATTTGGACCTCTTTGAGGATTTCTTTGGAAACGGGATTTCTTCATGTAATGCTAGACAGAAGAATTCTCAGTAACTTCTTTGGATTGCGTGTGTTCATCTCACAGAGACGAACCTTCCTTTAGGCAGAGCAGATTTGAAACCCTCTTTTTGTGGAATTTGCAAGTGGACATTCCAAGGGCTTTGGGGCCAACGGTACAGTAGGGAATGTCTTCTTTTAAAAACTAGAGAGACTCATTCTCAGAAACCACTTTGTGATGTGTGCTTTCTACTCACAGAGTTTAAACATTCTTTTCATAGAGCAGCTTGGAAACACTCTGTTCCTAAAGTCTGCAAGTGGATATTTGGATCCCTTTGAGGATTTCGTTGGAAACGGGATTTCTTCAACTAACGCTAGACAGAAGAATTCTCAGTAACTTCTTTGGGTTGCTTGTGTTCAACTCACAGAGATGAACCTTCCTTTAGACAGAGCAGATTTGAAACCCTCCTTTTGTGGAATTTGCAAGTGGACATTTCAAGCGCTTTGGGGCCAACGGTAGAAAAGGAAATATCTTCGGGTAAAAACTAGAGAGAATCATTCTCAGTAACCACTTTTTGATGTGTGCTTTCCACTCACAGAGTTTAACCTTTCTTTTCATAGAGCAGTTTGGAAACACTGTGTTTGTAAAGTCTGCAAGTGGATATTTGGACCTCTTTGAGGATTTCGTTGTAAACGGGATTTCTTCATCTAATGCTAGACAGAAGAATTCTCAGTAACTTCTTTGGGTTGAGTGTGTTCAACTCACAGAGTTGAAGCTTCCCTTAGACAGAGCAGATTTGAAACAATCTTTTTGTGGAATTTGCAATTGGACATTTCAAGCGCTTTGGGGCCAACGGTAGAAAATGGAACATCTCCGTGTAAAAAGTATAGAGAATCATTCTCAGAAACCACTTTGCGATGTATGCATTCCACTCACAGAGTTTAACCTTTCTTTTCATAGAGCAGTTTGGAAACACTCTGTTTGTAAAGTCCGCAAGTGGATATTTGAACCTCTTTGAGGATTTCGTTGGAAACGGTATTTCTTCCTCTAATGCTAGACAGAAGAATGCTCAGTAACTTCTTTGGGTTGCTTGTGTTCAACTCACAGAGATGAACTTTACTTTAGACAGAGCAGATATGAAACCCTCTTTTTCTGGAATTTGCAAGTGGACATTTCAAGCGCTTTGGGGCCAACGGTAGAAAAGGAAATATCTTCGTATAAAAACCAGAGTGAATCATTATGAGAAATTACTTTCTGTTCTGTGCGTTCCACTCACAGAGTTTAACCTTTCTTTTCATAGAACAGTTTGGAAACACTGTGTTTGTAAGGTCTGCATGTGGATATTTGGACCTCTTTGAGCATTGCGTTGGATACGGGATTTCTTCCTCTAATGCTAGACAGAAGAATTCTCAGTAACTTCTTTGGGTTGTTTGTGTTCAACACACAGAGATGAACTTTACTTTAGACAGAGCAGATTTGAAACCCTCTTTTTGTGGAATTTGCAAGTGGACATTTCAAGTGCTTTGGGGCCAACGGTAGAAAAGGAAAAATATTCGTATAAAAACTAAAGAGAATCATTCTGAGAAAGCACTTTGTGATGTGTGCGTTCCACTCACAGAGTTTAACCTTTCTTTTCATAGAGCAGCTTGGAAACACTCTGTTTCTAAAGTCCGCAAGCGGATATTTGGACGTCTTTGAGGATTTCGTGGGAAACGGGATTTCTTCATCTAATGCTAGACAGAAGAATTCTCAGTAACTTCTTTGGGTTGCCCGTGTTCAGCTCACAGAGATGAACCTTCCTTTAGACAGAGCAGATTTGAAACCCTCTTTTTGTGGAATTTGCAAGTGGACCTTTCAAGCGCTTTGGGGCCAACGGTAGAAAAGGAAATATCTTCGTATAAAAACTAGAGTGAATCAGTCTGAGAAACCACATTGTGATGTGTGCATTCCACTCACAGAGTTTAACCTTTCTTTTCATAGAACAGTTTGGAAACACTGTGTTTGTAAAGTCTGCATGTGGATATTTCGACCTCTTTGAGGATTTTGTTGGAAACGGGATTTCTTCATCTAATGCTAGACAGAAGAATTCTCAGTAACTTATTTGGGTTGCTTGTGTTCAACTCACAGAGATGAACTTTACTTTAGACAGAGCAGATTTGAAACCCTCTTTTTCTGGAATTTGCAAGTGGACCTTTCAAGCGCTTTGGGGCCAACGGTAGAAAAGGAAATATCTTCGTATAAAAACTAGAGTGAATCATTATGAGAAACTACTTACTGATGTGTGCGTTCCACTCACAGAGTTTAACCTTTCTTTTCATAGAACAGTTTGGAAACACTGTGTTTGTAAGGTCTGCATGTGGATATTTGTACCTCTTTGAGGATTTCGTTGGAAACGGGATTTCTTCATCTAATGCTAGACAGAAGAATTCTCAGTAACTTCTTTGGGTTGCGTGTGTTCAACACACAGAGATGAACATTCCTTTAGACAGAGCAGATTTGAAACACTCTTTTCGTGGAATTTGCAAGAGGACATTTCAATCGCTTTGGGGCCAACGGTAGAAAAGGGAATATCTTCGTATAAAAACTAGAGTGAATCATTCTGAGAAACCACTTTGTGATGTGTGCGTTCCACTTACAGAGTTTAACCTTTGTATTCATAGAACAGTTTGGAAACACTCTGTTTCTAAATTCTGCAAGTGGATATTTGGACCACTTTGAGGATTTCGTTGGAAACAGTATTTCTTCATCTAATGCTAGACAGAAGAATTCTCAGTAACTTTTTGGGTTTTGTGAGTTCAACTCACCGAGATCAACCATCCTTTAGACAGAGCAGATATGAAACCCTCTTTTTGTGGAATTTGCAAGTGGACGTTTCAAGCGCTTTGGGGCCAATGGTAGAAAAGGAAATATCTTCGTATAAAAACTAGAGTGAATCATTCTGAGAAACTACTTTCTGATGTGTGGGTTCCACTCACAGAGTTTAACCTTTCTTTTCATAGAACAGTTTGGAAACACTGTGTTTGTAAAGTCTGCATGTGGATATTTGGACCTCTTTGAGGATTTCGTTGGAAACGGGATTTCTTCATCTAATGCTAGACAGAAGAATTCTCAGTAACTTCTTTGGATTGCTTGTGTTCAACTCACAGAGATGAACTTTACTTTAGACAGAGCAGATTTGAAACCCTCTTTTTGAGGAATTTGCAAGTGGACATTTCAAGCGCTTTGGGGCCAACGGTAGAAAAGGAAATATCTTCGTATAAAAACTAGAGTGAATCATTATGAGAAAGTACTTTCTGATGTGTGCTTTCCACTCACAGAGTTTAACCTTTCTTTTCATAGAACAGTTTGGAAACACTGTGCTTGTAAGGTCTGCATGTGGATATTTGAACCTCTTTGAGGATTTCGTTGGAAACGGGATTTCTTCATCTAATGCTAGACAGAAGAATTCTCAGTAACTTCTTTGGGTTGCCTGTGTTCAACTCACAGAGATGAACTTTACTTTAGACAGAGCAGATTTGAAACCCTCTTTTTCTGGAATTTGCAAGTGGACCTTTCAAGCGCTTTGGGGCCAACGGTAGAAAAGGAAATATCTTCGTATAAAAACCAGAGTGAATCATTATGAGAAACTACTTTCTGATGTGTGCGTTCCACTCACAGAGTTTAACCTTTCTTTTCATAGAACAGTTTGGAAACACTGTGTTTGTAAGGTCTGCATGTGGATATTTGGACCTCTTTGAGCATTGCGTTGGATACGGGATTTCTTCCTCTAATGCTAGACAGAAGAATTCTCAGTAACTTCTTTGGGTTGTTTGTGTTCAACACACAGAGATGAACTTTACTTTAGACAGAGCAGATTTGAAACCCTCTTTTTGTGGAATTTGCAAGTGGACATTTCAAGTGCTTTGGGGCCAACGGTAGAAAAGGAAAAATATTCGTATAAAAACTAAAGAGAATCATTCTGAGAAAGCACTTTGTGATGTGTGCGTTCCACTCACAGAGTTTAACCTTTCTTTTCATAGAGCAGCTTGGAAACACTCTGTTTCTAAAGTCCGCAAGCGGATATTTGGACGTCTTTGAGGATTTCGTGGGAAACGGGATTTCTTCATCTAATGCTAGACAGAAGAATTCTCAGTAACTTCTTTGGGTTGCCTGTGTTCAGCTCACAGAGATGAACCTTCCTTTAGACAGAGCAGATTTGAAACCCTCTTTTTGTGGAATTTGCAAGTGGACCTTTCAAGCGCTTTGGGGCCAACGGTAGAAAAGGAAATATCTTCGTATAAAAACTAGAGTGAATCAGTCTGAGAAACCACATTGTGATGTGTGCATTCCACTCACAGAGTTTAACATTTCTTTTCATAGAACAGTTTGGAAACACTGTGTTTGTAAAGTCTGCATGTGGATATTTGGACCTCTTTGAGGATTTTGTTGGAAACGGGATTTCTTCATCTAATGCTAGACAGAAGAATTCTCAGTAACTTATTTGGGTTGCTTGTGTTCAACTCACAGAGATGAACTTTACTTTAGACAGAGCAGATTTGAAACCCTCTTTTTCTGGAATTTGCAAGTGGACCTTTCAAGCGCTTTGGGGCCAACGGTAGAAAAGGAAATATCTTCGTATAAAAACTAGAGTGAATCATTATGAGAAACTACTTACTGATGTGTGCGTTCCACTCACAGAGTTTAACCTTTCTTTTCATAGAACAGTTTGGAAACACTGTGTTTGTAAGGTCTGCATGTGGATATTTGTACCTCTTTGAGGATTTCGTTGGAAACGGGATTTCTTCATCTAATGCTAGACAGAAGAATTCTCAGTAACTTCTTTGGGTTGCGTGTGTTCAACACACAGAGATGAACATTCCTTTAGACAGAGCAGATTTGAAACACTCTTTTCGTGGAATTTGCAAGAGGACATTTCAATCGCTTTGGGGCCAACGGTAGAAAAGGGAATATCTTCGTATAAAAACTAGAGTGAATCATTCTGAGAAACCACTTTGTCATGTGTGCATTCCACTTACAGAGTTTAACCTTTGTATTCATAGAACAGTTTGGAAACACTCTGTTTCTAAATTCTGCAAGTGGATATTTGGACCACTTTGAGGATTTCGTTGGAAACAGTATTTCTTCATCTAATGCTAGACAGAAGAATTCTCAGTAACTTTTTGGGTTTTGTGAGTTCAACTCACCGAGATCAACCATCCTTTAGACAGAGCAGATATGAAACCCTCTTTTTGTGGAATTTCCAAGTGGACCTTTCAAGCGCTTTGGGGCCAACGGTAGAAAAGGAAATATCTTCGTATAAAAACTAGAGTGAATCATTCTGAGAAACTACTTTCTGATGTGTGGGTTCCACTCACAGAGTTTAACCTTTCTTTTCATAGAACAGTTTGGAAACACTGTGTTTGTAAAGTCTGCATGTGGATATTTGGACCTCTTTGAGGATTTCGTTGGAAACGGGATTTCTTCATCTAATGCTAGACAGAAGAATTCTCAGTAACTTCTTTGGATTGCTTGTGTTCAACTCACAGAGATGAACTTTACTTTAGACAGAGCAGATTTGAAACCCTCTTTTTCTGGAATTTGCAAGTGGACCTTTCAAGCGCTTTGGGGCCAACGGTAGAAAAGGAAATATCTTCGTATAAAAACCAGAGTGAATCATTATGAGAAACTACTTTCTGATGTGTGCGTTCCACTCACAGAGTTTAACCTTTCTTTTCATAGAACAGCTTGGAAACACTGTGTTTGTAAGGTCTGCATGTGGATATTTGGACCTCTTTGAGCATTTCGTTGGATACGGGATTTCTTCCTCTAATGCTAGACAGAAGAATTCTCAGTAACTTCTTTGGGTTATTTGTGTTCAACTCACAGAGATGAACTTTACTTTAGACAGAGCAGATTTGAAACCCTCTTTTTGTGGAATTTGCAAGTGGACATTTCAAGTGCTTTGGGGCCAACGGTAGAAAAGGAAAAATATTTGTATAAAAACTAGAGAGAATCATTCTGAGAAAGCACTTTGTGATGTGTGCGTTCCACTCACAGAGTTTAACCTTTCTTTTCATAGAGCAGCTTGGAAACACTCTGTTTCTAAAGTCCGCAAGCGGATATTTGCACGTCTTTGAGGATTTCGTGGGAAACGGGATTTCTTCATCTAATGCTAGACAGAAGAATTCTCAGTAACTTCTTTGGGTTGCCTGTCTTCAGCTCACAGAGATGAACCTTCCTTTAGACAGAGCAGATTTGAAACAATCTTTTTGTGGAATTTGCAAGTGGACATTTCAAGCGCTTTGGGGCAACGGTTGAAAAGGAAATATCTTCGTATAAAAACTACAGTGAATCATTCTGAGAAACCATTTTGTGATGTGTGCGTTCCACTTACAGAGTTTAACCTTTCTATTCATAGAACAGTTTGGAAACACTCTGTTTCTAAATTCTGCAAGTGGATATTTGGACCACTTTGAGGATTTTGTTGGAAACGGGATTTCTTCATCTAATGCTAGACAGAAGAATTCTCAGTAACTTCTTTGGGTTGCGTTTGTTCAACTCACAGAGATGAAGCTTCCTTTAGACAGAGCAGATTTGAAACCCTCTTTTCGTGTAATTTGCAAGTGGACATTTCAGTCGCTTTGGGGCCAACGGTAGAAAAGGGAATATCTTCGTGTAAAAAGTAGAGAGAATCATTCTCAGAAACCACTTTGTGATGTGTGCATACCACTCACAGAGTTTAACCTTTCTTTTCATAGAACAGTTTCGAAACACAGTGTTTGTAATCTCTGCATGTGGATATTTGGACCTCTTTCAGGATTTCGTTGGAAACGGGATTTCTTCATCTAATGCTAGACAGAAGAATTCTCAGTAACTTATTTTCGTTTTGTGAGTTCAACTCACAGAGATCAACCTTCCTTTAGACAGAGCAGATATGAAACCCTCTTTTTGTGGAATTTGCAAGTGGACATTTCAAGCGCTTTTGTGTCCAACGGTAGAAAATTGAATATCTTCGTATAAAAACTAGAGAGAATCAGTCTGAGAAACCAATTTGTGATGTGTGCATTCCACTCACAGAGTTTAACCTTTCTTTTCATAGAACAGTTTGGAAACACTGTGTTTGTAAGGTCTGCATGCGGATATTTGGACCTCTTTGAGGATTTCGTTGGAAACGGGATTTCTTCATCTAATGCTAGACAGAAGAATTCTCAGTAACTTATTTGCGTTTTGTGAGTTCAACTCACAGAGATCAACCTTCCTTTAGACAGAGCAGATATGAAACCCTCTTTTTGTGGAATTTGCAAGTGGACATTTCAAGCGCTTTTGGGTCCAACTGTAGAAAATTGAATATCTTCGTATAAAAACTAGAGAGAATCAGTCTGAGAAACCAATTTGTGATGTGTGCATTCCACTCACAGAGTTTAACCTTTCTTTTCATAGAACAGTTTGGAAACACTGTGTTTGTAAAGTCTGCATGTGGATATTTGGACCTCTTTGAGGATTTCGTTGGAAACGGGATTTCTTCATCTAATGCTAGACAGAAGAATTCTCAGTAACTTCTTTGGGTTGCTTGTGTTCAACTCACAGAGATGAACTTTACTTTAGACAGAGCAGATTTGAAACCCTCTTTTTGTGGAATTTGCAAGTGGACATTTCATTCGCTTTGGGGCCAACGGTAGAAAAGGAAATATCTTCGAATAAAAACTAGAGTGAATCATTCTGAGAAACCACATTCTGATGTGTGCGTTCCACTCACAGAGTTTAACCTTTCTTTTCATAAAACAGTTTGGAAACACTGTGTTTGTAAAGTCTGCATGTGGATATTTGGACCTATTTGAGGATTTCGTTGGAAACGGGATTTCTTCATCTAATGCTAGACAGAAGAATTCTCAGTAACTTCTTTCGGTTGCTTGTGTTCAACTCACAGAGATGAACCTTCCTTTTGACAGAGCAGATTTGAAACCCTCTTTTTTGTGGAATTTGCAAGTGGATATTTCAAGCGCTTTGGGGCCAACGTTAGAAAAGGAAATATATTCGTATAAAAACTAGAGAGAATCATTCTGAGAAAGCACTTTGTGATGTGTGCATTCCACTCACAGAGTTTAACCTTTCTTTTCATAGAACAGTTTGTAAACACTGTGTTTGTTAAGTCTGCATGTGGATATATGGACCTCTTTGAGGATTTCATTGGAAATGGGATTTCTTCATCTAATGCTAGACAGAAGAATTCTCTGTAACTCCTTTGGGTTGCCTGTGTTCAACTCACAGAGATGAACCTTCCTTTAGACAGAGCAGATTTGAATCAATCTTTTTGTGGAATTTGCAAGTGGACATTTCAAGCGCTTTGGGGCCAACGGTAGAAAAGGAAATATCTTCGTATAAAAACTAGAGTGAATCATTCTGAGAAACCACTTTGTGATGTGTGCGTTCCACTTACAGAGTTTAACCTTTCTATTCATAGAACAGTTTTTAAACACTCTGTTTGTAAATTCTGCAAGTGGATATTTGGACCACTTTGAGGATTTCGTTGGAAACGGTATTTCTTCAACAAATGCTAGACAGAAGAATTCTCAGTAACTTATTTGCGTTTTGTGATTTCAACTCACAGAGGTCTACCTTCCTTTAGACAGAGCAGATATGAAACCCTCTTTTTGTGGAATTTGCAAGTGGACCTTTCAAGCGCTTTGGGGCCAACGGTAGAAAATGGAATATCTTCGTATAAAAACTAGACAGAATCAGTCTGAGAAACCACTTTGTGATGTGTGCATTCCACTCACAGAGTTAAACCTTTCTTCTCATAGAACAGTTTGGAAACACTGTGTTTGTAAAGTCTGCATGTGGATATATGGACCTCTTTGAGGATTTCGTTGGAAACGGTATTTGTTCAACAAATGCTAGACAGAAGAATTCTCAGTAACTTCTTTTGGTTGCTTGTGTTCAACTCACAGAGATGAACTTTACTTTAGACAGAGCAGATTTGAAACCCTCTTTTTGTGGAATTTGCAAGTGGACATTTCAAGCGCTTTGGGGCCAACGGTAGAAAAGGAAATATCTTCGTATAAAAACTAGAGTGAATCAGTCTGAGAAACCACTTTGTGATGTGTGCATTCCACTCACAGAGTTTAACATTTCTTTTCATAGAACAGTTTGGAAACACTGTGTTTTTAAAGTCTGCATGTGGATATTTGGACCTCTTTGAGGATTTCGTTGGAAACGGGATTTCTTCATCTAATGCTAGACAGAAGAATTCTCAGTAACTTCTTTGGGTTGCCTGTGTTCAACTCACAGAGATGAACCTTCCTTTAGACAGAGCAGATTTGAAACAATCTTTTTGTGGAATTTGCAAGTGGACATTTCAAGAGCTTTGGGGCTAACGGTAGAAAAGGAAATATCTTCGTATAAAAACTAGAGTGAATCATTCTGAGAAACCACTTTGTGATGTGTGCGTTCCACTTACAGAGTTTAACCTTTCTATTCATAGAACAGTTTGGAAACACTCTGTTTCTAAATTCTGCCAGTGGATATTTGGACCACTTTGAGGATTTCGTTGGAAACGGTATTTCTTCATCTAATGCTAGACAGAAGAATTCTCAGTAACTTATTTGGGTTTTGTGAGTTCAACTCACAGAGATCAACCATCCTTTAGACAGAGCAGATATGAAACCCTCTTTTTGTGGAATTTGCAAGTGGACATTTCCAGCGCTTTTGGGTCCAACGGTAGAAAATGGAATATCTTCGTATAAAAACTAGAGAGAATCAGTCTGAGAAACCACTTTGTGATGTGTGCATTCCACTCACAGAGTTTAACCTTTCTTTTCATAGAGCAGTTTGGAAACACTGTGTTTGTAAAGTCTGCATGTGGATATTTGGACCTCTTTGAGGATTTCATTGGAAACGGGATTTCTTCATCTAATGCTAGACAGAAGAATTCTCAGTCACTTTTTTGGGTTGCGTTGGTTCAACTCACAGAGATGAAGCTTCCTTTAGACACAGCAGATTTGAAACCCTCTTTTTGTGGAATTTGCAAGTGGACATTTCAAGCGCTTTGGGGCCAACTGTAGAAAAGGAAATATCTTCGTATAAAAACTAGAGTGAATCATTCTGAGAAACTACTTTCTGATGTGTGGGTTCCACTCACAGAGTTTAACCTTTATTTTCATAGAACAGTTTGGAAACACTGTGTTTGTAAGGTCTGCATGTGGATATTTGGACCTCTTTGAGGATTTCTTTGGAAACGGGATTTCTTCATCTAATGCTAGACAGAAGAATTCTCAGTAACTTCTTTGCGTTTTGTGAGTTCAACTCACAGAGATCAACCTTCCTTTAGACAGAGCAGATATGAAACCCTCTTTTTGTGGAATTTGCAAGTGGACATTTCAAGCGATTTTGGGTCCAATGGTAGAAAATGGAATATCTTCGTATAAAAACTAGAGAGAATCAGTCTGAGAAACCAATTTGTGATGTGTGCATTCCACTCACAGAGTTTAACCTTTCTTTTATAGAACAGTTTGGAAACACTGTGTTTGTAAGGTCTACATGTGGATATTTGGACCTCTTTGAGGATTTCGTTGGAAACGGGATTTCTTCATCTAATGCTAGACAGAAGAATTCTCAGTAACTTCTTTGGGTTGCGTTTGTTCACCTCACAGAGCTGAACCTTCCTTTTGACAGAGCAGATTTGAAACCCTCTTTTTTGTGGAATTTGCAAGTGGACATTTCAAGCGCTTTGGGGCCAAAGGTAGAAAAGGAAAAATATTCGTATAAAAACTAGAGAGAATCATTCTGAGAAAGCACTTTGTGATGTGTGCATTCCACTCACAGAGTTTAACCTTTCTTTTCATAGAGCAGCTTGGAAACACTCTGTTTCTAAAGTCCGCAAGTGGATATTTGGACGTTTTTGAGGATTTCGTTGGAAACGGGATTTCTTCATCTAATGCTAGACAGAAGAATTCTCAGTAACTTCTTTGGGTTGCCTCTGTTCAACTCACAGAGATGAACCTTCCTTTAGACAGAGCAGATTTGAAACAATCTTTTTGTGGAATTTGCAACTGGACATTTCAAGCGCTTTGGGGCCAACGGTAGAAAAGGAAATATCTTCGTATAAAAACTAGAGTGAATCATTCTGAGAAACCACTTTGTGATGTGTGCGTTCCACTTACAGAGTTTAACCTTTCTATTCATAGAACAGTTTGGAAACACTCTGTTTCTAAATTCTGCAAGTGGATATTTGGACCACTTTGAGGATTTCGTTGGAAACGCTATTTCTTCAACAAATGCTAGACAGAAGAATTCTCAGTAACTTGTTTGGGTTTTGTGAGTTCAACTCAGAGAGATCAACCTTCCTTTAGACAGAGCAGATATGAAACCCTCTTTTTGTGGAATTTGCAAGTGGACCTTTCAAGCGCTTTGGGGCCAACGGTAGAAAATGGAATATCTTTGTATAAAAACTAGAGAGAATCAGTCTGAGAAACCACTTTGTGATGTGTGCATTCCACTCACAGAGTTTAACCTTTCTTTTCATAGAACAGTTTGGAAACACTGTGTTTGTAAAGTCTGCATGTGGATATATGGACCTCTTTGAGGATTTCGTTGGAAATGGGATTTCTTCATCTAATGCTAAACAGATGAATTCTCAGTAACTTCTTTGGGTTGCTTGTGTTCAACTCACAGAGATGAACTTTCCTTTAGACAGAGCAGATTTGAAACCCTCTATTTGTGGAATTTGCAAGTGGACATTTCAAGCGCTTTGGGGCCAACGGTAGAAAAGGAAATATCTTCGTATAAAAACTAGAGTTAATCAGTCTGAGAAACCACTTTGTGTTGTGTGCATTCCACTCACAGAGTTTAACCTTTCTTTTCATAGAACAGTTTGGAAACACTGTGTTTGTAAAGTCTGCATGTGGATATTTGGACCTCTTTGAGGATTGCGTTGGAAACGGGATTTCTTCATCTAATGCTAGACAGAAGAATTCTCAGTAACTTCTTTGGGTTGCTTGTGTTCGACTCACAGAGATGAACTTTACTTTAGACAGAGCAGATTTGAAACCGTCTTTTTCTGGAATTTGCAAGTGGACCTTTCAAGCGCTTTGGGGCCAACGGTAGAAAAGGAAATATCTTCGTATAAAAACTAGAGTGAATCTGTATGGGAAACTACTTTCTGATGTGTGCATTCCACTCACAGTGTTTAACCTTTCTTTTCATAGAACAGTTTGGAAACACTGTGTTTGTAAGGTCTGCATGTGGATATTTGGACCTCTTTGAGGATTTCATTGGAAACGGGATTTCTTCATCTAATGCTAGACAGAAGAATTCTCAGTAACTTCTTTGGGTTGCGTGTGTTCGACTCACAGAGATGAACTTTACTTTAGACAGAGCAGATTTGAAACCCTCTTTTTGTGGAATTTGCAAGTGGACATTTCAAGCGCTTTGGGGCCAACGGTAGAAAAGGAAATATCTTCGTATAAAAACTAGAGTGAATCATTCTGAGAAACCACATTCTGATGTGTGCGTTCCACTCACACAGTTTAAACTTTCTTTTCATAGAACAGTTTGGAAACACTGTGTTTGTAAAGTCTGCATGTGGATATTTGGACCTCTTTGAGGATTTCGTTGGAAACGGGATTTCTTCATCTAATGCTAGACAGAAGAATTCTCAGTAACTTCTTTGGGTGGCACGTGTTCATCTCACAGAGCTGAACCTTCCTTTTGACAGAGCAGATTTGAAACCCTCTTTTTTGTGGAATTTGCAAGTGGACATTTCATGCGCTTTGGGGCCAACGGTAGAAAAGGGAATATCTTTGTGTAAAAAGTAGAGAGAATCATTCTCAGAAACCACTTTGTGATGTGTGCATTCCACTCACAGAGTTTAACCATTCTTTTCATAGAGCAGCTTGGAAACACTCGGTTTCTGAAGTCCGCAAGTGGATATTTGGACATCTTTGAGGATTTCGTTGGAAACGGGATTTCTTCATCTAATGCTAGACAGAAGAATTCTCAGTAACTTCTTTGGGTTGCCTGTGTTCAACTCACAGAGATGAACCTTCCTTTAGACAGAGCAGATTTGAAAAAATCTTTTTGTGGAATTTGCAAGTGGGCATTTCAAGCGCTTTGGGGCCAACGGAAGAAAAGGAAATATCTTCGTATAAAAACTAGAGTGAATCATTCTGAGAAACCAGTTTGTGATGTGTGCGTTCCACTTACAGAGTTTAACCTTTCTATTCATAGAACAGTTTGGAAACACTGTGTTTGTAAAGTCTGCATGTGGATATTTGGACCTCTTTGAGGATTTCGTTGTAAACGGGATTTCTTCATCTAATGCTAGACAGAAGATTTCTCAGTAACTTCTTTGGGTTGCTTGTGTTCAACTCACAGAGATGAACTTTACTTTAGACAGAGCAGATTTGAAACCCTCTTTTTCTGGAATTTGCAAGTGGACATTTCAAGCACTTTGGGGCCAACGGTAGAAAAGGAAATATCTTCGTATAAAAACTAGAGTGAATCATTCTGAGAAACTACTTTCTGATGTGTGCGTTCCACTCACAGAGTTTAACCTTTCTTTTCATAGAACAGTTTGGAAACACTGTGTTTGTAAGGTCTGCATGTGGATATTTGGACCTCTATGAGGATATCGTTGGAAACGGGATTTCTTCATCTAATGCTAAACAGAAGAATTCTCAGTAACTTCTTTGGGTTGCGTGTGTTCACCTCACAGAGCTGAACCTTCCTTTTGTCAGAGCAGATTTGAAACCCTCTTTTTTGTGGAATTTGCAAGTGGACATTTCAAGCGCTTTGGGGCCAACGGTAGAAAAGGAAAAATATTCGTGTAAAAACTAGAGAGAATCATTCTGAGAAAGCACTTTGTGATGTGTGCATTCCACTCACAGAGTTTAACCATTCTTTTCATAGAGCAGCTTGGAAACACTCTGTTTCTAAAGTCCGCAAGTGGATATTTGGACCTCTTTGAAGATTTCGTTGGAAACGGGATTTCTTCATCTAATGCTAGACAGAAGAATTCTCAGTAACTTCTTCGGGTTGCCTGTGTTCAACTCACAGAGATGAACCTTCCTTTAGACAGAGCAGATTTGAAATAATCTTTTTGTGGAATTTGCAAGTGGACATTTCAAGCGCTTTGGGGCCAATGGAAGAAAAGGAAATATCCTCGTATGAAAACTAGAGTGAATCATTCTGAGAAACTACTTTCTGATGTGTGCATTCCACTCACAGAGTTTAACCTTTCTTTTCATAGAACAGTTTGGAAACACTGTGTTTGTAAAGTCTGCATGTGGATATTTGGACCTCTTTGAGGATTTCGTTGGAAACGAGATTTCTTCATCTAATGCTAGACAGAAGAATTCTCAGTAACTTCTTTGGGTTGCGTTTGTTCAACTCACAGAGATGAAGCTTCCTTTAGAGAGAGCAGATTTGAAACCCTCTTTTCGTGTAATTTGCAAGTGGACATTTCAATCGCTTTGGGGCCAACGGTAGAAAAGGGAATATCTTCGTGTAAAAAGTAGAGAGAATCATTCTCAGAAACCACTTTGTGACGTGTGGGTTCCACTCACAGAGTTTAACCTTTCTTTTCATAGAACAGTTTGGAAACACTGTGTTTGTAAGGTCTGCATGTGGATATTTGGACCTCTTTGAGGATTTCGTTGGAAACGGGATTTATTCATCTAATGCTAGACAGAAGAATTCTCAGTAACTTCTTTGCGTTTTGTCAGTTCAACTCACAGAGATCAACCTTCCTTTAGACAGAGTAGATATGAAACCCTCTTTTTGTGGAATTTGCAAGTGGACATTTCAAGCGCTTTTGGGTCCAACGGTAGATAATGGAATACCTTCGTATAAAAACTAGAGAGAATCAGTCTGAGAAACCACTTTGTGATGTGTGCGTTCCACTCACAGAGTTTAACATTTCTTTTCATAGAACAGTTTGGAAACACTGTGTTTGTGAATTCTGCATGTGGATATTTAGACCTCTTTGAGGATTTCGTTGGAAACGGGATTTCTTCATCTAATGCTAGACAGAAGAATTCTCAGTAACTTCTTTGGGTTGCCTGTGTTCAACTCACAGAGATGAACCTTCCTTAAGACAGAGCAGATTTGAGAAAATCTTTTTGTGGAATTTGCAGGTGGACATTTCAAGCGCTTTGGGGCCAACGGTAGAAAAGGAAAAATATTCGTATAAAAACAATAGAGAATCATAATGAGAAAGCACTTTGTGATTTGTGCGTTCCACTCACAGAGTTTAACCATTCTTTTCATAGAGCAGCGTGGAAACACTCTGTTTCTAAAGTCCGCAAGTGGATATTTGGACATCTTTGAAGATATCGTTGGAAACGGGATTTCTTCATCTTATGCTACACAGAAGAATTCTCAGTAACTTCTTTGGGTTCCGTGTGTTCACCTCACAGAGCTGAACCTTCCATTTGACAGAGCAGATTTGAAACCCTCTTTTTTGTGGAATTTGCAAGTGGACATTTCAAGCGCTTTGGGGCCAATAGAAGAAAAGGAAATATCCTCGTATAAAAACTAGAGTGAATCATTCTGAGAAACTACTTTCTGATGTGTGCATTCCACTCACAGAGTTTAACCTTTCTTTTCATAGAACAGTTTGGAAACACTGTGTTTGTAAAGTCTGCATGTGGATATTTGGACCTCTTTGAGGATTTCGTTGGAAACGGGATTTCTTCATCTAATGCTAGACAGAAGAATTCTCAGTAACTTCTTTGGGTTGCCTGTGTTCAACTCACAGAGATGAACATTCCTTTAGACAGAGCAGATTTGAAACCCTCTTTTTGTGGAATTTGCAAGTGGACATTTCAAGCGCTTTGGGGCCAACGGTAGAAAAGGAAATATCTTCGTATAAAAACTAGAGTGAATCATTCTGAGAAACCACATTCTGATGTGTGCGTTCCACTCACACAGTTTAAACTTTCTTTTCATAGAACAGTTTGGAAACACTGTGTTTGTAAAGTCTGCATGTGGATATTTGGACCTCTTTGAGGATTTCGTTGGAAACGGGATTTCTTCATCTAATGCTAGACAGAAGAATTCTCAGTAACTTCTTTGGGTTGCACGTGTTCATCTCACAGAGCTGAACCTTCCTTTTGACAGAGCAGATTTGAAACCCTCTTTTTTGTGGAATTTGCAAGTGGACATTTCATGCGCTTTGGGGCCAACGGTAGAAAAGGGAATATCTTTGTGTAAGAAGTAGAGAGAATCATTCTCAGAAACCACTTTGTGATGTGTGCATTCCACTCACAGAGTTTAACCATTCTTTTCATAGAGCAGCTTGGAAACACTCGGTTTCTAAAGTCCGCAAGTGGATATTTGGACATCTTTGAGGATTTCGTTGGAAACGGGATTTCTTCATCTAATGCTAGACAGAAGAATTCTCAGTAACTTCTTTGGGTTGCCTGTGTTCAACTCACAGAGATGAACCTTCCTTTAGACAGAGCAGATTTGAAAAAATCTTTTTGTGGAATTTGCAAGTGGGCATTTCAAGCGCTTTGGGGCCAACGGAAGAAAAGGAAATATCTTCGTATAAAAACTAGAGTGAATCATTCTGAGAACCCAGTTTGTGATGTGTGCGTTCCACTTACAGAGTTTAACCTTTCTATTCATAGAACAGTTTGGAAACACTGTGTTTGTAAAGTCTGCATGTGGATATTTGGACCTCTTTGAGGATTTCGTTGTAAACGGGATTACTTCATCTAATGCTAGACAGAAGATTTCTCAGTAACTTCTTTGGGTTGCTTGTGTTCAACTCACAGAGATGAACTTAACTTTAGACAGAACAGATTTGAAACCCTCTTTTTCTGGAATTTGCAAGTGGACATTTCAAGCACTTTGGGGCCAACGGTAGAAAAGGAAATATCTTCGTATAAAAACTAGAGTGAATCATTCTGAGAAACTACTTTCTGATGTGTGCGTTCCACTCACAGAGTTTAACCTTTCTTTTCATAGAACAGTTTGGAAACACTGTGTTTGTAAGGTCTGCATGTGGATATTTGGACCTCTATTAGGATATCGTTGGAAACGGGATTTCTTCATCTAATGCTAAACAGAAGAATTCTCAGTAACTTCTTTGGGTTGCGTGTGTTCACCTCACAGAGCTGAACCTTCCTTTTGTCAGAGCAGATTTGAAACCCTCTTTTTTGTGGAATTTGCAAGTGGACATTTCAAGCGCTTTGGGGCCAACGGTAGAAAAGGAAAAATATTCGTATAAAAACTAGAGAGAATCATTCTGAGAAAGCACTTTGTGATGTGTGCATTCCACTCACAGAGTTTAACCATTCTTTTCATAGAGCAGCTTGGAAACACTCTGTTTCTAAAGTCCGCAAGTGGATATTTGGACCTCTTTGAAGATTTCGTTGGAAACGGGATTTCTTCATCTAATGCTAGACAGAAGAATTCTCAGTAAATTCTTCGGGTTGCCTGTGTTCAACTCACAGAGATGAACCTTCCTTTAGACAGAGCAGATTTGAAATAATCTTTTTGTGGAATTTGCAAGTGGACATTTCAAGCGCTTTAGGGCCAATGGAAGAAAAGGAAATATCCTCGTATGAAAACTAGAGTGAATCATTCTGAGAAACTACTTTCTGATGTGTGCATTCCACTCACAGAGTTTAAGCTTTCTTTTCATAGAACAGTTTGGAAACACTGTGTTTGTAAAGTCTGCATGTGGATATTTGGACCTCTTTGAGGATTTCGTTGGAAACGAGATTTCTTCATCTAATGCTAGACAGAAGAATTCTCAGTAACTTCTTTGGGTTGCGTTTGTTCAACTCACAGAGATGAAGCTTCCTTTAGACAGAGCAGATTTGAAACCCTCTTTTCGTGTAATTTGCAAGTGGACAATTCAATCGCTTTGGGGCCAATGGTAGAAAAGGGAATATCTTCGTGTAAAAAGTAGAGAGAATCATTCTCAGAAACCACTTTTTGATGTGTGCGTTCCACTTACAGAGTTTAACCTTTCTATTCATAGAACAGTTTGGAAACACTCTGTTTGTAAATTCTGCAAGTGGATATTTGGACCACTTTGAGGATTTCGTTGGAAACGGTATTTCTTCAACAAATGCTAGACAGAAGAATTCTCAGTAACTTATTTGGGTTTTGTGAGTTCAACTCAGAGAGATCAACCTTCCTTTAGACAGAGCAGATTTGAAACCCTCTTTTTGTGGAATTTGCAAGTGGACATTTCAAGCGCTTTGGGGCCAACGGTAGAAAAGGAAATATCTTCTTATAAAAACTAGAGTGAATCAGTCTGAGAAACCACTTTGTGATGTGTGCATTCCACTCACAGAGTTTAACCTTTCTTTTCATAGAACAGTTTGGAAACACTGTGTTTGTAAAGTCTGCATGTGGATATTTGGACCTCTTTGAGGATTTCGTTGGAAACGGGATTTCTTCATCTAATGCTAGACAGAAGAATTCTCAGTAACTTCTTTGGGTTGCTTGTGTCCAACTCACAGAGATGAACTTTACTTTAGACAGAGCAGATTTGAAACCCTCTTTTTCTGGAATTTCAAGTGGACATTTCAATCGCTTTAGGTCCAACGGTAGAAAAGGAAATATCTTCGTATAAAAACTAGAGTGAATCATTATGAGAAACTACTTTCTGATGTGTGCGTTCCACTCACAGAGTTTAACCTTTCTTTTCATAGAACAGTTTGGAAACACTCTGTTTGTAAGGTCTGCATGTGGATATTTGGACCTCTTTGAGGATTTCGTTGGAAACGGGATTTCTTCATCTAATGCTAGACAGAAGAATTCTCAGTAACTTCTTTGGGTTGCGTGTGTTCAACTCACAGAGATGAACATTCCTTTAGACAGAGCAGATTTGAAACCCTCTTTTCGTGGAATTTGCAAGTGGACATTTCAATCGCTTTGGGGCCAATGGTAGAAAAGGGAATATCTTTGTGTAAAAAGTAGAGAGAATCATTCTCAGAAACCACTTTGTGATGTGTGCATTCCACTCACAGAGTTTAACCATTCTTTTCATAGAGCAGCTTGGAAACACTCTGTTTCTAAAGTCCGCAAGTGGATATTTGGATATCTTTGAGGATTTCGTTTTAAACGGGATTTCTTCATCTAATGCTAGACAGAAGAATTCTCAGTAACTTCTTTGGGTTGCCTGTGTTCAACTCACAGAGATGAACCTTCGTTTAGACAGAGCAGATTTGAAACAATGTTTTTGTGGAATTTGCAAGTGGACATTTCAAGCGCTTTGGGGCCAACTGTAGAAAAGGAAATATCTTCGTATAAAAACTAGAGTGAATCATTCTGAGAAACCACTTTGTGATGTGTGCGTTGCACTTACAGAGTATAACTTTTCTATTCATAGAACAGTTTGGAAACACTCTGTTTCTAACTTCTGCAAGTGGATACTTGGACCACTTTGAGGATTTCGTTGGAAACGGTGTTTCTTCGTCTAATGCTAGACAGAAGAATTCTCAGTTACTTATTTGGGTTTTGTGAGTTCAACTCACAGAGATCAACCATCCTTTAGAGAGAGCAGATATGAAACCCTCTTTTTGTGGAATTTGCAAGTGGACATTTCAAGCGCTTCTGGGTCCAACGGTAGAAAATGAAATATCTTCGTATAAAAACTAGAGAGAATCAGTCTGAGAAGCCACTTTGTGATGTGTGCATTCCACTCACAGAGTTTAACCTTTCTTTTCATAGAACAGCTTGGAAACACTGTGTTTGTAAAGTCTGCATGTGGATATTTGGACCTCTTTGAGGATTTCGTTGGAAATGGGATTTCTTCATCTAATGCTAGACAGAAGAATTCTCAGTAACTTCTTTGGGTTGTTTGTGTTCAAGTAACAGAGATGAAGTTTACTTTAGACAGAGCAGATTTGAAACCCTCTTTTTGTGGAATTTGCAAGTTTACATTTCAAGCGCTTTGGGTCCAACGGTAGAAAAGGAAATATCTTCGTATAAAAACTAGAGTGAATCATTCTAAGAAACTACTTTCTGATGTGTGCGTTCCACTCACAGAGTTTAACCTTTCTTTTCATAGAACAGTTTGGAAACACTGTGTTTGTAAGGTCTGCATGTGGATATTTGGACCTCTTTGAGGATTTCGTTGGAAACGGGATTTCTTCATCTAATGCTAGACAGAAGAATTCTCAGTAACTTCTTTGCGTTTTGTGAGTTCAACCCACAGAGATCAACCTTCCTTTAGACAGAGCAGATTTGAAACCCTCCTTTTGTGGAATTTGCAAGTGGACATTTCAAGAGCTTTTGGGTCCAACGGTAGAAAATGGAATATCTTCGTATAAAAACTAGAGAGAATCAGTCTGAGAAACCACTTTGTGATGTGTGCATTCCACTCACAGAGTTTAACCTTTCTTTTCATAGAACAGTTTGGAAACACTGTGTTTGTAAAGTCTGCATGTGGATATTTGGACCTCTTTGAGGATTTCGTTGGGAATGGGATTTCTTCATCTAATGCTAAACAGAAGAATTCTCAGTAACTTCTTTGGGTTGCTTGTGTTCAACTCACAGAGATGAACTTTACTTTAGACAGAGCAGATTTGAAACCCTCTTTTTGTGGAATTTGCAAGTGGACATTTCAAGCACCTTGGGGCCAACGGTAGAAAAGGAAAAATATTCGTTTAAAAACTAGAGAGAATCATTCTGAGAAAGCACTTTGTGATGTGTGCGGTCCACTCACAGAGTTTAACCTTTCTTTTCATAGAGCAGCTTGGAAACACTCTGTTTCTAAAGTCCGCAAATGGATATTTGGTCGTCTTTGAGGATTTCGTGGGAAACGGGATTTCCTCATCTAATGCTAGACAGAAGAATTCTCAGTAACTTCTTTGGGTTGCCTGTGTTCACCTCACAGAGATGAATCTTCCTTTAGACAGAGCAGATTTGAAAATCTTTTTGTGGAATTTGCAAGTGGACATTTCAAGCGCTTTGGGGCCAACGGTAGAAAAGGAAATATCTTCGTATAAAAACTAGAGTGAATCATTCTGAGAAACCACTTTGTGATGTGTGCGTTCCACTTACAGAGTTTAACCTTTCTATTCATAGAACAGTTTGGAAACACTCTGTAAATTCTGCAAGTGGATATTTGGACCACTTTGAGGATTTCGTTGGAAACGGTATTTCTTCAACAAATGCTAGACAGAAGAATTCTCAGTAACTTGTTTGGGTTTTGTGAGTTCAACTCAGAGAGATCAACGTTCCTTTAGACAGAGCAGATATGAAACCCTCTTTTTGTGGAATTTGCAAGTGGACATTTCAAGCGCTTTGGGGCCAACGGTAGAAAATGGAATATCTTCGTATAAAAACTAGAGAGAATCAGTCTGAGAAACCACTTTGTGATGTGTGCATTCCACTCACAGAGTTTAACCTTTCTTTTCATAGAACAGTTTGGAAACACTGTGTTTGTAAAGTCTGCATGTGGATATATGGACCTCTTTGAGGATTTCGTTGGAAATGGGATTTCTTCATCTAATGCTAAACAGAAGAATTCTCAGTAACTTCTTTGGGTTGCTTGTCTTCAACTCACAGGGATGAACTTTACTTTAGACAGAGCAGATTTGAAACCTTCTTTTTGTGGAATTTGCAATTGGACATTTCAAGGGCTTTGGGGCCAACGGTAGAAAAGGAAATATCTTCGTATAAAAACTAGAGTGAATCAGTCTGAGAAACCACTTTGTGATGTGTGCATTCCACTCACAGAGTTTAACCTTTCTTTTCATAGAACAGTTTGGAAACACTGTGTTTGTAAAGTCTGCATGTGGATATTTGGACCTCTTTGAGGATTTCGTTGGAAACGGGATTTCTTCATCTAATGCTAGACAGAAGAATTCTCAGTAACTTCTTTGGGTTGCTTGTGTTCAACTCACAGAGATGAACTTTACTTTAGACAGAGCAGATTTGAAACCCTCTTTTTCTGGAATTTGCAAGTGGACGTTTCAAGCGCTTTGGGGACAACGGTTGAAAAGGAAATATCTTCGTATAAAAATTATAGTGAATCATTATGAGAAACTACTTTCTGATGTGTGCGTTCCACTCACAGAGTTTAACCTTTCTTTTCATAGAACAGTTTGGAAACACTGTGTTTGTAAGGTCTGCATGTGGATATTTTGACCTCTTTGAGGATTTCGTTGGAAACGGGATTTCTTCATCTAATGCTAGACAGAAGAATTCTCAGTAACTTCTTTGGGTTGCGTGTGTTCAACTCACAGAGATGAACATTCCTTTAGACAGAACAGATTTGAAACCCTCTTTTCGTGGAATTTGCAAGTGGATATTTCAATCGCTTTGGGGCCAACGGTAGAAAATGGAATATCTTCGTGTAAAAAGTAGAGAGAATCATTCTCAGAAACCACTTTGTGATGTGTGCATTCCACTCACAGAGTTTAACCATTCTTTTCATAGAGCAGCTTGGAAACACTCTGTTTCTAAAGTCCGCAAGTGGATATTTGGACCACTTTGAGGATTTCGTTGGAAACGGTATTTCTTCATCTAATGCTAGACAGAAGAATTCTCAGTAACTTATTTGCGTTTTGTGAGTTCAACTCACAGAGATCAACCTTCCTTTAGACAGAGCAGATATGAAACCCTCTTTTTGTGGAATTTGCAAGTGGACATTTCAAGCGCTTTTGGGTCAAACGGTAGAAAATGGAATATCTTCGTATAAAAACTATAGAGAATCAGTCTGAGAAACCACTTAGTGATGTGTGCATTCCACTCACAGAGTTTAACCTTTCTTTTCATACAACAGTTTGGAAACACTGTGTTTGTAAAGTCTGCATGTGGATATTTGGACCTCTTTGAGCATTCCTTTGGAAACGGGATTTCTTCATCTAATGCTAGACAGAAGAATTCTCAGTAACTTCTTTGGGTTGCTTGTGTTCAACTCACAGAGATGAACTTTACTTTAGACAGAGCAGATTTGAAACCCTCTTTTTGTGGAATTTGCAAGTGGACATTTCAAGCGCTTTGGGGCCAACGGTAGAAAAGGAAATATCTTCGTATAAAAACTAGAGTGAATCATTCTGAGAAACCACTTTGTGATGTGTGCGTTCCACTTACAGAGTTTAACCTTTCTATTCATAGAACAGTTTGGAAACACTCTGTTTGTAAATTCTGCAAGTGGATATTTGGACCACTTTGAGGATTTCGTTGGAAACGGTATTTCTTCAACAAATGCTAGACAGAAGAATTCTCAGTAACTTATTTGGGTTTTGTGAGTTCAACTCAGAGAGATCAACCTTCCTTTAGACAGAGCAGATATGAAACCCTCTTTTTGTGGAATTTGCAAGTGGACATTTCAAGCGCTTTGGGGCCAACGGTAGAAAATGGAATATCTTCGTATAAAAACTAGAGAGAATCAGTCTGAGAAACCACTTTGTGATGTGTGCATTCCACTCACAGAGCTTAACCTTTCTTTTCATAGAACAGTTTGGAAACACTGTGTTTGTAAAGTCTGCATGTGGATATATGGACCTCTTTGAGGATTTCGTTGGAAATGGGATTTCTTCATCTAATGCTAGACAGAAGAATTCTCAGTAACTTCTTTGGGTTGCCTGTGTTCAACTCACAGAGATGAACCTTCCTTTAGATAGAGCAGATTTGAAACAATCTTTTTGTGGAATTTGCAAGTGGACATTTCAAGCGCTTTGGGGCCAACGGCAGAAAAGGATATATCTTCGTATGAAAACTAGAGTGAATCATTCTGAGAAACCATTTTGTGATGTGTGCGTTCCACTTACAGAGTTTAACCTTTCTATTCATAGAACAGTTTGGAAACACTCTGTTTGTAAATTCTGCAAGTGGATATTTGGACCACTTTGAGGATTTCGTTGGAAACGGTATTTCTTCAACAAATGCTAGACAGAAGAATTCTCAGTAACTTATTTGGGTTTTGTGAGTTCAACTCACAGAGATCTACCTTCCTTTAGACAGAGCAGATATGAAACCCACTTTTTGTGGAATTTGCAAGTGGACATTTAAAGCGCTTTGGGGCCAACGGTAGAAAATGCAATATCTTCGTAGAAAAACTAGAGAGAATCAGTCTGAGAAACCACTTTGTGATGTGTGCATTCCACTCACAGAGTTTAACCTTTCTACTCATAGAACAGTTTGGAAAGACTGTGTTTGTAAAGTCTGCATGTGGATATATGGACCTCTTTTAGGATTTCGTTGGAAATGGGATTTCTTCATCTAATGCTAAACAGAAGAATTCTCAGTAACTTCTTTGGGTTGCTGGTGTTCAACTCACAGAGACGAACTTTCCTTTAGACAGAGCAGATTTGAAACCCTCTTTTTGTGGAATTTGCAAGTGGACATTTCAAGCGCTTTGGGGCAAACGGTAGAAAAGGAAATATCTTCGTATAAAAACTAGAGTGAATCAGTCTGAGAAACCAATTTGTGATTTGTGCATTCCACTCACAGAGTTTAACCTTTCTTTTCATAGAACAGTTTGGAAACACTGTGTTTTTAAAGTCTGCATGTGGATATTTGGACCTCTTTGAGGATTTCGTTGGAAACGGGATTTCTTCATCTAATGCTAGACAGAAGAATTCTCAGTAACTTCTTTGGGTTGCTTGTGTTCAACTCACAGAGATGAACTTTACTTTAGACAGAGCAGATTTGAAACCCTCTTTTTCTGGAATTTGCAAGTGGACCTTTCAAGCGCTTAGGGGCCAACGGTAGAAAAGGAAATATCTTCGTATAAAAACCAGAGTGAATCATTATGAGAAACTACATTCTGATGTGTGCGTTCCACTCACAGAGTTTAACCTTTCTTTTCATAGAACAGTTTGGAAACACTGTGTTTGTAAGGTCTGCATGTGGATATTTGGACCTCTTAGAGCATTTCGTTGGTAACGGGATTTCTTCATCTAATGCTAGACAGAAAAATTCTCAGTAACTTCTTTGGGTTGCTTGTGTTCCACTCACAGAGATGAACTTTACTTTAGACAGAGCAGATTTGAAACCCTCTTTTTGTGGAATTTGCAAGTGGACATTTCAACTGCTTTGGGGCCAACGGTAGAAAAGGAAAAATATTTGTATAAAAACTAGAGAGAATCATTCTGAGAAAGCACTTTGTGATGTGTGCGTTCCACTCACAGAGTTTAACCTTTCTTTTCATAGAGCAGCTTGGAAACACTCTGTTTCTAAAGTCCGCAAGTGGATATTTGGACGTCTTTGAGGATTTCGTTGGAAACGGTATCTCTTCATCTTATGCTAGACAGAAGAATTCTCAGTAACTTATTTGGGTTTTGTGAGTTCAACTCACAGAGATCAACCATCCTTTAGACAGAGCAGATATGAAACCCTCTTTTTGTGGAATTTGCAAGTGGACATTTCAAGCGCTTTGGGCCCAACGGTAGAAAATGAAATATCTTCGTATAAAAACTAGAGAGAATCAGTCTGAGAAACCACTTTGTGATGTGTGCATTCCACTCACAGAGTTTAACCTTTCTTTTCATATAACAGTTTGGAAACACTGTGTTTGTAAAGTCTGCATGTGGATATTTGGACCTCTTTGAGGATTTCGTTGGAAACGGGATTTCTTCATCTAATGCTAGACAGAAGAATTCTCAGTAACTTCTTTGGGTTGTTTGTGTTCAACTCACAGAGATGAACTTTACTTTAGACAGAGCAGATTTGAAACACTCTTTTTGTGGAATTTGCAAGTGGACATTTCAAGCGCTTTGGGGCCAACGGTAGAAAAGGAAATATCTTCGTATAAAAACTAGAGTGAATCATTCTGAGAAACTACTTTCTGATGTGTGCGTTCCACTCACAGAGTTTAACCTTTCTTTTCATAGAACAGTTTGGAAACACTGTGTTTGTAAGGTCTGCATGTGGATATTTGGACCTCTTTGAGGATTTCGTTGGAAACGTGATTTCTTCATCTAATGCTAGACAGAAGAATTCTCAGTAACTTCTTTGGGTTGCTTGTGTTCAACTCACAGAGATGAACTTTACTTTAGACAGAGCATATTTGAAACGCTCTTTTTGTGTAATTTGCAAGTGGACATTTCAAGCGCTTTGGGGCCAACGGTAGAAAAGGAAATATCTTCGTATAAAAACTAGAGTGAATCATTCTGAGAAACCACTTTGTGATGTGTGCGTTCCACTTACAGAGTTTAACCTTTCTATTCATAGTACAGTTTGGAAACACTCAGTTTGTAAATTCTGCAAGTGGATATTTGGACCACTTTGAGGATTTCGTTGGAAACGGTATTTCTTCAACAAATGCTAGACAGAAGAATTCTCAGTAACTTATTTGGGTTTTGTGAGTTCTACTCAGAGAGATCAACCTTCCTTTTGACAGAGCAGATATGAAACACCCTTTTTTTGGAATTTGCAAGTGGACCTTTCAAGCGCTTTGGGGCCAACGGTAGAAAATGGAATATCTTCGTATAAAAACTAGAGAGAATCAGTCTGAGAAACCACTTTGTGATGTGTGCATTCCACTCACAGAGTTTAACCTTTCTTTTCATAGAACAGTTTGCAAACACTGTGTTTGTAAAGTCTGCATGTGGATATACGGACGTCTTTGAGGATTTCGTTGGAAATGGAATTTCTTCATCTAATGCTAGACAGAAGAATTCTCAGTAACTTCTTTGGGTTGCTTGTGTTCAACTCACTGAGAAGAACCTTCCTTTAGACAGAGCAGGTTTGAAACAATCTTTTTTTGGAATTTGCAAGTGGACATTTCAAGCGCTTTGGGGCCAATGGTAGAAAAGGAAATATCTTTGTATAAAAACTAGAGTGAATCATTCTGAGAAACCACTTTGTGATGTGTGCGTTCCACTTACAGAGTTTAACCTTTCTATTCATAGATCAGTTTGGAAACACTCTGTTTGTAAATTCTGCTAGTGGATATTTGGACCACTTTGAGGATTTCGTTGGAAACGGTATTTCTTCAACAAATGCTAGACAGAAGAATTCTCAGTAACTTATTTGCGTTTTCTGAGTTCAACTCACAGAGATCTACCTTCCTTTAGACAGAGCAGATATGAAACCCTCTTTTTGTGGAATTTGCAAGTGGACATTTCAAGCGCTTTGGGGCCAACGGTAGAAAATGGAATATCTTCGTATAAAAACTTGGGAGAATCAGTCTGAGAAACCACTTTGTGATGTGTTCATTCCACTCACAGAGTTTAACCTTTCTTTTCATAGAACAGTTTGTAAACACTGTGTTTGTAAAGTCTGCATGTGGATATATGGACCTCTTTGAGGATTTCGTTGGAAATGAGATTTCTTCATCTAATGCTAAACAGAAGAATTCTCAGTAACTTCTTTGGGTTGCTGGTGTTCAACTCACAGAGGTGAACTTTCCTTTAGACAGAGCAGATTTGAAACCCTCTTTTTGTGGAATTTGCAAGTGGACATTTCAAGCTCTTTGGGGCCAACGGTAGAAAAGGAAATATCTTCGTACAAAAACTAGAGTGAATCAGTCTCAGAAACCAATTTGTGATGTGTGCATTCCACTCACAGAGTTTAACCTTTCTTTTCATAGAACAGTTTGTAAACACTGTGTTTGTAAAGTCTGCATGTGGATATTTAGACCTCTTTGAGGATTTCGTTGGAAATGGGATTTCTTCATCTAATGCTAGACAGAAGAATTCTCAGTAACTTCTTTGGGTTGCCTGTGTTCAACTCACAGAGATGAACCTTCCTTTAGACAGAGCAGATTTGAAACAATCTTTTTTTGGAATTTGCAAGTGGACATTTCAAGCGCTTTGGGGCCAACGGTAGAAAAGGAAATATCTTCGTATAAAAACTAGAGTGAATCATTCTGAGAAACCACTTTGTGATGTGTGCGTTCCACTTACAGAGTTTAACCTTTCTCTTAATAGAACAGTTTGGAAACACTCTGTTTGTAAATTCTGCATGTGGATATTTGGACCACTTTGAGGATTTCGTTGGAAACGGTATTTCTTCAACAAATGCTAGACAGAAGAATTCTCAGTAACTTATTTGCGTTTTGTGAGTTCAACTCACAGAGATCTACCTTCCTTTAGACAGAGCAGATATGAAACCCTCTTTTTGTGGAATTTGCAATTGGACATTTCAAGCGCTTTGGGGCCAACGGTAGAAAATGGAATATCTTCGTATAAAAATTAGAGAGAATCAGTCTGAGAAACCACTTTGTGATGTGTGCATTCCACTCACAGAGTTTAACCTTTCTTCTCATAGAACAGTTTGGAAACACTGTGTTTGTAAAGTCTGCATGTGGATATATGGACCTCTTTGAGGATTTCGTTGGAAATGGGATTTCTTCATCTAATGCTAAACAGAAGAATTCTCAGTAACTTCTTTGGGTTGCTGGTGTTCAACTCACAGAGGTGAACTTTCCTTTAGACAGAGCAGATTTGAAACCCTCTTTTTGTGGAATTTGCAAGTGGACATTTCAAGCGCTTTGGGGCCAACGGTAGAAAAGGAAATATCTTCGTATAAAAACTAGAGTGAATCAGTCTGAGAAACCAATTTGTGATGTGTGCATTCCACTCACAGAGTTTTACCTTTCTTTTCATAGATCAGTTTGGAAACACTGTGTTTGTAAGGTCTGCATGTGGCTATTTGGACCTCTTTGAGCATTTCGATGGAAACGGGATTTCTTCATCTAATGCTAGACAGAAGAATTCTCAGTAACTTCTTTGGGTTGTTTGTGTTCAACTCACAGAGATGAACTTTACTTTAGACAGAGAAGATTTGAAACCCTCTTTTTGTGGAATTTGCAAATGGACATTTCAAGCGCTTTGGGGCCAACGGTAGAAAAGGAAATATCTTCGTATAAAAACTAGAGTGAATCATTCTGAGAAACTACTTTCTGATGTGTGCGTTCCACTCACAGAGTTTAACCTTTCTTTTCATAGAACAGTTAGGAAACACTGTGTTTGTAAGGTCTGCATGCGGATATTTGGACCTCTTTGAGGATTTCGTTGGAAACGGGATTTCTTCATCTAATGCTAGACAGAAGAATTCTCAGTAACTTATTTGCGTTTTGTGAGTTCAACTCACAGTGATCAACCTTCCTTTAGACAGAGCAGATATGAAACCCTCTTTTTGTGGAATTTGTAAGTGTACATTTCAAGCGCTTTTGGGTCCAACGGTAGAAAATGGAATATCTTCGTATAAAAACTAGAGAGAATCAGTCTGAGAAACCACTTTGTGATGTGTGCATTCCACTCACAGAGTTTAACCTTTCTTTTCATAGAACAGTTTTGAAACACTGTGTTTGTAAAGTCTGCATGTGGATATTTGGACCTCTTTGAGGATTTCATTGGAAACGGGATTTCTTCATCTAATGCTAGACAGAAGAATTCTCAGTAACTTCTTTGGGTTGCTTGTGTTCAACTGACAGAGATGAAGTTTACTTTAGACAGAGCAGATTTGAAACCCTCTTTTTGTGGAATTTGCAAGTGGACATTTCAAGCGCTTTGGGGCCAACGGTAGAAAAGGAAATATCTTCGTATAAAAACTAGAGTGAATCATTCTGAGAAACCACTTTGTGATGTGTGCATTCCACTTACAGAGTTTAACCTTTCTATTCATAGAACAGTTTGGAAAGACTCTGTTTGTAAGTTCTGCAAGTGGATATTTGGACCACTTTGTGGATTTCTTTGGAAACGGTATTTCTTCAACAAATGCTAGACAGAAGAATTCTCAGTAACTTCTTTGGGTTTTGTGAGTTCAACTCATAGAGATCAACCTTCCTTTAGACAGAGCAGATATGAAACCCTCTTTTTGTGGAATTTGCAAGTTGACATTTCAAGCGCTTTAGGGCCAACGGTAGACAATGGAATATCTTCGTATAAAAACTACAGAGAATCAGTCTGAGAAACCACTTTGTGATGTGTGCATTCCACTCACAGAGTTTAACCTTTCTTTTCAAAGAACAGTTGGGAAACACTGTGTTTGTAAAGTCTGCATGTGGATATATGGACCTCTTTGAGGATTTCGTTGGGAATGGGATTTCTTCATCTAATGCTAGACAGAAGAATTCTCAGTAACTTCTTTGGGTTGCCTGTGTTCAACTCACAGAGATGAACCTTCCTTTAGACAGAGCAGATTTGAAACAATCTTTTTTTGGAATTTGCAAGTGGACATTTCAAGCGCTTTGGGGCCAACGGTAGAAAAGGAAATATCTTCGTATAAAAACTAGAGTGAATCATTCTGAGAAACCACTTTGTGATGTGTGCGTTCCACTTACAGAGTTTAACCTTTCTTTTCATAGAAGAGTTTGGAAACACTGTGTTTGTAAAGTCTGCATGTGGATATATGGACCTCTTTGAGGATTTTGTTGGAAATGGGATTTCTTCATCTAATGCTAGACAGAAGAATTCTCAGTAACTTCTTTGGGTTGCCTGTGTTCAACTCACAGAGATGAACCTTCCTTTAGACAGAGCAGATTTGAAACAATCTTTTTGTGGAATTTGCAAGTGGACATTTCAAGCGCTTTGGGGCCAACGGTAGAAAAGGAAATATCTTCGTATAAAAACTAGAGTGAATCATTCTGAGAAACCACTTTGTGATGTGTGCGTTCCACTTACAGAGTTTAACCTTTCTATTCATAGAACAGTTTGGAAACACTCTGTTTGTAAATTCTGCAAGTGGATATTTGGACCACTTTGAGGATTTCGTTGGAAACGGTATTTCTTCAACAAATGCTAGACAGAAGAATTCTCAGTAACTTATTTGGGTTTTGTGAGTTCAACTCACAGAGATCTACCTTCCTTTAGACAGAGCTGATATGAAACCCACTTTTTGTGGAATTTGCAAGTGGACATTTCAAGCGCTTTGGGGCCAACGATAGAAAATGGAATATCTTCGTATAAAAACTAGAGAGAATCAGTCTGAGAAACCACTTTGTGATGTGTGCATTCCACTCACAGAGTTTAACCTTTCTTCTCATAGAACAGTTTGGAAACACTGTGTTTGTAAAGTCTGCATGTGGATATATGGACCTCTTTGAGGATTTCGTTGGAAATGGGATTTCTTCATCTAATGCTAAACAGAAGAATTCTCAGTAACTTCTTTGGGTTGCTGGTGTTCAACTCACAGAGACGAACTTTACTTTAGACAGAGCAGATTTGAAACCCTCTTTTTGTGGAATTTGCAAGTGGACCTTTCAAGCGCTTAGGGGCCAACGGTAGAAAAGGAAATATCTTCGTATAAAAACCAGAGTGAATCATTATGAGAAACTACTTTCTGATGTGTGCGTTCCACTCACAGAGTTTAACCTTTCTTTTCATAGAACAGTTTGGAAACACTGTGTTTGTAAGGTCTGCATGTGGATATTTGGACCTCTTTTAGCATTTCGTTGGTAACGGGATTTCTTCATCTAGTGCTAGACAGAAGAATTCTCAGTAACTTCTTTGGGTTGCTTGTGTTCCACTCACAGAGATGAACTTTACTTTAGACAGAGCAGATTTGAAACCCTCTTTTTGTGGAATTTGCAAGTGGACATTTCAAGTGCTTTGGGGCCAACGGTAGAAAAGGAAAAATATTCGTATAAAAACTAGAGAGAATCATTCTGAGAAAGCACTTTGTGATGTGTGCATTCCACTCACAGAGTTTAACCTTTCTTTTCATAGAGCAGCTTGGAAACACTCTGTTTCTAAAGTCCGCAAGTGGATATTTGGCCGTCTTTGAGGATTTCGTTGGAAACGGGATTTCTTCATCTAATGCTAGACAGAAGAATTCTCAGTAACTTCTTTGGGTTGCCTGTGTTCAACTCACAGAGATGAACTTTCCTTTAGACAGAGCAGATTTGAAACAATCTTTTTGTGGAATTTGCAAGTGTACATTTCAAGCGCTTTTGGGCCAACGGTAGAAAAGGAAATATCTTCGTATAAAAACTAGAGTGAATCATTCTGAGAAACCTCTTTGTGATGTGTGCGTTCCACTTACAGAGTTTAACCTTTCTATTCATAGAGATATTAGCCCTTTGTCAGATGAGTAGATTGCAAAAATATTCTCCCATTCTATAGGTTGCCTGTTCACTCTGATGGTAGTTTCTTTTGCTGTGCAGAAACTCTTTAGTTTAATGAGATCCAATTTGTCAATTTTGGCTTTTGTTGCCATTGCTTTTGGTGTTTTAGACATGAAGTATTTGCCCATGCCTATGTCCTGAATGGTATTGCCTAGGTTTTCTTCTAGGGTTTTTATGGTTTTAGGCTGAACATTTAAGTCTTTAATCCATCTTGAATTAATTTTCATATAAGGTGTAAGGAAGGGATACAGTTTCAGCTTTCTACATATGACGAGCTGGTTTTCCAGCACCATTTATTAAATAGGGAATCGTTTCCCCATTTCTTGTTTTTGTCAGGTTTGCCAAAGATCAGATGGTTGTAGATATGTGGCATTATTTCTGAGGACTCTGTACTCTTCCATTGGTCTATATCTCTGTACCATGCTGTTTTGGTTACTGTAGCCTTGTGGTATAGTTTGAAGTCAGGTAGGGTGATGCCTCCAGCTTTGTTCTTTTGGCTTAGGATTGACTTGGCAATGCGGGCTCTTTTTCGGTTCCATATGAAATTTAAAGTAGTTTTTTCCAATTCTGTGAAGAAAGTCATTGGTTGATTGATGGGGATGGCATTGAATCCATAAATTACCTTGGGCATCATGGCCATTTTCATGATATTGATTCTTCCAACCCATGAGCAAGGAATGTTCTTCCATTTGTGTGTATCCTCTTTTATTTCATTGAGCAGTGGTTTGTAGTTCTCCTTGAAGAGCTCCTTCCCGTCCCTTGTAAGTTGGATTCCTAAGTATTTTATTCTCTTCTCTTTGAAGCAATTGTGAATGGGAGTTCACTCATGATTTGGCTCTCTGTCTGTTATTGGTGTATAACAATGCTTGTGATTTTTGCACATTGATTTTGTATCCTGAGACTTTGCTGAAGTTGCCTATCAGCTTAAAGAGATTTTGGGCTGAGATGATGGGGTTTTCTAGATATACAATCATGTCATCTGCAAACAGGGACAATTTGACTTCCTCTTTTCCTAATTGAATACCCTTTATTTCCTTCTCCTGCCTGATTGCCCTGGCCAGAATTTCCAACAATATGTTGAATAGGAGTGGTGAGAGAGGGCATCCCTGTCTTGTGCCAGTTTTCAAAGGGAATGCTTCCAGTTTTTGCCCATTCAGTATGATATTGGCTGTGGGTTTGTCATAGATAGCTCTTATTATTTTCAGATACGTCCCATCAATACCTAATTTATTGAGAGTTTTCAGCATGAAGGGCTGTTGAATTTTGTCAAAGGCCTTCTCTGCATCTATTGAGATAATCATATGTTTTTGTCATTGGTTCTGTTTATATGTTGGATTATGTTTGTCGATTTGCATATGTTGAACAAACCTTACATCCCAGGGATGAAGCCCACTTGATCATGGTGGATAAGCTTTTTGATGTGCTGCTGGATTTCATTTGCCAGTATTTTATTGAGGATTTTTGCATCGATGTTCATCAGGGATACTGGTCTAAAATTCTCTTTTTTTGTTGTGTCTCTGCCAGGCTTTGGTATCAGGATGATGCTGGTCTCATGAAATGAGTTAGGGAGGATTCCCTCTTTTTCTATTGATTGGAATAATTTCAAAAGGAATGGCACCAGCTCCTCCTTGTAACTCTGGTAGAATTCGACTTTGAATCCATCTGGTCCTCGACTTTTTTTTGGTTGGTAAGCTATTAATTATTGCCTCAATTTCAGAACCTGTTATTCGTCTATTCACAGATTCAACTTCTTCCTGGTTTAGTCTTGGGGGGTGTATGTGTCCAGGAATTTATCCATTTCTTCTAGATTTTGTAGTTTATCTGCATAGAGTTATTTATAGTATTCTCTGATGGTAGTTTGCATTTCTGTGGGATAGGTGATGATATCTCCCTTATCATTTTTTATTGCATCTATTTGATTCTTCTCTCTTTTTTTCTTTATTAGTCTTGCTAGCAGTCTATCAATTTTGTTGATCTTTTGAAAAAACCAGCTTCCGGATTCATTAATTTTTTGAAGGGTCTTTTCTGTCTCTATTTTCTTCAATTGTGCTCTGATCTTAGTTATTTCTTGCCTTCTGCTAGCTTTTGAATGTGTTTTGTCTTGCTTCTCTAGTTCTTTTAATTGTGAGGTTAGGGTGTCAATTTTAGATCTTTCCTGCTTTCTCTTGTGGGCATTTAGTGCTATAAATTTTCCTCTCCACACGCTTTCAAGTGTCGCAGAGATTCTGGTATGTTTTGTCTTTTTCTCGTTGGTTTCAAAGAACATCTTTCTTTCTGCCTTCATTTCGTTATGTACCCAGTAGTCATTCAGGAGCAGGTTGTTCAGTTTCCATATAGTTGAGCGGTTTTGAGTGAGTTTCTTAATCCTGAGTTCTAGTTTGATTGCACTGTGGTCTGAGAGACAGTTTGTAATAATTTCTGTTCTTTTACATTTGCTGAGGAGTGCTTTACTTCCAACTATGTGGTCAATTTTGGAATAAGTGTGGTGTGGTGTGGAAAAGAATGTGTATTCTGTTGATTTGGGGTGAAGAGTTCTGTAGATGTCTATTAGGTCTGGTTGGTGCAGAGCTGAGTTCACTGCTTGGTTATCCTTGTTAACTTTCTGTCTCGCTGATTCATCTAATGTTGACAGTGGGGTGTTAAACTATCCCATTATTATTGTGTGGCAGTGCAAGTCTCTTTTTAGGTCATTAAGGGCTTGCTTTATGAATCTCAGTGCTCCCGTATCGGGTGCATATATATTTAGGATAGTTAGCTCTTCTTGTTGCATTGATCCCTTTACCATTATATAATGGTCTTCTTTGTCTCTTTTGATCTTTGTTGGTTTAGTCTGTTTTATCAGAGACTAGGATTGCAACCCCTGCCTTTTTTTGTTTTCCATTTGCTTGTTAGATCTTCCTCCATTCCTTTATTTTGAGCCTGTGTGTGTCTCTGCACGTGAGATGGGTTTCCTGAATATGGCACACAGATGTGTCTTGACTCTTTATCCAATTTGCCAGTCTGTGTCTTTTAATTGGAGCATTTAGTCCATTTACACTTAAGAGTAATATTGTTATCTGTGAATTTGATCCTGTCATTATGATGTTAACTGGTTATTTTTCTCATTAATTGACGCAGTTTCTTCCTAGAATCGATGGTCTTTACAATTTGGCCTGTTTTTGCAGTGGCTGGTACTGGATTTTCCTTTCCATATTTAGTATTTCTCCTTCACTTATGAAGCTTAGTTTGGCTGGATATGAATTTCTGGGTTGAAAATTCTTTTCTTTAAGAATGTTGAATATTGGCCACCACTCTCTTCTGGCTTGTAGAGTTTCTGCCAAGAGATCTGCTGTTAGTCTGATTGGCTCCCCTTTGTGTGTAACACGACCTTTCTCTCTGGCTGCCCTTAACATTTTTTCCTTCATTTCACCTTTGGTGAATCTGACAATTTTGTGTCTTGGAGTTGCTCTTCTCGAGGGGTATCTTTGTGGCATTCTCTGTATTTCCTGAATCTGAAGGTTGGCCTGCCTTGCTAGATTGGAGAAGTTCTGGATAATATCCTGCAGAGTGTTTTCCAACTTGGTTCCATTCTCCCTGTCACTTTCAGTTACACCAATCAGATGTAGATTTGATCTTTTCACATAGTCCCATATTTCTTGGAGCCTTTGTTCGTTTCTTTTTTTTCTTTTTTTCTGTAAACTTCTCTTCTCACTTCTTTTCATTCATTTGATCTTTCATCACTGATAGCCTTTCTTCCAGTTGATCAAATCAGCTACTGAAGCTTGTGCATTCATCATGTAGTTCTCATGCCTTTGTTTTCAGCTCCATCAGGTCCTTTAAGGACTTCTCTGCATTGGTTATTCTAGTTATCCATTCGTCTAATTTTTTTCAAGGTTTTAAACTTCTTTGCCGTGGGTTCGAACTTCCTCCTTTAACTCAGAGTAGTTTGATCATCTGAAGCCTTCTTCTCTCAACTTGTCAAAGTCATTCTCTGTCCAGCTTTGTTCCATTGCTGGTGAGGAGCTGCATTCCTTTGGAGGAGGAGAGGCACTGTGATTTTTAGAGTTTCCAGTTTTTCTGCTCTGTTTTTTCCCCGTCTTTGTGGCTTTATCTACCTTTGGTCTTTGATGATGGTGATGTACATATGGGGTTTTGGTGTGGATGTCCTTTCTGTTTGTTAGTTTTCCTTCTAACAGACAGGACCCTCAGCTGCAGGTTTGTTGGACTTTACTGGAGGTCCACTCCAGACCCTGTTTGCCTTGGTATCAGCAGCAGAGGCTGCAGAACAGCAGATATTGGTGAAGAGCAGATGTTGCTGCTTTATCGTTCCTCTGGAAGTTTTGTCTCAGAGGAGTACCCGGCCGTGTGAGATGTCAGTCTGCCCCTACTGGTGAATGTCTCCCAGTTAGGCTACTTGGTGGTCAGGCACCCACTTGATGAGGCAGTCTGCCCATTCTCAGATCTCCAGCTGCGTGCTGGGAGAACCACTTCTCTCTTCAAAGCTGTCAGACAAGGACATTTAAGTCTGCAGAGGATTCTGATGCCTTTTGTTTGGCAATGCCCTGCCCTTAGAGGTGGAGTCCACAGAGGCAGGCAGACCTCCTTGAGCTGCAGTGGGATGCACCCAGCTTGAGCTTCCTGGCCACTTTGTTTACCTACTCAATCCTCAGCAATGACAGGCACCACTCCACCAGCCTTGCTGCCACCTTGCATTTTGATCTCAGACTGCTGTGCTAGGAGTGAGCAAGGTGTAGAACCCTCTGAGCCATGTGCGGGATATAATATCCTAGTGTGCCATTTGCTAAGACCACAGGAAAAGTGCAGTAGTAGGGTGGGAGTGACCCGATTTGCCAGGTGACATCTGTCACCCCTTTCTTTGACTAGGAAAAGGAATTCCCTGACCCATTGTGCTTCCTGGGTGAGGCAATTCCTTGCCCTGCTTTTGCGCATTCTCAGTGCACTGCACCCACTGTCCTTCACCAACTTTCCAACACTCCACAGTGAGAAGAACCCGGTACCTCATTTGGAAATGCAGAAATCACCCATCTTCTGCATCACTCATGCTGGGAGCTGTAGACTGGGCCTGTTTCTGTTCAGCCATCTTGGCTCCCTGGTAGTGGGTTTCAATGTGCTCTTCAAAGTCTCTTTGCAGATTCTACAAAAAGATGGTATCCAACCAGCTGAATCAAAAGAAAGGTTTAAATCTGTGAGACAAACCCACACATGACAAAGCAGATACCTTCTTTCCAGTTTTTATCTGAAAATATTCAGTTTTTCACCATAGGCCTCAATGGGCTCCCAAATATCCTTTCACAGAATTTACAAAAAGAGTTTTTCCAAACTACTGAATGAAAAGAAAGGTTTATCTCTGACATGAATCTACATATCACAAAGTAGATTCACAGATAGCATTTTTTTTACTTTTTATCTGGGGATGTTCAGTTATTCACCATTGGCCTCTATCAGCTCCAGAATGTCCCTTTGCAGATTCTACCAAAAGAGTGTTTCCAACGTGCTGAGTAAAAATAAAGGTTTACCTCTGTGAAGCGAATCCACACATCACAAAGCAGTTTCACTGACAGCTTGTTTCTAGTTTTTAATCTGTGGATATTCTGTTTTTCAGTGTAGGCCTCAATGGACTCCCAAATATCCCATAGCAGATTCTACAAAAAGATTGTTTCCAACCTGCTGGATCAAGAGAAATGTTTACCTCTGGAAGATGAATCTGCACAACAGAAAGCAGTTTCACAGAGAGCTTCTTTCTTGTTTTTATATGGAAATATTCAGTTTTCCACCATAGGCTGCAATTGGCCCCCAAAAGTCCCTACACAAGTACTACAAAGTTTTTCCAACCTGCTGAATGGAAAGAAAGTTTAACTTTGTGAGATGAATCCACACATCACAAAGCATTTTCCAAGGTAGCTTCTTTCTAGTTTTTATGTGGTTATATACTGGTTTATCAACCCAGGCCGCAATGGACTTCTAAATTTCATGTTGCAGATTCTACAAAAAGAGTGTTTCCAACCTGCTGAATCAAAAGAAAGGTTTAAATCTGTGAGTAGAATCCACACACTGCAAGGCAGTTTAACAGACAGATACATTCTTGTTTGTATCTTGCTATATTCTGTTTTTGAACATACACCACAATGAGCTCCCAAATGTCTCTTTGCAGTTTCTACAAAAACAGGGTTTTCAACTTTCTGAATCAAAAGAAAGGCTTACTCGGTGAGACAAATCCAGACCTCACAAAGCAGTTTCATAGATAGCTTCTTTCTAGTTTCCATCTGGGGATATTCATTTTTTCTCCATAGGCCTTAATTGGGTTGAAAATGTCCCTTTGCAGATTCTAAAAGAGAGTTGTTCTGACCTTCTGAATCAAAAGAACGTTTTAACTATGTGAAATGAGTCGACACATAACAAAGCTATTTGATAAAAGAGTTCTTTCTTGTTATTATATGGGGATATTCAGTTTTTCACCATATGCCTCAATGGGTTCCCAAACGTCTATTCTCAGATACTAAAAAAAAATGTGTTTCCAACTTGCTGAAACAAAATAAGGTTTAAATATTTGAGGTGAAACCACACTTCCCAAAGCAGTTTCACAGAGAGCTTCTTTCTAGTTTTTATCTGGGGATATTTGTCTTTTCACCATAGGCCTCAATGGGCTCCCAAATGTCTTTATATAAATTCTTCAAGAAGAGTGTTTCAAAACTGCTGAATCAAAAGAAAGGTATAACACTGTGAGGTGAATCCACACATTACAAAGCCATTTTACAAGTAGCTTCTTTCTTGTTTTTATCTGGATTTAAACATAAGTCTCGAAGGGGTCCCCAATGTCCCTTGAAACATTCTACAAAAAGAGTGTATTCTACATGCCGAATCAAAAGAAAGGTTTAACACTTGCAGATAAATCCACAAATCACAAAGCAATTTTACAGAGAGCTTCTTTCTATTTTTTATCTGGGGATATTCAGTGTTTCCCCATAGGCACAAATGGGCTCCCAAATGTTTCCACACAGTTTCTACAAAAAGAATGTTTCCAACCTGCTGAACAAAAGAAAGTATTATCTCTGTGAGATGGATCCACTCATCACAAAGCAGTTTCACAGGTTAATTCTTTCTAGTTTTTATGTGAGTATATTCAGTTTTTTACCATAGGCCTCAATGGGCTCAGAAATGTCCCTTCACAGACTCTACAAAGGGAGTGTTTCTAACTTGCTGAATCAAAAAAAAGGTTTAAAACTTTGAAATAAATGCACATATCTATAGCATTTTCACACGTAGATTCTTTCTAGTTTTCTTACAGGGATATTTAGTTTTTCACCATGATCCCCAATGGTCTCCTAAATATCTTTTTGCTGATTCTACAAAAAGAGGGTTTCCAATCTACTGAATCAAAAGAAAGGTTTAATTCTGTGAGATGAATCCACACAGTACCAAGCAGTTTCACAGAGAACTTCTTTCTAGTTTTCATCTGGGGATATGCGGATTTTCACCCAAGGCCTGAATGGGCTGCCAAATGTTTCTTGCCAGATTCCACAAAAAGAGTGTTTCCAACCTGCTGAGTCAAGAGGAAGGTTTAACTCTGTGAGATGAATGCACACATCACAAAGCCATTACACAGATAGCTGCTTTCTAGTTTTTATATGCGGATATTGCTTTTATTCAACATAGGCCTCAATGGGGCTCCCAAATCTCCCTTCACAGATAATACAAAAAGGGTGTTTCCAACTTGTTGAATCAAAACAAAAGTTTAAATCTGCGAGGTGAATCCACACATCACAAAGCTGTTTCACATATAGCTTCTTTATACTTTTTATCTGGGGATATTCTGTTTTTCACCATAGGCCTCAAAGAGATTCCAAATGTCCCTTGGCATATTCTTCAAAAAGAGTGTTTCAGCATGCCGTGTCAAGAGAAAAGTTTAACACTGTGAGAAAAATCCTGAGATCACAAAGCTGTTTCACAGATGGCTACTTTCTAGGTTTTATCTAGAAATATTTTGTTTTAATCATTGGCTTCATTGGGCTCAAAACTATCCTTTTGCAGATTTGTCAAAAACTATTTCTAACCTGCTGAATCAAAAGAAAAGTTTAGCACTTTTAGATGAATGCACACAGCACAAAACCATTGCACAGATAGCTTCTTTCTAGTTTTATCTGGGGATATCCGATTTCTCACTATAGACCTCAAAGAGATTCCAAATGTCCCTTCACAGATTCTACAAAAAGAGTGTTTCCAACCTGCTGAATCAAAGGAAAGGTTTAACTCTTTGTGATGAATCCACACATCACAAAGCCATTTCACAGACAGATTCTTTCTAGTTTTTATCTTGGGGATATTCTATTTTTCTCCATAGGTTTGAAAGGGCTCCAAAATGTCCCATTGCAGATTCTATCAAAAGAGTGTTTCCAACCTGCTGAGCCAAAATAAAGGTTTAACTCTGTGTGATGAATGAAGACATCACAAAGCCGTATCACTGACAGATTCTTTCTAGATTTTCTCAGGGGATATTTGGTTTTTTAGCATAGACCTCAATGGGCCCCTAAATATCTTTTCTCAGATTCTGGAAAAAGTGTTTCCAACTTGTAGAATCAAAAGAAAGGTTTAACTTAGTGAAATGAATCCACACATCAAAAAGTAGTTTCACAGATAGCTTCTTTCTAGTTTTTATCTGGGGATATTCTGTTTTTTACCATAGGCCTCAATGCACTCCCAAATGTCCCTTCACAGATTCTACAAAAAATATTGTTTCCAACCTGCTGAATCAAAAGAAAGGCTTAACAGTTTGAGATGAATCCACACATCATAAAGCTGTTACACAGATAGCTTCTTTCCAGTTTTTATCTGAGAATATTCGTTTTTTATGATAAGCTTCAAAGGGCTCCTAAATGTCTCATTATAGATTATACAAAAAGAGGGTTTGCAACCAGCTAAATGGAAAGAAAGATTCAATCCTGTGGGATGAACCCATACATCACAAGCAGTTTCACAGATATCTTCTTTCAAGGTTTTATCTTGGGATATTCTGTTTTTCATCATAAGCCTCAAAGGGTTCCCAAAATTCCCATTGCATATTCTACAAAAAATGTATTTCCAACCTGCTGAATCAAAACAGTGGTTTAATTCCATGAAATGAATCCACACATCACAGAGCCATTTCACAGATAGCTTCTTTCTTGTTTTTATCTTGGTATATTCTGTTTTTCACCATAGGCCTCAAAGGGCTTTCAAATGTTCCTTCAAAGATTCTACATAGAAAGTGTTTGCAATCTGCCGAATCAAAGAAAAGATTTAACTATGTGAGAATGATCCACACATCACAAAAGCAATTTCACAAATAGCTTCTTTCTAGTTTTTATCTGTGGATATTCAGTTTTTAATATAGGCCTCAATGGGATCAAAATGTCCCTTAGCAGGTTTCACAAAAAGAATGTTTCCAACCAGCTGAATCAACAGAACAGTTTAACTCTGTGAGATGAAGCCAAAAACTAAAAACTCATTTCACAGATTGCTTCTTTATAGTTTTTACCTAGGAATATTTGTTTTTTTACCATAGGCCTCAATTTGCCCCAAAATGTCCCTTTGCAGATTCTTCAGAGTGTTGCCAACCTGCTGAATCAAAAGAAAGGTTTAACTTTGTGAAATGAATCCACATATCAAAAAGCCATTTCACAGATAGCTTCTTTCTTATTTTTTATCTGGGGATATTTGGTTTTTCACCTTAGGCTTCAGTGGGATACCAAAAGATTCTTTACAGAGTATACAAAAAGAGTGCTTCCATACTGCTGAATCAAAAGAAAGGTTTCATTCAGTGAGATGAATCCACAAACCAGATGATCTTTTCACAGATTTCTTCTTTCTAGTTTTCATCTGAGGATATTCAGTTTTTTAACATGGGCCTTAATTTTCTCCCAAAAGTCCCTTCACAGATTATAGAAAACGAGTGTTGCCAAACTGCTGAATCAAAAGAAAGGGTTAACTCTGAGTGATGAATCCACACATCATAAAGCAGTTTTACAGAGAGCTTCTTTCTAGTTTCTATCTGGGGATATTCAGTTTTTCATGATGGACTTCAATGGGCTTTGAAATGTCCCTTCACAGATTATTATAAAAGAGTGTTTCCAACATGCTGAATCAAATGAAAGGGTAAACTCTGATTGATGAATCCTTACATCACAAAGCCATTTAACTGATAGCTTCTTTCTAGTTTTTATCAGAGGATATTCTATTTTTCACCATAGGCCTCAATGGGCTTCCAAATGTCCCTTTGCAGATTCTACAAAAAGAGAATTTCCAACATGCTCAACGAAAAGAAAGTTTAAAATCTGTGAGATGAATCCACATTTCACAAAGTCTTTCCTCGGGTAGCTTATTTCTGGTTTTTATCTGGGTATATTCATTTTTTTTTACCATAGTCCTCAAAGAGCTCCCAAATGTCCCATCAAAAATTTTTCAAAAGGAGTGTTTCCAACGTGGTGAACCAACTATAAGGTTTAACTCTGTGGCATGAATCCACACAGTACAAAGCTATTTCACACATAGCTCCTTTCCAGTTTTTATCTGGGATATTCAGTTTTTCCATATAGGCCTCAGTGGGCTCCCAAAAGTTCTTTTGCAGATTCCACCAAAACAGTGTCTCCAACCTGCCGAATAAAAAGAAAGGTTTAACCCTTTGAGATGAATCCACACATCACAAATCCATTTCACAGAGATAGTCTTACATATGTCTCTTTGCAGATTCCACAAAAAAAGATTTTTCAAAATGCAGAATCGAAAGAAACGTCTAACCCAGTGAGATGAATCCACAGATCACAAAGCCATTTCACATATAACTTCTTTCGAGTTTTTGTCTGGGGTTATTCAGTTTTTTACCTTAAGTTTCAATGGGTTCCTAAATGTCCTTTTGCCATTTCTACAGAAAGAGTGTTTACAATGTGATGAATCAAAAGAAAGTGTTAACTCTGAGAGATGAACCCACAGATCACAAAGCAGTTTCACAGGAGATTCTTTCTAGTTTTTATCTGGGGATATTCAGTTTTTTAACATAGGCCTGAATTTGCCCCCAAATGTTTCTTGGCAGATTCTTGAAAAAGGGTTTCCAGCCTGGTGAATCAAAAGAAAGGGTTAACTTTGAGGGATGAATCCACACAATCACAAAGCAGTTTCACACAGAGCTTCTTTCTAGTGTTTATCTGGAGATATTCAATTTCTTACCACAAGCCCCAATGGGCTCCCAAATCCCATCACAGATTCTACAGTGTTTTCAACCTACTGAATCAAAAGAAAGTTTAACTCTGTGAGATCAATCTACACATCACAAAGCAGTTTCACGGAGGGCTTCTTTCCAGTTTTTATCTGGTGGTATTCTACTTTTCACCAGGGGCCTCAATGGGCTCCCAAATGTCTCTTCATAGATTCTTCAAAAAGAATGTTTCTAACTGCTGAATCCTAAGAAAGTTTTAACTCTGTGAGATGAATCCATTCATCACAAAGCAGTTTCACAGATTAATTCTTTTTCATTTCTATGTGGGGATATTCAGTTTTTCACCATAGGCCTCAATGGGCATTGAAATGTCCCTCACAGATTCTACAACTTGCTGATTACAACTTGCTGAATCAAAAAAAAATTTACTTGGTGAGATAAATCCACACATCACAAAGCATTTTCACACATAGCTTCTTTCTAGTTTTTATACAGGAATATTCAGTTTTTCACCATAATCCCCAATGGTCTCCTAAATGTCTTTTCATTGATTCTACAAAAAGAGTGTTTCCAAACTGCTGAATCAAAAGAAAGGTTTAATTCTGTGAGATGAACCCACGCATTACCAAGCAGTTTCACAGAGAGCATCTTTCTAGTTTTCATATGAGGATATTTGGTTTTTCACCACAGGACTCAATGGGTTCCCAAATGTTTCTTCGCAGATTCTACAAAAAGAGCATTTCCAACCTGCTGAGTCAAGAGAAATGTATAACTCTGTGAGATGAATGCACACATCCCAAAGCCATTACACAGATAACTTCTTTCTAGTTTCTATCTGTGGATATTCGGTTTTTTAACATAGGCCTCAATGGGCTCCATAATGTCCCTTCACAGATCCTACAAAAACAGCGTTTCCAACTTACTGAATCAAAAGAAAGGTTTAACTCTGTGATATGAATCCACACAACACAAAGGCTTTTCACAGATAGCTTCCTTCTATTTTTTTATCTGGTGGTATTCTGTTTTTCACCTTATGCCTCAATGGACTCCAAAATGTCCCTTCATAGACTCTTCAAAAGCAGTGGTTTCAACCTGCCAAATCAAAAGAAAGTTTTAACTTTGTGAGAGGAATCTACACATCACAGACCTGTTTCACAGATGCCTTCTTTATAGTTTTTATCTGGGGATATTTGGATTCTCACCATAGGCCTCAATGGGCTCCCAAGTGGCCTTTCACAGATTCAACTAAAAGAGTGTTTCCAACCTGTTGAATCAAACAAAAGGTTTAACTCAGTGAGGTGAATCCACACATCACAAAGCCACTTCACAGATAGCTTCTTTCTAGTTTTTATCTGGGGATATTTTGTTTTTCACTGTAGGCCTCAATGGGCTCCAAAATGTCCCATCACAGATTCTAAAAAAAGAGTGTTTCCAATCTGTGGAATCAAAATAAAGGTTATGTCTGTGAGATGAATCCACACATCACAAAGCCACTTCACAGATTGCTTCTTTCTAGTTTTTATCTGGGGATATTCAGTTTTTTACATAGGCCAAAATTTGCTATCAAGTGACCCTTCATAAATTCTACAAAAAGAGTGTTTCAAATCTCCTGAATCTAAAAGAAGTATTCATTCTGTGAGATGAATCCACACATCACAAAGCCATTTCACAGATAGCTTCTTTCTAGTTTTTATCTGGTGATATTCAGTATTTCACCATAAATCTCAAAGATCTCCTAAATATCCCTTTGAGGATTGTACTAAAACAATGTTTCCAACCTGCTTGCTGTAGCAAAACATAGGTTTACCTCTGTGAGATGACTCTAATTATCACAAACCCGTTTCACAGAAAGCTTCTTTCCAGTTTTTATCTGTGGATATTCAGTTTTTCACCATAGGCCTCATAAGCTCACTAATGTCTTTCCACAAATTCCTCAAAAACAGTGTTTCCACCTTCTGTAATAAAAAAAAAATGATTTAACTCAATGAAGGGAAACCACATATCACAAAGCAGTTTCACAGATAACTTCCTTCTAGTTTTTATCTAGGAATATTCCATTTTTCACCACAGGCTTAATTGGCTCCAAAATGTTTTTTCCCAAAATCTACAAAAAAAGTGTTTCCAACCTCCTGAATCAAAAGAAAATTTAACTCTGTGAGATGAATGAACACATCACAAAACCATTTCACAGATACCTTCCTTTGAGTTTTTATCTGGGGATATGCAGTTTTTCACCACAGGCATCCGTGGGCTCCCCAATGGCCCTTCACAGGCTCTACAAAAAGTGTTTCCAACCTGCTCAATCAAAAGAAAGTTTTATCTATGTGAGGTGAATCCACACAACAAAAAGCACTTTCACAGATAGCTTCTTTTGGGATTTTACATGGGGATATTAGTTTTTCACAATAGACCTCAAAATGATCCCATATGTCCCGACGCAGATAATACAGAAAGAGTGTTTCCAATCTGCTGAGTCAAAAGAAAGGTTTGATTCTGTGAGATGAAACCACACATCATAAAGTCGTTTCACAGATATTTTCTTTCTAGTTTTTATCTGGGGATATTTGGTGTTTCACCATAGGCCTCAAAAGGCTCCCAAATGTCCCTTTGCAGATCCTAACAGAAGAGTGTTTTCATCTTGCTTAATCAAAAATAAGGATTAATTCTGTAAGATGAATCCATACAACACAATTCCATTTCAAATATAGTTTCTTTCTAGTTTTTTTTCTAGGGATATTTGGTTTTTCCCTATAGGCCTCATTTGTTTCTCAAATATTCTTTCACAGACTCTACAAAAAGAGTGTTTCCAACTTGTTGAATCAAAATAAAGGTTTAACACTGAGAGATGAATCGAAACTTCAAAGAGCCACTTCATAGGTAGATTTATTCTAGTCTCTATCTGGGGATATTTGGTTTTTCATCATGGGCCTCAGTGGGCTCCCAAATTTCTCTTCACAGATTCTACAAAAAAAAAAGTGTTTCCAATCTGCTGAATCAAAAGACAGTTTTAACTCTGTGAGATGAATCCACTCATTATAAATCACTTTCAAAGACACATTATTTCTAGTTTTTATCTGGGGATATTTTGTTTTTCACCATAGACCTCAATGGGCTCTGAAATGTCCTTTTGCAGATTCTACAAAAAGGGTGTTTCTAACCTGCTGAATCAAATAAAATGTTTAATTCTTTGAGATGAATCCACACATCTCAAAGCAGTTTCACTGATAGTTTCTTTTTACATTTAAACTGGGGATATTCAATTTCTCACCGTAGGCCTCAAGTAGCTCTAAAATGTCCCTTTGCAGCTAATACAAAAAGAATGTTTCCAACCTGCTGAATCAAAAGAAGGTTTTAATACAGTGAGATGAATTCACACATCACAAAACAGTTTCACAGATTTATTCTTTCTAGCTTTATCTAGGAATACTCAGTTTTTCACCATAAGCCTCAATGATTTCCCAAATTTCCCTGTGCAGATTCTACACAAAGAGTGTTTCCAACCTAAAGATTCAACAGAGAGATTTAGCTCTATAAGATGAATCCACATATCACAAAGAAGTTTCAAAAGTAGCTTGTTTCTAGTTATTATCTGGGGATATTGGATCTTTCACCATAGGCCTCAAAGGCTCCCAAATATCCTTTTGCAGAATCTACAAAAAGAGTGTTCCCAACCCGCTGAAACAAAAGAAAGTTTAATTCTGTGAGAAGACTTTACACATCACAGAGCAGTTTCACAGATAGATTCTTTCTAGTTTTTATCTGGGAATATTCGGTTTTTCACCATAGGCCTCAATGGGCTCTTGAATGTCTTTTGGTAGATGCTACCAAAATAATATTTCCAAACTGACAACATTCTATTTTTCATCATAGGCATCAACGGGCTTCCAAAAGTGTTTTTGCAGATTCTATAAGAAGAGTGTTTCCAATTTGCCAAATCGAATGAAAGGTTTAAATCTGTGAGAGGAACACACATCACTAAGAAGTTACACAGATAGCTTCTTTCTATTTTTTAACTGGGGATATTCGTTTTTTTACCCTAGGCCCCAAAGGGCTCCAAAATTTCTTCTTGCAGATTCTACAAAAAGAATATTTCCAACCTGCTGAATCAAAATAAAAATTTAACTCTTTGTGATGCCTCCACATATTATAAAGCAGTTTCACAGATATATTCTGTCTAGTTTTTATCTGGGGATATTTGGTTTGTCACTGTAGGCCTTAATGGGCTCCCAAATGTCCCTTTGCAGATTCTACAATAATAGATTTTCCAACCTGCTGAATAATAAATAAGTTTTAACTCTGTGAGATGAATCCATGCATCACAAAGCAGTTTCTGAGATAGCTTCTTTCTAGTTTTTATCTGGGGATATTCTGTTTTTCACCAGAGGCCACAATAGGCTCCTAAAAGTCACCTGGCAAATTCTGCAAAAAGAGTGTTTCCAACATGTTGAATCCAAAGAAACTTTTAACTCTGTGACATGAATCCAGACAAAACAAAGGAATTTCACAGGTAGCTTCCTTCTAGTTTATATCTGAGGATATTCTGTTTTTCATCATAGGCCTCAATGGACTCCCATATGCCCCTTCACAGATTCTACAAAAATAAAGTTTCCAACCTGCTGAATCAAAAGAAATGTGTAACTCTGAGATGAATCCACACATCACAAACAGTTTCACAGATAGCTTCTTTCTAGATTTTTTTTTCCAGTGGACATTCTGTTTTTCAAAACAGGCCTCAATTTGCTTTTGAATATCCCTTTGCAGATTCTGCAAAAGGAGTGTTTCCCACCTGCTGAATCAAAAGAAACTTCAACTCTGTGAGATTAATGCACATAACATAAAGTAGTTACACAGATAGTTTTTCTCATTTTTATCTGGGGATATTCAGTTTCTTCCCCATATGTAACAGTGGACTCCTGAATGTCCCTTGCAGACTCTACAAAAAAAGTATTCCAACCTGCAAAATCAATAGAAAGGTTTACCTGTGTGACATGAATCTTCACATCACAAACAAGTTTGAGTGGTACCTTCTCTCTAGCTATTATTTGGGGATTTTTTTTTCACCTTAAGCCTCAGGTGTTTCCAAATGTCCCTTAACAGATTTCACAAAAAGAGTGTTTTTACCTGCTGAATCAAAAGAAAGTTTTAATTCTGTGAGGTGAATCCACACATCACAAAACCATTTCACAGATAGCTCCTTTCTAGTTTTCATCTGGGGATATTCAGCATTTCACCATAGGTCTCAATGGGCTCGGAATGTCCCTACACAGATTCTACAAAAAAAGTTTCCAACCTGCTGAACTAAAAGAAAGGTTTACCACTGTGAGATGAATCCACACATCACAAAGCAGTTTCACAGATAGCTTCTCTCTAGTTTTTATCTGGGGATATTATGTTTTTCAATGTAGGCCGCAATGGGCTCTCGAATGTCACTTTGCAGTTTGTATAAAAAGAGGGTTTCCAACCTGCTGAATCAAAAGAAAGTTTTAATTCTGTGAGATGAATCCACACATCAAAAATCAGTTTCACAGATAGCTTCTTTCTAGGTTTTATCTACGGATATTCAGATATTCAACATAGGCCTCAATGGGCTCTTGAATGTACCTTCACAGATTTACGAAAAGAGAGTTTCCAAGCAGCCGAATCAAGAGAAAGGTTTAACTCTGTGAGACGAATCCACAAACCAAAAGCAGTTTCAGAGATACCTTCTTTCTAGTTTTTATCTGGGGATATTCAATTTTTCACCATAGGCCTCAATAGACTCCTGAATGGTTCTTCACAGATTCTACAAAAAGAGTGTTTCCAACGTCTGGAACCAAAAGAAAGCTTTTCCTCCATGAGGTGCATCTGCAGGTCACAAAGCACTTTCACAGTCAGCTTCTTTCAAGTTTTTATCAGGGGATATTCAATTGTTCAACCCAGGCCTCAATGGGCTACCAAATATCCATTTGCTGATTCTACAAATAGTGTGTTTTCAAACTACTAAAACAAAAGAAAGTTTGAACTCTGTGAGATGAATCAACATATCAAGAGCAGTTTCACAGATAGATCTTTCCAGTTTTTACCTGTGGATATTCGGTTTTTCACCTTAGGTCTCAATGGGCTCCCAAATATATCTTCTCATATTCTTCAAAAAAAGGTTTACCCACCTGCTGAATCAAAATAAAAGTTTAACTCTGTGAGATGAATCCACCCATCACAAAGCAATTTCACAGATAGCTTCCTTTTAGTTTTTTCTATGGATATTTAGTTTTTCACCTTAGGACTCAATGGGCTCTGGAATGTCTGTTCACAGTTTCTAGAAGAAGAGTATTTCCTACCTGCAGAATCAAAGAAATGTTTAACAGTGTAGATTAATCCAAACATCCCAAAGCATTTGTACAAATAGGTTCTTTCTATGTTTTATCTGGGGATATTCCGTTTTTCACCTTAGGACTCAAAGGGCTCCCTGAGTTCTCTTTGCAGATTCTACAAAAATGAGTGTTTCCATTCAACTGATTCAAAAGAAAGTTTTAACCCTGTGACATGAATTTACACATTACAAAGCAGTTTAACAGATGTCTTCTTTCAAGTTTTTTTCTGTGGACATTTGGTTTTTCACCTTGGGACTCAATGGGGTCCTGAATGTCCATTCACATTTTCTACAAAAAGAGTGTTTGCAACCTGATGAACCAAAAAGTTTTAACTCTGTGAGATGAATCTGCACATCACAAAGCTGTTTCACAAATAGCATATTTCTACTTTTTATCTGGGGATATTATCTTTCACCAGAGGCCTCAGTGGGCTCCCTAACATCCCTTTGCATATTCAATAAAAAGACTGCTTTCAACCTGCTGAATCAAAAAAATGCCTTTATCTTGTGAGGTGAACGTACACATCACAAGGCAGTTTCACAAATGGTTTCTTTCTAGGTTTATCTAAAGATATTCACTTTTTCATCAAAGGTTTCAATAGGCTCCCTAAAGTCCCTTTACAGATTCTACAAAAAGAGTGTTTCAAACCTGCTGAATCAAATAAATATTTAACACATTGACATTTATCAACACATCACAAAAATTTCACAGATGGCTTCTATTTAGTTTTTATCTTTGGATATTCAGCTTCTTTTTAGTTTCTATCTTTGGATATTTGGTTTTTCACTACAGGCCTCAGTGGGATCCCAAATGTTTCTTTGCAGCCACTACAAAAAGAGTGTTTCCAATCTGCTGAATCAAAAAAAAAGGTTTAACTCTGTGAGATGAATCCACACATCACAAGGCAGTGTCATGGATAGCTTCTTTCTAGTTTTTATCTTTGGATATAGGGTTTTTCATCATTGGCCTCAATGGGCTCCCAAATTTCTCTTCGCAGATTCTACAAAAGGAGTGTTTCTAACATGATGAATTAAAAGAAAGATATACCTCTGTGAGATAAATCCAAACGTTACAAACGTGTTTCACAGACAGCTTCTTTCTTTCTTTCTTTTTTCTGGAGATATTTGGTTTTTCAAGATAGGCCTCAATGGGCTCCTGAATGTCCCTTCACAGATTCTAAAAAAGAGTGCTTCCAACTTGCTGAATCAAAAGGAGAGTTTAACTCTGTAAATGAATCCACTTATCACAAAGTACTTTCAGACAGCTTCTTTGTAGTTTTTTTCTGAGGATATTCAGTTTTTCACCATAGGCCTCAATGGTCTCCAGAATGCACCTTTGCAAACTCTACGAAAATAGTGTTTCCAACCTGGTGAATCAAAAGAAAGGTTTAAAGCTCTGAGATGAATCCAAGCATCACAAAACAGTTTCAGAGATAGATTCTTACTCATCTTTATCTGGAGTTATTCGGATTTTTATTGCAGGACACAATGGGACCACGAATGTCTCCTCACAGTTTTTACAAAAAGAGTGTTTCCTACCTGCATAATCAAAAGAAAGATTTAACTCTGTAGGTGAATCCAAACATCACAAAGCAGTTCCACAAATAGGTTATTTCTAGTTTTTATCTGGGGATATTCTCTTTTTCACCATAGGTCTCAAAGAGCTCATGAATTTCCCTTGGCAGATTCTGCCAAAAAAGTGTTTCCAATCCACTGAATCAAAAAAATTTTAACTTTGTGAGATGAATCCACACATCTCAAAGCAGTTTCACAGATAGCTTCTTCTAGTTTTTGTTCGTTTGTTTGTTGGCTTGTTTTGTGGATATTCAGTTTTTCACCTTAGTTCTCAATGGGCTCCAGAATGTCCATTTACAGATTCTACCAAAAAAAGTGTTTCCAAACTGATGAATCAAAAAAAAGGTTTAATTCTCTAAGATGAATCCGCACATCATAATGCAGTTTCACAGATAGCTTCTTTCTAATTTTTATTTGGTGATATTCTGTTTTTCAGCCTAGGCATTAATGGGCTCCTGAATGTCCCTTCACATATGCTTTAAAAAGAGTGTTTCCAACCTCCTGAACTAAAAGAAAGTTTTAACTGTTTGAGATGAATCCACGACAGTTTCACAGGTAGCTTCTGTCTAGTTTTTATCTGCGGATATTCAGTTTTTCACCATAGACCTCAATGGGCTTCCAAATGTCCCTTCACAGATTCTGCAAAGAGAGTGTTTCCTATCCACAGAATCAGAAAAAAAAATTTAACCCTGTAGATGAATCCACACAACAAAAAAACAGTTTCACAGATGACTTCTTTCTAGTTTTTATCTCAGGATATTCCATTTTCACCATACAGCTCAATGGGCTTCTGAAGGTTTCATGGCAGATTCTACAAAAAAAGTGTTTCCAGCCTACTTAATCAAAAGAGAAGTTGAACGCTGTAGATGAATGCACACATCATAAATCAGTTTCACAGATAACTTCTTTCTAGTTTTTATTTGGTGACATTTACTTTTAAACCATAGGTTTCAGTAAGTTCCCAAAAGTCCCTTCACTGATTCTACAAAAAAAGTTTTTCCAACTTACTGAATGAAAAGGAAGATTTAAATATGTGAGATGAAACTACATATCACAAAGCAGTTTCACAGATAAATTCTTTGTAGTTTTTAATCAGTGGATATTCAGTTTTTCACCAAGGGCCTCATTCAGTTCTTGAATGTTGCTTTGCAGATTCTACCAAGAGACTGTTTCCACCTGCTGATGCCAAACAAAGTTTTAACTCTGTGAGACTAATCAACACAATACAAAGCAGTTTAACAGATAGCTTCTCTTTAGTTTTTTTCTGGGAATATAAACTTTTTCACCATAGGCCTCAGTGGGATCCCAAATGTTTCTTTGCAGCTACTACTAAAAGAGTGTTTTCAACCTGCTGAATCAAAAGAGATGTTTAACTCAGTAAGGTGAATTCACACATCACAGAGCAGTTTCACATACAACTTCTTTCTGGTTTTTATCTGGGATATTTGGTTTTTCACCATAGGCCTCAAAGAACTCCAGAATGTCCCTTTGCAGATTCTACAAAAAGAGTGTTTCCAAACTGATGAATCAAAAGAAAGGTTTAACTCTGTGAGATGAATCCACACATCACAAAGCAGTTTCACAGACAGTTTCTATATAGTTTTTATCTGGAGATATTTGATTTTTCTTCATAAGCCTCAATGGGCTCCTGAATGTCTTTTTGCATATTCTTCAAAACGAGTGTTTTCCACCTGCTGATTCAAAAGAAAGCTTTAACTGTGTGAGATGAATGCACACATTACAAAGCAGTTTCGCAGATAGCTTCTTTCTAGTGTTTATCTGCAGATATTCTGATTTTCCCCATAGGCCTCAATGGCCTCCCAAATGTCCCTTAGCAGATTCTACAAAAAGAGTGTTTTCTCCCTGCTTAATAAAAAGGACTGTTTAACTCCGTAGATGAATCCATATTTCACAAGCAGTTTCACAGATAACTTCTTTCTAGTTTTAATTTTATGCTATTCAGTTTTTCACCACAGGCCTCAACGAGCTCCAGAATATCCTTTCGCAAATTTTATAAAAAGAGTGTTTCCAACTTTCTGAATAAATATCGAAGTTTAATCAATAGAAAGGTTTAACTCTTTGAGATAAATCTGCACATCACAAAGCAGTTTCACAGATAGCTTCTTTCTAGTTTTTATCTGGGGTTATTTGGTTTTTCACCATAGGCCTCAATGGGCTACCAAATGTTTCTCCGCAGATTCTACAAAAAAAGTGATTCCAATCTACTGAATCAAAAGAAAGGTTTAACTCTGTGAGATGAATCAACAAGTTGCAAACCAGTTTCATAGATAGATTCTTGCCAGTTTTTGGCTGGGGATATTTGGTTTTTCACTGTAGGCCATGATGGTCTCCTGAATGTCCCTTCACAGATTCTACAAAAACAGTGTTTCCAACCTGCTGAATCAATAAAAATTTTAACGCTGTGAGATGAATCCACATATCACAAAGCAGTTTCACAGATAGCACATTTCTAGTTTCTATCTGGGGATAATAGAGTTTTTCACCATAGGCCTCAATGGGCTCCCGAATGTCCCTTTGCAGATTCTACAAAAAGAGTGTTTCCAATGTGCCGAATCAATAGCAAGGTTTAACTCTTAGAGATGAGTCAACAAATCACAAAGCAGTTTCACAGATAGCTTCTTTCTATTTTTAAACTGTTGATATTTCATTTTTCTCCATACGCCTCAGTGAACTCACAAATATCCCTTCGCAGATTCTACCAAAAACTGTTTCCAACCTGCTGAATCAAAATAGTGGTTTATGTCTGTGAGATAAGTCCCCAAATCACAAAGCAGTTTCACAGATAGCTTTTCTCTAGTAGTTATCTGGGGATATTCAGTTTTTCATTATAGGCCTCAATGGGCTCCCAAATGTCCCTTCCCAGATTCTGCAAATCAGTGTTTCCATCCTGCTGAATCAAAAGAATGATTTATCCATGTGAGATGAATCCACACATCACAAGCGAGTTTCTCATGTAGCTTCTTCCTAGTTTTTATCTTTGGATATTCAGTTTTTTGTCATGGGCCTCAATGGGCTCCTGAACATCCGTTCATAGATTCTACAAAAAAAAGTTTTTTCAAACTGCTAATGAATAGGAAGGTTTAACTTGGTGAGCTGAATCAACTCCTAACAAAACAGTTTCAAAAATAGTTTCTTTCTAGTTTTTATCTTTGGATATTCAGTTTTTCACCTTAGGCCTCAATGGGCTCCTGAATGTCCCTTTGCAGATTCTACATAAAGATTGTTTCAAACCTGATGAATCAAAAGAAGGGTTGAACTCTGTGGGATGAATTGACACATCACAAAGCAGTTTCACCCGTAGCTTCTTTCTAGTTTTTATCTGAGGATATTCTGTTTTCACCATCGGCCTCAATGGGCTCCCAAAAGTGTCCCTTCTCATATTCTTCAAAAAGAGTGTTTCCAACCTGCTGAGTCAAAAGAAAGGTTTAACTCTGTGAGATGAATCCACCCATCACAATGCAATGTCACAGATAGCTTGTTTTTAATTTTTATCTGAGGATATTCGGTTTTTCACTATAGGCTTCAATAGGTTCCTGTATGTCACTTGTAGATACTACAAAAAGAGTGTTTCCAACCTGCTGAATAAAATGAAATGTTTTATTCTGTGAGACAAATCCACACATTACAAAGTGGTTTCACAGATAGCTTCATTCTATTTGTTAACTGGGGATATTTTTTTTTAACCATAGGTCTCAAAGACTCCTGAATGTTTCTTTGCAGATTCTACAAAAAGGGTGGTTCCAACCTTCTGAATTAAAAGGAAGGTTTAACTCTGAGATGAACCCATACATCAGAAAACTGTTTCACTGTTAGCTTCTTTCTTGTTTTTATCTGGGGATATTCAGTTTTTCACCATTGGCTTCAACAGGTTCCCAAATGGCCCACAGATTCTATCAAAATAGTTTTTCCAATGCGCTGAATCAACGGAAAGGTTTTATCCTGTGATTTGAATCCAAACATCAAAAAGCAGTTTCAAAGATAACATCTTCATAGTTTTTATCTGTGGATATTCTGTTTTTCACTGTAGGCTGCAATGAGCTCCCAAATGTCACTTCACAGATTCTACCAAAAGAGTGTTTCCAACCTGCTGATGAAAAAGAATGGTTTAACTCTCTGAACTTAATCCATGCATAACAAAGCAGATTCACAGATAACTTCTTTCTAATTTTTAATCTGGGGATATTAGGTTTTTCAACATAGGCCTCAAAGGACTACAGACTATCCATTTGCAGATTCTACAAAAAGAGTGTTTCCAACCTCCTGAATAAAAAAAATTATGTCTGTAAGAGGAATCCACACATCACAAAGCAGTTTCACAGTTTCTTTCTAGTTTTTATATAGGGATATTTGGATTTTCACCATAGGCAACAATTGACTCCCAAATGTCTCTTTGCAGATTCTACAAAAAGAGTGTTTCCTACCTGTGGATTCAAAGGAAAGGTTTAAATCTGTAGGTAAATCCACACATCACAAAGCAGTTTCACTAATAATTTTTTTCTAGTTTTTATCTGGGTATATTCAATTTTTCACCATAGGCCTCAATGACCTCCTGAATGTCCCTTCACAGATTCTACAAAAAGGGTGTTTCCAATCTGCTGAATAAAAAGGAAAGTTTGACTCTGTAAGGTGAATACACATGTCACAAAGCAGTTTCACAAATATCTTCTTTCTAGTTTTTACCTGTGAGTATTCAGTTTTTCAACATAGGCCCCAATGGGCTCCAAAATATTTTTTCAAAGATTCTACAAAAACAGTGTTTCCAAACTCCTGAATGAAAGAAAGGAATAACTCTGTGAGATGAATAACCACAATCAAAGCAGTTTCACAGATATCTTCTTCTAGTTTTTATCAGGGGATATTTGATTTTTCACCATAGACCTCAAGGGGGGTCCAAATATCCCTTTGCAGATTTTACAAAAAGACTGTTTCCAACCTGCTGAATCAAAAGAAAGGTTTAACTCTGTGAGATGAATCCACACATCACAAAGCAGTTTCACAGATAGCTTCTTTCTAGTTTTTATCTGAAGATATTCAGTTTATCACCATAGGCTTCAATGGGCTCCCAAACGTCCCTTTGCAGCAGATTCTACAAAAAGAGTGTTTCCAACCTCCTGAATCAAAAGAATGGTTGAACTCTGAATTGAATCCACACATAACAAAACACTTTCACAAATATATTCTTTCTACTTTTTATTTGGTGATATTCCGTTTTTCACCATAGGCCTCAATTATCTCCTGAAGGTTTCTTCACAGATTCAACAAAAAGAGTGTTTCCTGTTAAGACCAGCTTGGTCATAGAGACCCTAACCCAGTGACACTAAAGGAATTAAAGACACACACACACAGAAATATAGAGTGTGGAGTGGGAAATTAGAGGTTTCACAGCCTTCAGTGCTGAGAGCCCCGAACAAGGATTTACCCACATATTTATTGACAGCAAGCCAGTGATAAGCATTGTTTCTATAGATTATAGATTAACTAAAGGTATTCCTTACAGCAAGCATAGGGATGGGCTGAAATAAAGGGATGGGCTCTGGCTAGTTATCTGCAGCAGGAACATGTCCTTAAGGCACAGATCAGATTTTTTTTTTTTTTTTTTTTGTGGTTTAAGAATGCCTTAAGCAGTTTTTCACCCTGGGTGGTCCAGTTGTTTCTTGCCCTCATTCCAGTAAACTGACAACCTTCCAGTGTGGGTGTTATGGCCATCAAAAGCAAGTCACAGTGCAGCAGAGATTTTGTTAGTTGCCAGTTTTGGGGTCAGTTTATGGCCATATTTGGATTTCTGTTCCCAACATTTCCCCCTTATTTTTTTTGCAAAGCGATGAAAGCAAAGGCAACTTTGTTGCTGTGAGCTATTTCTCACAACAGTCGGGATCCGCATCTGCAGACTACATAAAGACAAACAACACAGATTAATAACACTATCATCATTGAAATCACAGAGCTTCCAAGTGTTTTTATTCATTTTTATGGGTTACTAGCTTGTATTCTCTCTGCAGCTTCTTCAAGCACTCAAGTTCCTGGTATTAAGGTCAGGTGTGTTTGGGATGCTTTAAATGTTTTTTTTTTTTTAATTTTGCAATATCCAAGGACAAGTTTGTAGAATGTGCTTCTAGATACTTTTTATTATTTCCCAAATTTTGATCTTACTAAGAGTCATTAATAGTTTTCACAAATTCTTATGTTTAGCTCCTAGAGCAGGCCATATAATTTGAGCTTGAGGTGCCACTGTACCATCATAGTTCCAGATAATAGGAACTCTTGCCATACTTCTTACCATTTCTACCGTCTGATCATTTTGTTTAGAACAGCTGAACTTAGTGTGGCCGTGGAACCCAGACTGAGAGGTGTAATTCAATCTAAATATTCCCTTATGGGAACAATCATTTGTGATTCCATAGGAATCATTCTGCAGCACCTCTGCCTGTTCTGCAATGCAATCTTCCCAAACAAGTACATTCATTTTCTCTGGCCAGGTCCAATTCTGTTTACAAATAGGTTTCTTGGGCAATATGCCTCACTTATGGGAGCAGATTTATCATGGTAAATACTGATATCAGAAAGCATGTGTAGCTGTGTCATAGAGTGATTACATCCAGGCATTATGGTCAGCCAAGATTGGTAAATATGTCCAATAAGTATCTCTGTGTCAGCCCCTGTTGAAGGAATACTCACAGCAATGGTGATCTCCACTATCATAGCTACCATTAAATTGCTCATTGTGACTGGTTTTCCTACTTTCCTCAGGTTTTCTTCTGCTATCTGTGACAGCTTCTTGATCTGTCCCCAGGAAGGTGGCTGTGTTTGATGGATGTTGCTCGTGACAGTCGGGGTCCTCCTCAGCATCAGTCTCAACATAGGTGCAACTGAGGGATATTTGGGATCCTCCCAGAATCTCTTCCTAAGCATCTGGCTCATGATAAGGTTTAAGGTGTCTTGATGGTATCCAAATTGGCTATTGATTGGGTCCTGGAGAAACACAAGCATAACCTCTACCCCAAGTTTTTATTTTATCTGTTTCCCAACTTTTGTTATCAGATCTCTCCACTAAACCAGCTTTTCTGCTTCTGTCTTTGCAGCTGGTTTCTGTAGATGCTGTTCATCTGCTAATAACATCTGGCCTTTAGGCAAGCTCAAAAAATTTAAACTCAATTATGCTAGATTCAATATCATATGGGGTGTCCCATAGTCCCTGTTTCTCTCACTTTTTTGTGTTTGTAACTGCTGTTTCAGGGAGAGATTCTTTCTTTCCACTATGGCTTGTCCTTCAGAAGTATATGGGATACCAGTAATGTGTTTAATATTCCACATATACAAAAATGTAGCTAGAACTTGGCTAGTATAGACTGGGGCATTATCTGTTTTAATAGAACCTGAGATTCCCATCACTGCAAAACACTGCAAAAAGTGATGTTTAACACAGGCAAAAGACTCTCCTGATTGGATGCAGCCAAGACAAAGTGAGAAAAGGTGTTCACACATACATGTACATAAGCTAGTCTCAAAAACTTGGGAACATGTGTTTCTCAATTGCCAAAGAGAATTAGGTTCCAATCCTTGAAGATTAACTCTTCCTGTAAAAGATGAGGAAGGTACCATTTGGCAAGTTGGGCCTCACTGGGTAATAGCTTTAAGTTCTTTCCAGGTAATGCTGTATCTGCGTTTGAGGCCAGAGGCATTAACATGGGTTAAATTGTGAAAGTGTCTAGCATTAGACATTGCATTAGCAACTAGGCAATCATCCATTTGATTGCCTTCAGTTAAAGGTCCTGGAAGAGGTGTATGAGCCTTAATATGAGTGATGTAAAAAGGGTGCATTCTACTCCTAACTGCTGTTTGCAATTTGGTAAATAAAATCATCTGTTTTTCATCTGTATGAAGTCATAACTGAGCATTTTCAATTAACTGTGTGGAATGAACCACATATGAATAATCAGAAATCACATTAATATGCATATCAAAAGCAGTCTATATCTCATTTACAGCTACAAACTACACTTTTTGAGCTGAAGTATAGGGCGCCTGAAAATTTTACTTTTTGAGCCAGAATAAGAAACTTTACCATTACTAGACCCATCTGTAAAAACACTTTCAGTATTTTAAATTGGTTTACATTTAGTTATTTTAGGGAGGATCCAATAGTTATTTTCAAAAAGTAAAACAGAATTGTTTTAGGAAAATGATTATCTAGAATACTCACAAAGTCAACTAAATGGGTTTGCCAATTAAGACTATTTATAAAAACTTGCTGTATTTGTGCCTTCATGAGAGGGACAATAATTTTTCCGAGATTATATCCATGTAATTTAAGAATCCGAGTTCCCCCATTTCCTATCATAGTAGAGATTTGATCCAAAGAAACAGGTAGAGTCTGTAAATTACTATGTAGAAGAAAAAGCCACTCTACTAAGTTTGCTCTTGGACAACAACACCAGTAAGTGAATGCTGAGTTGAAAAAATTGGCAAAGCTAGAGTTTTTTCTGGATCTATTCTATTTATTTGTGGTTTATGAACTTGCTTTTTGATTAGTTGCAGCTATGCCTCACCTTCTTTTGTTAATTGCTGAGGGTTAGTGCAACTAGGATCTTGTCTAAGAATAGAAAATAGATTACTCATGGCATAGGTAGCAATTTCTAGAGTAGGTTGGAAACACTTTTTGTAGAATTTGAGAAGAAAGATTTGGAGCCCATTGAGGCCTATGGTGAAAAACAGAATATGCCCAGATAAATACCAGAAAGAAGCTGTCTGTAAAACGGCTCTGTGATGTGTGGATTTATCTCACAGAGTTAAACCTTTCTTTTAATTCTACAGGTTGGAAACACTCTTTTTCTAGATCTGCAAAGAAACATTCAGGAGCCCATTGAGGCTAATGGTGAAAAACTGATTATCCACAGATAAAACTAGAAAGAAGCTATTTGTGAAACTGCTTTGTGTTATGTGGATTCATCTTATCAATTTAAACCTTACTTTTGATTCAGCAGGTTGGAAACACTCTTTTCGTAGAATCTGCCAAGGGATATTGAGGAACCCATTTAGGTCTACAATGAAAAACTGAATATCCTTAGATAAAAAGTAGAAAGAAGCTATCTGTGAAACTGCTTTGTGATGTGTGGATTCATCTCACAGAGTTAAACCTTTCTTTTGATTCAGCAGGTTGGAAACACTGTTTTTTAGAATATGGGAAGAGATATATTGGAGCCAATTGAGGCCTATGGTATAAAAACTAATATCCCCAGATAAAAATCTAGAAAGAAGCTGTCTGTGAAACTGCTTTGTGTTGTGTGGATTCATCTCACACAGTTAAACCTTTCTTTTGATTCAGCAAGTTGGAAACTTTATTTTTGCATAATCTGCAAAGGGACATTCACGTGCCAATTGAGGCCTATGCTGAAAAACCAAATATCCCTAGGTAAAAACTAGAAAGAAGGTGTCTGCAAAAAAGCTTTGTGATGTGTGGATTCATCATAGAGTTAAACCTTTCTTTTGATTCAGCAGGGTGGAAAGATTTTTTTGTACAATCTGGGAAGAAACCTTAGGGACCCCATTGAGGCCTATGGTGAAAAACAGAATATCCCTAGATAAAAAATAGAAAGAATCTATCTGTGAAACTCCTTTGTGATGGGTGTATTCATCTCACAGAATTCAACCTTTCCTCAGCAGTTTGGAAACACTCTTTTTGTAGAATCTGCAAAAAGACATTCAGTAGCCCATTGAGGTCTATGTGAAAAACTGAATATCCCTGGATAAAAACTGGAAAGAAATTATCTGTGAAAATACTTTATGATATGTGGATTCATCTTACAGAGTTAAACCTTTCTTTTGATTCAGCAGGTTGGAAACATTCTTTTTGTAGAATCTGCAAAGGGACATACAGGAGCCCATTGAGGACTCTGGTGAAAAACTGAATATTCCTAGTAAAAAACTAGAAAGAATCTATCTGTGATACTGCTTTTTGAGGTGTGGATTAGTCCCACAGTGTTAAATCTTTCCTTTTATTCGGCAGTTTAAAAATATTTTTTAGAATTTGCAAAAAGACATATGGGTTCCCATTGAAGCCCATGGTAAAAAACTGAATATCCACATATAAAAACTAGAAAGAAGCTATCTGTGAAACTGTTTTGTGATATGTGGATTCATCTCTGAGAGTTAAACCTTTCTTTTTATTCAGCAGGTTGGAAACACTCTTTTTGTGGCATCTGCAAAAAAACATTTGGGATTCCACTGAAGTCTATGGTGAAAAACCATATATCCCCAGATTAAAACTGAAAAAAGCTATCTGTGAAACTGCTTTGTAATGTGTGGATTAATCTCACAGAGTTAAATCTTTCTTTTGCAACAGCAGTTTGGAAACTCTCCTTTGGTAGTATCTGCAAAGTGACATTCGGGAGCTCATTGATGCCTATGGTGAAAAACTGAATATCCACGGATAAATCTTCAAAGAAGTTATCTGTGAAACTGCTTTTGGATGTGTGGATTCATCTGAAAGAGGTAAACCATCATTTTTATTCAGCAGCTTGTAAATACTCTTTTTGCAGAATCTGTATGGGGCATTCAGGAGCCTACTGAATTTATGGTGAAAATGAGAATATCCCCAGATAAAACCTAGAAAGAAGCTATCTGTGAAACTGCTTTATGATGAGTGGATTCATCTACAAAGTTAAACCTTTCTTGTGATTCTGCAGGTAGGAAACACTCTTTTTGTAGAATCTACAAAGAGAAATTTGGGAGCCCATTGAGCCCTATGGTGAAAAACCGAATATCCCCAGATAAAAACTAGAAAGAAGCTGTCTGTGAAACTCCTTTGTAAGGTATGGATTCACCTAACAGAATAAAACCTTCCCATTGATTCAGCAGTTGGAAACACTCCTTTTTTACTATCTGCAAAGGGGCATTCAGGAGCCCATAGAGGCCTATGGTTAAAAACTGAATATCTCCAGATAAAAACTAAAAAAATGCTGTCTCTGAAACTGCTTTGTGATGGGTGGATTCATCTCACAGATTTAAACATTTCTTTTGATTCAGCACATTGGAAACATTCTTTTTGATTAATATGAGATGGGACATTCAGGAGCCCTTTGAGGCCTATAGTGAAAAACCAAATATCCCCAGATAAAAACTAGAAAGAAGCTATCTGTAAAACTGCTTAGAAATGTGTGAATTCATCTCAACGAGTTACACATTTCATTTGATTCATCAAGTTGGAAACACTCTTTCTGTAGAATCTGCAAAGGGACATTCAGAAGCCCATTGAGGCCTATGATGAAAAGGAAAATACTTCCAGATAAAAACTAGAAAGAAGCTATCTGTGAAACTGCTGTGTTATGTGTGGATTCATCTCACATACTTAAACCTTTATTTTGATTCAGCAGGTTGGAAGCACTCTTTTTGTAGTAGCTGAAGAATTCTAAGGGGAAAATGTTGGAGCTGTGTGTCCTTTTTCTAATTGTTCAGTAACTAAGTCCTCTAAAGCCTCCAGTTTCTCCTTACTTAATGGCCATTGTTCTATCCAAATTGGCTTACATGTTGACCATTTTAAAGGTATAGGTTCTTGAGGCTTAACAATGACCACCATCAAAAATGATATTCTAAACCTTGGTGGGAACTTTTTCTTTCCACTTGAAGCAGCTGTTTCAAACCTTCTAAATTTTTTCCTACTCCCATACTGGGGACATACCTCATCTCATGCATCATATGTTGACATTGAGGGCTACATAATTGCTCTGGAATTAGAACTTGTAGTCCCCATTGTTGTAATAAATCTCTCCCCCATAAATTCATAGGTACATAAGTTATAATTGGTTGAATAGTCCCAGGTTGTCCATCAGGCCCATCACAATGCAAAATATAACTACTTTGATATACCTCAGGGGCTTTACCAACTCCAACTATGTTATATTGAGCAGGATGATTTGGCCAAGTGGACTGCCAGGGCTGTTGAGAAATAATTGAAATATCCACACCTGTGTCTAACAGTCCTTTAAATTTCTTTTCCTGAATAGTTATTTCACAGGCAGGACGTTTATCAGTAATTTGATTTACCCAATAAGCTGCATTGCCTTATTCATTTGTGCTTCCAAATCCTCCTGTTCATTTAATTTCACTTTTCCTCATTTCTACATATGGCACAATCAGGAGCTGTGCTACATGCTCTCCTGGCTCTGCTTTCCAGGGAACAGAAGTAGTTATAACAATTTGAATTCCTCCATTGTAATCTGAATCAATGACTCCTGTATCTATTTGTACCCCTTTTAAATTTAAACTAGACCTTCCTAGAAGTAATCCTATCATCCCCACTGGCAAGGGTCCACAGACACCTCTTGGAACTTTTTGTGGGGGTTCCCCAGGCAGAAAGCTCACAGCTTTTGTGGAGCATAAATCTACTGTGGCACTACTGGTTGTGGCAGTGGACAGATATTGTACAGGAGTGAAGGAGTGGCATGAGACAGAAAAGGGCTGGTTTGGAATGGGGCCCATGAAGGACCCCTCATGGCATTTCGCAAAATCAGATTCCCATCTTTATCAAATTTAGAGTGACACTGATTAGCTCAATGTTTTCCTTTTTTACATTTTGGACATATTTCAGACACAGAGGTTTTCCTTTTTCCCCTCTCTGGTGGCCTGATTTGCTGATTTTTTCTACATACTTTTTTAGTATGACCATGCTTCCCACAGTTAAAACAAGCTCCGGGAAACAGAGTATTTCCTTTACTCACTTTCAGTCCTGCCATAACTTGGGCCAACAAAGTAGCTTTATGCAGATTGTCTCCGATACCATCACAGGCTTTGATATAATCAAGTAAATGTGCTTTCCCTCTAATAGGTCACAGAGCGGCCTATTAGATTAGCCTATCATGATTAGCATTGTTGAAAGCTAATAACTGTAACAGTATATTCTGAGCAGCCAAATCTGCAATCACCTTTTTAAGAGACTCCTGTAACAAAGCTATAAAATCTGTGTATGGTTCTTTTGCTCACTGTTTTAAAGCACTAAAGGAAGGATATGGTTCTCCACCTGAAGTGATTTTTTCCCAAGCTCTAATGCACACTCCTCTAAGCTGTTCTATGGCATCATCCTGCATGACCACTTGTGAATTTAAACCAGCCCAGATGTTGACCCCCAAAATTTGGTCTGCAGTTATATTGATTTGAGATTGGGTGTGGGTATTGTGAGCAGCCTGAAGGGAAGCTTTGTTTGCCCACCAAGATTTAAATTGTAAGAACTGAGCAGGAGTTAGACAAGCTCAAGTACAGCATCCCAGTCAGTAGGAATCATCCAACTGGAAACAGCAACATTCTTTAACGGTCCAGTTACAAAAGGAACTTGGTCCATATTAATTGCTTGTTTAAATTATTTGAGTAATTTTTAAAAAGGCTCAATGTAGCTATAATATTTCCCTTTGATCAGGTGGTTGTATTCTAAAAGGGAACTGACAAACTTCTATATCACCCTCTTGTCTAGCTTGCTGAATTCCTGCCTGAATAGAACTGAGAGTGGTCGCTCAAGGCACTGCTCAAGCAGTCACTGGGGCAACTACTCTTTGTCCAGTGTCCTCTGGAAAAGAAAGATCTGGAGGGTCAGGCCACTGCTTTACTTCAAAATAAGGAGAGTGTGGAGAAGGGTAGGGATAAACCTCTCCCTCCTTTGCTGCTTCAGCTTTAGCTGGCAAACAAACCTGCTCTGTCACCACTTCTGTTACTTGGTTATACTTTCCTTCCTCCTCATCATTACTGTGAAAATGTTCCCAGGTGGAACTAATCAGAACCCACACTTGTCCCATTGTTACCCTGATGGTTCTGCGCTCCCCTCCTTACTCACCACGAGGATTGGTTGAGAGTACTTGGGTGTACTACAGCTTAGTTTCACATTCTTCAACCATTGCTCCAGCAATGGCTTCAACATGGGTTCGAGCCTCCACGTTGGGCACCACTTGCCAAGACCAACACAGTCATGGAAACCCTAACTCAGAGACACTAGAGGAATTAAAGACACACACACAGAAATATAGAGTGTGGAGTGGGAAATCAGGGGTCTCACACTTTTCAGAGCTGAGAGCCTCAAAAAGAGTTATACTCGTATATTTATTTACAGCAAGCTGGTGATAAGCATTGTTTCTATAGATTATAGATTAACTGAAAGTATTTCTTATGGGAAACAAAGGGATGGGCCAAAATAAAAGGATGTGCTCTGGCTAGTTATCTGCTGCAGAAACATGTCCTTAAGGCAAATGCTGTTATTTGTAGTTTAAGAATGACTTTAGTGGTTTTCTGTCCTGGGGGCCCAGATGTTTCTTGCTTTCATTCCAGTAAACTGACAACTTTCCAGAGTGGGCCTCATGGTCATCACAAGCATGTCACATTGCTGCAGAGATTTTGTTACCAGCCAGTTTCATGGTAAGTTTATGGCCAGATTTGGGGGCCTGTTCCCAATAGTTTTCAACCTGCTGAATCAACAGAAAGGTTTAACTCTGTGAGATGAATCCACACATTATACAGCAGTTTCACAGATAGCTTCTTTCAAGTTTTTATCTGTAGACATTCAATTTTTCACCTTAGGCCTCAATGGGTTCCTGAATATCCCTTTGCAGATTCTACAAAAAGATTGTTTCAAACATGCTGATTCAAAAAAAAAAAAAAGGGTTAACTCTGTGAGATGAATCCACACATCACAAAACAGTTTCACAGATAACATCTTTGTAGTTTTTATGTGTGAATATTCTGTAATTCACATTGGCCTCAATGAGATCCTGAATGGTGCTTTGCAGATTCTAGCAAAAGAGTTGTTCCAAACTGCTGATGCAAAAGAAAGGTTTAAATCTGTAAGATTAATCAATGTAACAAAAAGCAGTTTCACAGACAATTTCTTTCTAGTTTTTATCTGGAGATATTTTGTTCTTCAACATAAGCCTCATTGGGCTACAAAATGTCCCTTAGCAGACTCTACAAAAGGAGTATTTCCAATTTTCTGAATAAAAAGAAAGGTTTAACTCTGTTAGATGAATTCATACATTACAATGCAGTTTCACAGATAGCTTCTTTCTAGTTTTTACCTGCATATATTCATATTTTCACCATAGGCCTCAATGGGATCCTGAATGTCTCTTCGCAGATTGTTTCCTACCTGTGGATTCAAAAGAAAGGTTTAACTCTATAGATGAATCCACACAAAAGAAAGCAGTTTCACTGATATATTCTTTCTACTTTTTATCTGGGCATATTCTATTTTTCACCGTAGGCCTCAATGGGCTCCCAAATATCCCTTCATAGATTCTACAAAAAGAGTGTTTCCAACTTAAAAATCAAAAGAAAGGTTTAACTGTTTGAGATCAATCCAAACATCACAAAGCAGTTTCAGAGACAGATTCTATTTTTTATCTGGGGACATTTGGTTTTTCACCATAGACTGCAATGGGCTCCTGAAGGTTTCTTTGCAGATCCTACAAAAAGAGTATTTCCAATTTCCTGAATCAAAAGAAAGGTTTACCTCTGTTAGATGAAGCCACACATCACAAAGCAATTTCACAGATAGCTTATTTCTGCTTTTTATCTGGGGATATTCTGTTTTTCACCATAGGCCTCAATGGGCTCCCGAATGTCCCTTTGCAGATTCTACAAAAAGAGTGTTTCAAACCTGCTGAATCAAAAGAAAATTTTAACTCTGTGAGATGAATCCACCCTGCACAAAGCTCTTTCACAGATAGTCTATTTCTAGTTTTTATCTGGGGATATTTGCTTTTTCACCATAGGTTTCAAAAGGCTCCAGAATGTCCCTACACAGATTCTACAAAAAGAGTGTTTCCAACTTGCTGAATCAAAAGGAAGGTTTATCTCTGTGAGATGAATCCACACATAACAAAGCAGTTTCATAGATAAATTCTTAAAAGTTTTTATCTGTGGATATTTGATTTTTTACCACAGGCCACAATGGGCTCTTGAAAGTCCCTTCACAGTTTCTTCAAAAAGAGTATTTCCAACTTGCTGAATTAAAAGAAAGGTTTAACTTTGTGAGATGAATCCACACACTACAAAGCAGTTTCACAAATAGATTATTTCTAGTTTTTATTTGTGGATATTCGGTATTTCATCATAGGCCTCAATAAAATCCCAAATGTCCCTTTTTCAGATACTCCAAATAGAGTGTTTCCAACCTGCTGAAAGAAATGAAAGGTTTAAATCTGTGATATGAACCCACACTTCACAAAGATGTTTCACAGATAGCTTTCTTGTAGTTTTTATCTGGGGATACTCAGTTTTTCACCACAGGCCTCAATGGGCTCTCTAATGTTTCTTTGCAGATTCTACACAAAGAATGTTTCCCACATGCTGAATCAAGAAAAAAAAAAAGAAAAAAAAAGATTTAACTCTGTGAGTTGAATCCACACATCACAAAGCCGTTTTACAGATAGCGTCTTTCTAGTTTTTGGTGGAAGGTATTCTGATTTTTACCATAGGCCTCAATGGGTTCCCAAATGTTTCTTTGAAGAATCTGCAAAAAGA